>NW_027249223.1:0-413363 GCF_030848795.1 Temnothorax nylanderi
CCGAACGTGAACACTCCATACGTACAAGAGTAAATTACCAGTTAAAATACAGATAGCGAATTAGATTTTGTCTTAAATGTTTATCGATTAATGTGCTCCCGAAAATATGCACAATGAGATTTTTGTGCTCATCCCCTTCGGCCGACCTGAACGTGAGCCCCCATACGTACAAGAGTAAAGTACCAGTTAAAATACAGATAACGAATTGGTTTACGTCTTAAAATGTTTATCGATTTATGTGCTCCCGAAATATGCTGTCACGGATTTTTCGGCCGGAGCAAAGGAACGCTAGGAGAGTCGAGTGATAGGCCTCTGGATAATCCCTCGCGCGAGTCAGGCAGTTCTCAATTAAATCCGAGTGGCGCCAGACGCATGCCCTCGCGTCCACTAAATTCTCGATAACTTTAACGCGAAGTCGGAGAACCAAAGCCTGTCGCACGAGGGGCCAGCAGCTCGACCTAACGGCAGGGGCAGGGTAGAGCAGGGCGGCGCAGTTTCGTCGAACGAACACAAAATATTCCACACAAATCGCTAGCTATTCAATGAACAATAGGTTCGTTTATTAAAATAAAAGTAAATAATCAGCGTAGTAAATTTTGAATAATAAGAATAACAAGTCTGGTTATTCGGGCAAGCAGAGAATTCACGGAAAAAAATCTTAAATTGTCGTTGAATAATAGATCACACGGAAAAATAAACAGTCGGATGAAATTAAAACCAAATTACAAGTGAGTAATACGCAATAAAGAAAACTTGAATTTAGGCGATGTCCGGAGCCGAAATGACGGCAATATACACTATGAAAAAGTGGTTTGACGAACAGATGTATCGCGAAAACAACTTAAATCTAACTTATCACTAATGACGCAAAGTAACTAATTGTATTGCGATGTTCGCAGGTAACGTCGACGCGATTTCAAAATCCCTCGCGACACCTTATCACGAATAACACAAAGACAAGACAACAATTCTTATTTACGCGATGACCAATAATCGTTTCGTACAAATCGCGAATGACGACGCAGCGCTGGTCTCTACGCAGCACGCAGGCAGGTACCCCGCAGGCCACTCTCCGGCGACGCGCGATAAAGGAACGCCGACGCGAACCCCGAGAGCAGATTGCTGACGCTCGTTACCACGCGAAAGGTTCAAATACGCGAATTCTATCTACGACCGGATGTCGTGATATCCACGATCTCGCGAACCCCGCGGTCGCGATCCCCAGGAGGCCGATCCTAGCAGCGCACGGATATGTCGTCGCGAGGCTCCTCGTGACTGCCACCGACCGCCACACCCATACTTTCCGCCGCGTCCGGCCTCTCGCCGATCAGCTGCGCCGTGCGTGTCCGCCTCGTGCCCCGCGGTCGGACTCCTCCCTGGGTCTCGCATATCCTCGCGCCGCTCCGTCCCTTGCCGTGGGTCTCGCTCCCGTCGTTGGCTCCCGCAATCTGGTCCCGAAGCACGGTGCCTCGGCGAGGTGCCACATTTTCATACAATACAAAAGTAAATAAAATAATAATGATACGCATTCTAAAGTTTCGGTAGCCCCCTGGAGATTTCGCGGTCGCTCTCCTGGCTCGTCCGAGGGCGCGAACCCGCGCCTTGTGACGGCGGCGGGGCGCTCCACGCGCGGCGAACCGTCACGTCACAATGCACAATGAGATTTTTGTGCTCATCCCCTTCGGCCGACAAACCTCCCCGAATGTGAGCACCACCATACTTACAAGATAATCCCAGTTAAAATACAGATAACGAATTGATTTTTATTTTAAAATGTTCCTAATTTATGTGCTTTTGAAATATGCGCAATGAGATTTTCGTACTCATTCCCTTTGGCCGACCCGAACGTGAACACCCCATACATACAAGAGTAAGTACCAGTTAAAACACAGTTAACAATTGATTTTTGTCTTAAAAGTTCCTCGATTTATGTGCTCCCGAAATATGCACAATGAATTTTCGTGCTCATTCCCTTCGGCCGACAAACCTCCCCAATGTGAGCACCACCATACTTATAAAAATAAAGTACCAGTTAAAATACAGATAGCAATTGGTCTTTATCTTAAATGTTCTTTAATTTATGTGCTTTGAATATGCGATATGAGATTTTCGAGCTCATCCCCTTCGGCTGGTACTCTTGTAAGCATGGTGGTGTTCACGTTCGGCAGTTTGTCAGCCAAAAGAGATGAGCACAAAAATCTCATTGTGCATATTTCGGGAGCATAAATCGATAAACATTTTAAGACAAGAATTATTTCGCTATCTGTTTTTTAACTAGCACTTTATTCTCGAGGTCACACTTTAAGGTTATTTTTGCGTATAAGGGATGTAGCACAAACTCGTCAGCTTGCAGTATATTTGTAGGATCGTGCACGATGTTTCGCAGAAAGTTACATGGAATTCTAATGATTGGTTTTACAGCAAAAGAGACATATCTAACATAGGGGTTGTTTTCCGCAAATGAGAGTGGAGCAATAAAATTGTCAATATGTATTTTGCGAGCAATGAATCATAAAACAGGTTGCGATCGATAATTTCCGAAATCATTATTATTTTTGGCACTTCTTTCTTGTATGACGCACATTTTGGGGTTGTTTTCGGCATAAAGGGTAGCGCACCAAAATTTATACTCGTGTATTTAAAAGCACATAATTAGCACTAAATTATGGCATAAGTGCGTTATATTATTTTTTTTTTAATGGGCGTTCTAACTTTTTTAAAAGTTAGCATAAAAATCATTTCTTGCTAATGGCTGGAGCAATAAAATCAGGATTAGAGCAATAAATTAGCACATAAAGAGTACTAAATCCTCCGTACGTTTCATATGATTGTGCCCATGTTGGCATGTTAACTTAATAGACATGCCGTAAGGGGTGTTTGCGTGTTACCGGCATGTTATGTGCGCCAATCCTTATGAATAAAATGGATTTGAAATATTTTAATTGCTTAGAATTGAAAGAGGCTACTTACTCCGTCGGCGAGCACCGTGAGCCACGCAGTCTGGTGTATGTCTACGGTGGGTTTAAAATTAAGTGTGTTGTTTGTGACATTATTCATGTAAACAATATATATCTTGAGTTTGTTGGAAAAGGTTATTTTTCAACTCCGCACGCGCGCTATTTAAATTTTAGTAATCTATCTCAATATCAAGATATGCGTGGTGGAGGGTCTCAGTGTCGCTTTGTAATTGAGACTGTTGGTCAGTCTTTTATGTGTATCATTTCAGACACTAGTCATCTCCCATAAATACGTTCTTCATCCAGGATTTCTACCCTATCCCATGCAAATTCGTGATTTTAGTCTGTAGTCCGTGATGACCGAGTGTTGTGATGTGTTTTTTTTTAGTGATTGCGAAGTTTATTAATTCGTGTTTTTAGGAGGCGTGTTGTTTGTCCTACATATAAAGCATTGCAATCATTGCAAGGTATTGTTACGCTTGTCGCGCGTCTGCCGCACTTTCACTCACACGCGACGCGTACTCCGACACTCACACAAAAAAACAAAGCTCGTAACAAAGAAAAAGACCTCGTTTATTAATGTAGCTCGTTTGTACAAGGAGCTCGGGTAAACACGTCCGAACGTGACGTATCCCAGAGCGTAATCTGAATATCATAATTGTAAACAAGACAGCCGTTCGTAAGGACGATTCGCAACTTCTGCTACGGGGCGACCCGCATGAGCGCACGGCACGGGCGTACAGCACGGCGTAACACTACCCTCCTCTTCCGAGATTGTCGCCCCGACAATCCGGAAGAGTAGTTTCTTGCGGTACAGCTTCTTTATCGTGAGCCCCAGGGCACCAAATACCTGCCCTCCTCGAGTTGCTGCTCAGAGTTACCGGACTCTATTTTTTTTGTTCCCTGGTAGCCGCACACCAGTCTCCGTCCGAACCTCTTCTGAGAGAGCTGGCCAGGCTCCCCCCTCTCCGACGGTCTCAGGACGACTTCGTAAGCTCCGCTTCCCCGGTGTAGACTCCCCGCTGCCGGCCTCCTACGTCGTCGTTCCACCAAATCTTCGGACAAGGGGGGGGGAACTTGTGTGGACCCAACGCCTTTTCAGGCTCCCCAAGTTCCTGCCTCAGCATTTGCTCAACGTCCCACGGGAAAACCACAACTCCAAAAACCGTGGCGAGGCAGTCTTCTTATAATAAGAAACTCCCCTCCGAAGAGTCTTCGGCCGTTGTTCTGCCACGGTATCTCACACCTCCCCTGAACCGCTGACCTTTCTCGGATTTCATTCCTCTACAAAAAACAAATAGAACGCACAGAGACAAGAAAAACATTGAATAATAAATCAAATTACAACACTTTTCTCAGTGTTCCACCAACTTTTTATGTAAATCACATTACAATTCCAATAGCGTTGCCCAAACAAAACGTCACACGCAAAAAAACAGAACAGAATTTTTAAAAATCCCAACTTACAAAAAAACATTCCCGAGCAATTTCTCCCCTTGTCGAGATCAATTAAGTCTCGCTTTTCTCGAAATTGGGCACTCGAAACGTAGATGCCCCGTCTCTCCGCAGGACCAACACTCCCTCCGGTCAGTCCTGAAACCATCCCGAGGCCCATTGCCTTTTCTATCCTCTTCCTCCTGCTTCCCTTCTCTCCCCCTCCCCTTCTAAGCTTCGCGAAATGCGACTTTCCCCTTTTTCGGAAGATTTTTCAAAAATCTCCCCCCTTTCCCAAATCCTCCGAATTTTCCCCCTGTATGGCCTTAACGGCCTCGCTCTCTCTACCGTCAATTCAAAGAGATTAACCGCTCCATTTGTAACGTCCGTCGGATAAAGTGGTCCGTGACGGCCGTCACAAACTGTAAACAAGCGATTTTTCACGAATTTCGTGGGGGCATTCAGGATATGCGAGGCGCGACAGTCGTTCTATATCAGAGCCGAGAGCGGCCAAGTCCTCCCGAATCTTTGTCTTCGATTCGTGAGCGCGGAATAGTAGTTCTGCGTTAAACGCCCCTCGCCGAAACGCAACTCGAGCTTCGACTTCAACTCCGCAAAATTAAGACACTCAATGTCTTGTACCGTCCTCGAGAATCGTGCGCGCCTTCCCTCTCAGGCTCGAAGCCAGTGCGACGGTTTCGTCGCTATGGTCCCAGAAATTCGCTCTGCGCAATCAAATTAAATTGCGAAAAATACTCCTGCAGTGGGGACTGTCCCATCGTAAGTATCGGGCTTTAACTTATAGCCGAGCCCGACGGCCTATTCCTGTGGCGGCGTCACCCGCGCGCGCGGTACGGATGCCGACATCAGCCACATTCGTGCCCCTCCCACTCGAACATACGACGAAGTCACTCATGGCGCTCGCGCTCGTGCTTCTCCTCAATCGGACGCGTGTCTCTTTCACTCGCGCCGCCCGCGATCGTGCTTCTCTCAATCGGACGTGTATCTCTTCACTCGCGCCGTCCGCGATCGCGCTTCTCCAATCAGACGTGTATCACTTTCACTCGTGCCCGTCCGCGAATCGCGCTTCTTTCGGTCGGGCGTGCGCCGCTCTCATTCGCGCCGCCCGCGATCGCATTTCTTTCAGCCGGGCGCACGTCGCTTTCACACGCACTGTTCGCGATCGCCCCCCCCCGCGCGACCCGCGTCCCTTCACCGTTCGCGCTTGTACCCCCATGTCCCCAGACGCTCTAATACTGGAAAGACTTAGCTGGGGATTGTCGTTGGAGTTTGTCCCCCCAAATCTTGTAGGGTGATATCTGCGACGATAGGTGAAGGCGGTAAACCCATAGGTGTGCCAAAGGTTTGTTGATATTATACCCCGTTGAACACGAAGAAAGTGGACTTGAGAACAAACCGGACTGCCATCAGAAATTCGTCACGCGATAATGTACAATTGTTTTCGATGTAGCTCCATCTTTTTATTAAACTTTCAATGGCCAAGTTTGTGGGGATGTTGGTAAAGAGTGATATAACGTCTAATGAAATTAATTTGTAGCCATCAGGTATATACAAGTATAAGTCTTGTAACTTGTCGACTAATTGGAAACTGTCCGATTGCTATCGGGTGTTGGTATTGATTTATGAATGATGACGTGTAAAAATGTAGCTAATTCGTAAAGTGGGCTATTAATTGACAATACCTACTATTATTCTGAGCGGCGATCCTGGTTTATGAATTTTCGGCACACCATAGGCTCTAGGTAACATTCCGTCGGTGCAGTTAAGTCTTTTATAAGTGTGTTCATCAATAAACTCGTGTTTTTTTCCATCTCGCGAGCATGTCGTGGAGGCCTCGAATTAGTTTTTTCGTGGGATCTTTTTTTATAACAGTATACGTGTTGGGATACTCTCCTAGCATGGAATTTATTTTCTCAAGATAATCTGTCTTATCTAAGGCTACGGTGACGTTGCCTTGTCTGCTCTTGTAAAGATTATATTCGGATTTTCACATATAAAGTGTCGCACATTAAGAGAGGCATTAATTAGTTCTTTGTCTATAGGGGAGGTTTTAAATGAGTAATTTAAAAGGTTTTTTGTTATAGGAGTTATTCTATTCCGTGTGGTGGTACGAATGTTATTAGGGAGTTTATAGATGTTATGTTCTGTGCATTTTATGAGTTCTGTTATGAGTTTAGTTTTGTTATATGTTGGTAAGCACAAATTCTTCCCCAGTTGTAAAAGTTGTTGGACTTTAATTGGTATATATGAGGCGGTAAGGTTGACGAACCATTTATTCTGGATATGTAAGGGGAGGGGGAAGGATCATTGAATGAGGAAGGGTTTAATGAGATTGTGTGAGTGGTGGTCAAGTTCGGGTTGAACGGTTCTAGGGAAAACCATTTAGATGTTGCTGTTTTTATGTGTGGATTTTCGTTTTGTGTCGGACCTGTGTTTGGAGGTGACGCTTTAGATGTGTATGTTGCTATTTGCAAAAATAACGTACCGAGCGTATCTTGTTTTTCAAGGATTCTTTATGTTTATTGAGTAACCATTTGAATTTCTTGTCTAGTCTATCACGTTCGCTCACGAAATGGAAGTACAAAGATTTATTTTGCGTGTTAAAAAAGTTATTACACAGTGAAATCGGTAGCATATGTGTTATAATTTTTGTTAATTTAAAACAGCGCGGTTGTAAGGCGCGGATCGTATTAAGCGCGTCGTATATTCATTACGAATCATACTCATAGCAAACCTTTGTAAAATAATGTCAAATTTGTTAACGGATCTTCTGTCTTGCAAATTGTTGGTATAGTGTCTGAATCGATTTATGTGTGGTAAAATAATGTTAGATCTTATGCAACTTTTTAAAAAATTGCTGCGTAGATGCATCTTAGAAATTGATTTCTGGAGTTGATCCACGTTTTTATGCGTTTAACGACGTCAGTTCTGAAATCATACTTAATAAAGTGAAAAAATGATGTGGTACGCATACTTTCAACTAGCGTTGATCAAGTTAATGTAGAGGCTCCAGTAATAAACATTTAAAGAAACGTGCAATAATTAAATTATATTAAGCCAATTAATAATTTTTAAAATAAATAATTTACTTGAGACTAAATATTCATTATTGAAAAAATTAATAATTATTTTCTACTAATTATTAATTTTTAAAAATAAGTAGATAGTAATTCATTTTTCAAAAATATTAATTATTTTAATAATAAAAAATTTATTTCTACTAATTACCGATTTACAAAAGAAATTAATTTATTTTCACCTAAATACTAATTTTCACGCAACTAGAAATTTATCTCTGACAAATTACCAATTTTTTAAGTAATGCATAATTTACTTGTACCTAAATATTATATTTTATGTACCTAATTAGTAACTTTTTGTGACTAATTAATAATTTGCTAATTCAATAAAAATTTAATTTGTTTCCCTGCTTAACACTACAAAATGCGTGATATCAGTACAAAATTACCTTTTTCAAAAAAGGTAAAAAAAGGCGCCAAGTACACGCAATGTATTTTGTAAATTCAAAAATCCAACCTAAATGGTAGTAGTTTTATTTCTCCTTAACAAAATTGTATCACAAAATTGCGTTACCTAACTCAACCTAAGTGACATATTATTTCAAAAAAATATATGAAATCTTTAAATTGCGCCAAGGCGGCAGTGTGGTCTAGTGGTAGAGCGCCAGACTCGTAATCTGAGGAACCAGGTTCGAGTCCACTAGAGCCATGTAAACATGGAAAGTTTTTTCCGAAAGCTGCGCCCTCCGTGCAAGATAGGCTCTTGTGCGGAGCAAACTGGGCTCCGTCTTTCGGAAAGAGACGTTAAGCCGTTGGTCCAAAGGGTTAAGTGAGAGGAGAAGGGTAGTATTGGATGAGAATTGAATAAAGGGTTGGGAACGTCCCTACAAAACGCCTTGCAACCCTGAGGGGAGTCAATAAACGTATTTATCTTATCTTATCTTATCTTTAAATTGCGCCAATTACAAAGAGAATATTTGTATTGCTTTGAAAAATAATTGTTATGCAATTACTTTTAAAAGATAAAACCTAAGCGGTACATATCTTTGTGCTCCCATTTAAGGGTCTTCCTATTCCAATCCAAGTAGTAGCTTTAATTCTCCTTAACAAAATTATAATATTGCAAAGAATCATTTTAATCACAAAGAATTTAAGAGGTAACAGTACAAAATAAAAATATTTAATTAAAATAAAATAAATGAATTTTTCTTGTAAAAAACTTGGCGCTGCTTTTTTACTCCCGTCGCATTCTTCCCTAAATTATTTTTATTGTTTTTTATTCAAAAATTTGAGTACTTTATTAAATTTTTAGCAGAAGTTTAGCAGCGCCAAGTTTTTTTACAAGAAAAATTTATTTATTTTATTTTAATTAAATATTTTTATTTTGTACTGTTATCTCTTAAATTCTTTGTGATTAAAATGATTCTTTGTAATTGATGTATCCCGCTCCGATCACGTGCACAGCACGAGGGACTGCCGGAGCTTCGGCCGACCGGCGAGTAGAGCGTGCCTCGAGCCTCGAGTCGTGTGCTTCGTCCCTGTCGCGCTTTCGTTTTACACTATTGTGCAATCGGACAATTCACCTAATGAATAAAGCTGTGATTGTTCCCAAAGGACTGAATAACTGAGTATTCATTAATGACGACGAAGATGGGATGCAGTTCGCAGTGATCTGGGTGATTCCGAGAGGCGATAACCTGAAAAGAAGTGATTCGAAACCACGTGGTAAATCGCTTGGGAAAACCGCATGTCGGATTCTCTCGAAGGGCCTGCGGAAGAAACGGACGGAGAGGACGACGGTTTGTTCGAAACTGAAGCGAAAACATTCCACACCAGCCGACGGCTCGAAACGAAGGATTCCGGCGATCTTGGTGCACCGGGAAGAAGACCCGGAAGACGAACACATGGCTCGCACCATCGGCGCCGTAACCGAATTTCATTCGGAAAGGGACACCTGGGAAGATTACCTGGAAAGGTTTGAATTCTACCTTGAGGCGAATGAAATTACGGAAGACAGGGGTAAGAAATGCACTCTATTAACCGCTATCGAGGCTAAGACTTATGAGACGATTAAATGCTTGATCGCTCCTACTAAAGCAGTCGATGCTACATACGCGGAAATAATTCGTAAATGTAATTACCATTTCGGTAAACCCGTAAATGAGCTCGCCCGGATACAGTTCCAAAAACGCGACCAAAGACCGGGAGAATCTTTGAAAGATTTTGAGAAAAGTCTGCGAAAGCTTGCCAGAAACTGCAAATTCGGGGCGGACGAGGACAAATTACCCACTGCTATTATGTTAAGAGATCGATTTGTAGCAGGAATTCAGGACTCCGAGCTACAACGGTACCTCTGCCGGCGACACGAGAAGTGCACGACGGAGCAAAACCGGCACGGTCTCTCCTTGGAAAAGGCGCTGAAGTTAGCATGCAGCATCGAAGGTACCGCATCTCTCCAAAAACAACTATAAACTGCAGATTTCAACAATGTAAAGAAAATCCAGTCCAAGGGAAATAAGAAGCAGGAAAATTCCAGCGAAAGGGGTAATAAGCCATGCTTCCGATGCGGTAAGACAAACCGTACGCCTGATAATTGTCACTTTAAAAATGCTAACCTTCAAATTCTGTTCGAAGGCAGGACACATTGGGTGCGTTCGGGGAGACGCTACTGACGCTACCAACGCAAACGCTACCAAAACTGTTCGCGGAGCCAATAGCGCGATAGCGGTAGCAAGCTCTGCGAACAGGTTAGTAGCGTCTAGTAGCGTAATGGCGTATCTCGAGTTTACGTCGTATAACCAACGTAAATTCGAGGTTAAATCCCGAAGTGTTGTGTGTGAAGCCGCAAACGAGCCAACGGCAGACAACGTAAAAATCGCAACGTTGCGCGTTGGCAAAGCATACTGAGGGCTTTTCTGGATCTGATTTACAAGAACTTTGTCGGAATATATATCGTATTAGAGATTACCCTCCTAAGGGCTGGCGTGGCAATGGATTCCGTTGAAATAAGTTTTCTGGATGCAGAAAACTGGATGCAATCCAGTTTTGAAAGATCTAAATCTCCAAGTCCTTGCAGTAGTAGCAGTTCTACCTGTCAATCTGATAGTAAAGTTTCTCGTAAGTAACTATTATTGATTATTAATTGAATTAGACTATGAGATATAAAAAACAAAAATATATTAAATTATAATAGCAACTAATATAAATATTAAATTTTATTTTTAGGTAAACGTAAAGCTGCAGATGCAATGGAAAAAATAGTAGAAAATCGGCGAATAACTGAGGAGGGAAAAGATAGAAGACACAAGGAAAGAATGGAAATACAAAAGAAGTTTATGGAAAAACTCGACAAAATTTTAGACAAGTTGTAGTTCGAGCTGGAATTTATTGTTACGCAATTTTTAAAGACTGATATGTACTACACTTTTTATTATAATTACTATTACTAGATATACTAAATACGTACAATTATTTTATTATACTATTAGAGGGTTTCTACAATGAGTTGCAAATGCCTTGTCGCTAGTCGTAAACGCCATATGGCGATGTGATTTATCAATTATGTTCTTTTTGCATTTGCAACTTATTGTAGAACCCCCCCTTACTTACATTATACTATACTACATGAAGTACCTACTAAACTATATTATTAATACATATCTTATACTGTTCTTAAACTAGTTTTATACTGTTTCTAAACATGTCTAATTCGCAACCGTTCTGCTATTAAATCACGTTTTATAATACCTGCACGAGCATTTTGTATATTTTCATTATTATCCCTCACACAATCTATCGCGTGTACGTCCTCATTTACTTCGATATCGAGAATATCATTTTTCATCAAACATATATTATGCAAAACGCAACAGGCTAGAATGTGTAATGGTATTAAATCTACTCTATCTAATGCAAGAGTTGTTAGCAAACTTCTAAAACGTCCTTTCAAAAGTCCGAATGCTCTTTCTATAGCCATTCTTGCTGAAGAATGCACAAAATTATAATTTCTTTGGCGGTCTGTCAAATGACCGTTATCTCGATATGGTATCAACAAATTTTCATGTAGCTTATATGCTAGATCACCAAGTAAATGAGACTCTTCTGGAAACTACGGTACTCTGGGTATTTTCTTCTAGTACGTAATACAGTTTCTAACATTGCGAATTCCTCATTATCACTATCACTCGATGATACATCTGCTATCTGTTCGCGTATTTGTAACGCTAATAACAATAAAAATTGTTCTCGATTTGCCTCCATAAATTGGGAGAGACCATTAATTTCCTGAGGATTAACTTACGTTCCTGCAAACAGAAAAGAATACATAGTGTAAATAAAAATATTAGCAATATCGCAGCAGTATTAAGCTAGATCTACATTAGTCGTATCGCAACATCGCGAGCATCGTAATCGTAAAGTCGTGATCAATCACAATCAAGTTTTATAAGAATTCTTAATTGTGATTAGTTACAGCCTTACGATTACGACGCTCGCGATGTTGTGATACGACTGATGTATACCTAGCTTTAAGGACTGCATCCGGAAACATAACTCGTGTATTATTTTACCCTTGTCTAACATTCAATCCGTTCGATTAACTTATGTTCCTTGGCTGCATGGGACAGGACAGTCTCCGAGCCAACCAACAGAAAGAAGAAGAACTTATGTTCCTGCAAACAGAAAAGAATATACAGTGGAAATTAAGATATTAGCAGTATTGCAGCAGTATTTATACATATTCTTATATACAAAATATACTTACGATTTACTGTAAGAAAACTGTCCGAACACGTTCCCGGTTTACAACATGCACATAACCTTCACGTGAGCACAGAACGTAAACAGTTCCAAAGGCGCTGATAGCGTCTCCCTGAACGTCCGCAAACGCTAACGCTACCCATGCACTACCTCGGAAGAAATAGCATTAGTAGCGCGCAGTTATGACGTCACACGCTATCCTTAGTGACGTCATGATATCATTTGGTAGCGCTACCATCCAGCTCCGCGAACAGCTTGTAGTACGATATAGCGCTAATAGCGTCTCCCCGAACGCACCCATTGAGAGCGCCTGCATCACAAAAAAAAGAGTGATGGAAAAAAGAAGGCGTCTCAAGCGAATAAAGTGAAACAGGAAAGCAACTCCAGTGAGGATTCCTACGTGTATTCTATTAAGAAGACAACAATTAACAAAAAAAAATGTATTTTTAGTGTGAAAAGTATGGAATTTCTCGGGTACCAGATTTCTGAAGAAGGAATAAAACCGCTAAGAAAAAAAGTAAAAGCCATACTGGAAATGCCGGCACCGACATCGGTTGACGAGCTCCAAATATTCTTAGGAGGTCTAAATTTTTACAGCCGCTTCCTGGAAAATAGAGCGATAATAGCAGAACTACTTCACCGGCTACTAGATAAAAGCACCCCTTGGAAGTGGGACAAAAAACACGCAGACGCGTATGAGCAGCTAAAAAAACAGTTCTGCACCAATATTGTGCCACTTTGACCAGGCAAGACCTATAGTACTGTCCACCGACGTTTCGCCAATTGGACTAGGAGCAGTATTATCAAACGTCCTGATAGATGAAGCTGAACATCCCGTAGAATTTTGGTCAAAAACGTTGAACAAAACGCAGAGAAACTACTCTCAATTAGATAGAGAAGCCCTAGCTTTTAGTGGAAACCGTAAAGTACTTCCACTACTACCTAGCAGGAAGAAGATTTAACTTAATCACCAGCCACAAACCCTTGTGCGGAATCTTCGACCCGCATCGTCCAACACCAGAAACTATATCACCAAAACTAAGAAGATACGCCGTAGTGCTAAGTGTATACGACTACGAGCTAATCTATCGCCCAGGAAAAAAACATGGAAATGCAGACTTTCTGTCAAGACTACCAATAACGGAAAAACTTGAAGAAGAACAAGAAACCTATCAGGAAATCCTGATGATCAAAAACGATAATATCCAGCCGATCACACCAGAATCACTCGCAAGCAAGACAAATCAGGACAAGGACTTGAAGAAAATAAAAAATGGATAGAACATGGATGGCCAGCTAAAAGCAACCAGCAATACAAAAGTTATTGGATCAAGCGAGACGAACTATCTACTTACAAGGGATGTGTCATTTGGGGATCCAGAGTAGTTATCCCGAGAAAACTACGAGAGACAGTGTTAAATTACTTGCACGGAAACCATCCAGGGATATGTAACACAAAAGCGATAGCCAGATCGTACGTTTGGTGGCCAAAAATAGATGACGACATCGAAAAAATGGTAAAGAACTGCAACTAATGCATAAGCGCACAACCCGCTCCTCCAAGGACGCCTACAGAAATTTGGAATCCACCAGAAGAAGCCTGGACACGCCTTCATGTCGACTTCGCAGGACCACACCAAAACCAGACATTTCTAGTCGTTGTAGACGCAACCACTAAATGGTTAGAAGTAAGACGAGTCACATCAACGAGCTTCTCAGTGGTGATTAAAGAATTAAGAAGATTGTTTTCAACTTTCGGGGTACCAAAAACAATAGTCTCAGATAATGGAACAGGATTTGTTTCAACAGAAATCCAGGAATTTTATCGAAGAAACGGTATAAAATCGTTACAAATCGCACCGTACAACCCTCAAGCAAACGGCCAAACCGAGAGGATGGTACAACTGACAAAACAATCTCTAAAAAAGCTAGACAAAGGAGATTGGGAAATGAAACTCGCCAGGTTGCTCCTAAAGCAACACACAACTCTATCCACCACAACAGGAAAAACTCCAGCAGAAATGATGTTTTAACGTAAAATAAGAACAACATTAGAGAACATGCTACCAAAAAAGGATGATGAGTTAAAAGAAAAACAGGACAAATACCAGAACATCAAAAAAATCAATCCAAGATCCCGTATTAGAATGAGAGGATACCGCATCGACGGACCTAAATGGATAATCGCGACAATCGTAGAACGAATCGGACAACGTACATACAAAGTCAAAGAAAATGACACAGGCATTATACATAAACGGGACATAGACCAAATAGTCGAACTGCCCAATGAACCAAACAGAACTATAACAGCCCTCTTCTTCGACAATGGCTCGACAGGACATAAAGGGGAAGAGGAAGAGGAAGAGGCTATCCAGCAAGAGAACCAAGAACAGCCTGAAGAGCAAGCTCAAGGCCAGGAACGCAGATGCAGGCCCAGAAGGAAGTGCGTCGAAGGAAGTAACAACCGATATCGGGATAGCCTAGAAAATACGGACGGATACCGAATACGAACGGATACCGAATACGGACGGATATCATAACAAAAGCTTTATATGTTCAGACTCAGCTATTCCCTAAATAAGGTCCAGAAAACTAACCACGCTGTACCAAACTCCAGCTAAAGGAGAAGAGATGTATCCCGCTCCGATCACGTGCACAGCACGAAGGACTGCCGGAGCTTCGGCCGACCGGCGAGCAAAGCGTACCTCGAGCCTTGAGTTGTGTGCTTCGTCCCTGTCGCGCTTTCGCTTTACACTATTGTGCAATCCGACAATTCACCTAATGAATAAAGTTGTGATTGTTCCCAAAGGACTGAATAACTGAGTATTCATTAGTAATATTATAATTTTGTTAAGAAGAATTAAAGCTACTACTTGGATTGGAATAGGAAGACCCTTGAATGGGAGCACAAAGATATGTACCACTTAGATTTTATTTTTTAAAAGTAGTGCATAACAATTATTTTTCAAAGCAATATATATAGTCCCTTTGTAATTGGCGCAATTTAAAGATTTCATATATTTTTTTGAAATAACATGTCACTTAGGTTGAGTTAGGTAACGCAATTTTGTGATATAATTTTGTTAAGGAGAAATAAAGCTACTACCACTTAAGTTGGATTTTTGAATTTACAAAATACATTGCGTGTACTCGGCGCCTTTTTTATCTTTTTTAAAAAAGGTGTAATAATTCCGTAATATTTGTATTAATTTGCAGTGTAATATATGACTTTAAAGTATTATTATAATATTCCACAAATATTACTATGTGATCTACTGTAATATTAGTGCAATATCGTATGAATATTATGATATGATATCGAATTGCAATATTATTGCAATATCGTATAAGTATTATAATGTGATACATCATACTGTGATTTTTATTATATATCTGAATAATATAACGTTATGATATATCGTAGTACAATATTACTATAATACGTCACAAATATTATTGTGATATATTATTCTGCAATATTACTGATATATTTCAGTAATATTACAATGTTATACATTGCATTCCGATTTTCCTGATATATATTGTGACGTTGCAGTTTCGCTGCATCGTGGCAGCGCCCCGCCGCCGTCACAAGGCGCGAGTTTCGCGCCCGAGGACGATCCAGAGAGTCGATGCGAGATCTCCAGGGGCATAATGTAATCGCGTTTCTGTTTTCTGATCCCTTTTATTTCAGATTAGTTTTCAGCGACCTAAAAAACCTTTAAATTTGAATAACATAATTAAAAAATACTTCATCGATCCTCAATAGCTATGTAAGTCGCAATTTTGACGCAACAGACTCTACGTTAATCATCAATATCTTTTTAATCATAAGCGACACAAAAAATTCCTTTTAAGAGCTGAAAGTCCTAACAACATACTTAATTTTAATTGCAATTAAACTTCTCCGATACGTCACATATCGTATTTATAATATGCCAAAGTACACTATAATAGCCCATTTTTGCAATTTTAACTGCAAATTTCTCAAAATTGTAACGTGATAAAGCAATTTGGCAAACGGGATCATTTTCTGCGTCCAAAAACCTTTCGAATGCCGCAAGATTCGTTCTTGTGCTTTTTTTGTTGAATAGTGTTATTACTGTCTGATATGTATATTCAAATTCAAAATGTTTGTAAAATATTGCACTGTAATAAAATACTAAGTACGTAATATTATTCATACATGTATCAGAAAAATTGGAATACGATGCATAACATACTACTGAAATATGCTAGTAATATATATTTGGACGGACGTCGTTCCGCTTTTTAATCGCTAAGATATTTTGACTCTTTGGTTGTTGTTTTTAATTGGTTTTTTTTAGAACATTTTATTTATTTTTTTAAAACTCTGAACATTACATTTTTAAATAATATTTCTTGCTTCACAATTAATATCTTCTGCGTCGTCCTCGTCCTCGTTCTCGACCTCCTCGCCGTTTGGTCTGCGTTGCTGCTTCCTTCCTTTCCGTCTGGTCTGAATCCAGAATTCCTGTCTGCGTCAATGAGTCTCGAAGATCAGGATGTGTTGTCAGCGTCGATTTCTCTCGCAGCACCACGTTGTTCGTTTGTGATGAGATCCCTCGATGCTTCGGCTGATCCGTTTGAGTTCCCTCGGAGAACCTCCTAATTGGTGACAGCGAGGGAAGAGAAAGGGGTGGAAGGACCCACGGATTTGTCGGCGTTGATCCTCCGGAATCCGGCGTCGATGTTCCAATCTCGAAGGGCCTCTTCCTGCTCTTTGGAGTTGAAGCTATAGGAGTAGGGCAACTAGCGCCGAGAATCGGCATCCCAGGGTTAGGGCGACCAGTGCCGGGAGTCGTCGTTGAGGACGGGCGACTGGCGCCGGGAATCGAAGAGGAGCGGCTAGCGCCAGGAGTCGGCGGAGCGACGGAGACTGGGCGACTGGCGCCGGGAGCAGGGCGCCTTGCGTCGGCAGACAACGGCTTGGAGCCGTGAGCCAGGCGTCCTGCGCCGGAAGCTGGGCGGCTAGCGCCTGGAGGAAGCGGCTGAGCGCCTTCCACAGGGCGACTAGCGCCTAGGGCTGCGGCTGGCGCAACCTCCTTCCTCTTGACCGCGAAGATCTGATCAAGAGGAAGTGGGCGAGTCTTGCGCCTCTTGGTGATCCCTTCCTTGTAGGAACGAGGAGGATCTTTGTTAGTTGAATCAACGCTATTTTTCCCTACCCTAAAGTATTTTAAAAAATCTAAAAAAATTTATGAAACATCTGTCTACATTGTAGTTGACGATTTTATAGTCATTTTGATAAACATCGTTTATTTAATATCTTCTAACAGGCCTGCAAGTTTTACAGTTACGAGCAGATATCACTTTGGCTCGGACGCCGCAGACCCACGTATACACGTTAAGGGTTAAATATACTAAATGCTACAAAATTTTTTAATTTTTTTTTAAACCTTACATTCACACAAAATAATGTAAATATGCAAAACTAAATAAATTTTAACATAATTTTAATGAAGTGGCCATCGCGTTCTTCTTCAAGTACATAAAAAAACACCAAAAATGTGTACAATACAAAATCTAAAAAGAGTTTGTGCTCTTAAAAAGCTTTCAGTAAATTTTTACTAAAAGAACTCCTTAGAAGAGGGTGTGTTTATGTCCCCTCGTTTGCTAAATTTCTATAAACTCGAAGGACCAGAGGAGGTGTGTTGGCGTCTCCTCAAAGCGAGCGAAATAAACAAAAGGCAAAAGCGACTCACCGTTCGGTTGGCCGTCGTCTCCTGGAGGGATTCGTCCTTCTCCTGGCGAAGCTGGTTATGGCAAGCACGAGCAGGCAACAGTTAGGCTTAGGCGACAAGCAAGCACACTCAAAGCAGGCAGGCAAAGCAGGCAAGAGCAGGCGAGATCGCGCTTCGAGGAGCGAGCACTATAGGGCCTCCCGGAGGTTCAGATGTGCAACCGAAGGTGTGCACCCCAAGACTTCGTGACGATGAGTGATGAGCAAGTTCTCAAACGCGTGTTGCGAGCGAGTACTTGCTCTTCCTTGATGACGGGTGCCCTCGTAGGATGAACGATGGCAGCATCGATTAATGAATCGCGAAAATATCGATAATACGATTCGATCGCGATCTACCGACGTTTCGCGCGAGTCACCGAGAATAACTTGATTTATCGGTAATAGTTTGTGCCGCTGCCTTGAATTGGAGATCAGGGCCGGCACCGAGTTCTTGAGATCCGCCGAATTAGAGGGAGAGAACAACACTCGCGAGATTTTGGTTGTAGAAGCGTTTGATTAAAAAGGATAGATCTTGACTACACTTGCTTTACTTCACTTACTTTCTCTTACGGGTTACAATTATACTAGCGTTACGTTGTCTCGCGGTACGCGCTCGGTTCTTAGACTGCCCGCCGGTCCTTGGAAGGGCGGACTTTTTATCGCGCTCGGTATTGCTGACTTAGCAGTCAGCGGTTTTGACTTCGAGATCAAAGTCCCTAGCGGGCTGGTGATGTCCCGAATGCCCATATTTGGTCATTACCGCGACGCATGCTGGCTTTCGCGTCATCGGTCTTCGTCGCTAGGGTCGGATTACCAAGTAATCCGGCCCTCGGTGTTACCAAGTGCAATAAGTTATCTCTAGTACGTTGTGCGCTTACAACATCCCTTCCCTTGCGGAAAAAGAAAAACTGAGTTATACGAAGTTTTTCGTTATTTGTTTATTTGTATTTTTCTTCTTCTTGGGAGGTTA
Source organism: Temnothorax nylanderi (assembly GCF_030848795.1). Lineage (NCBI taxonomy): Eukaryota > Metazoa > Arthropoda > Insecta > Hymenoptera > Formicidae > Temnothorax > Temnothorax nylanderi. Next base: position 18,907 of record NW_027249223.1, read on the forward strand.
CAATTTAATTTTCTTATGTGCTAATATGTATGCTATGGTTTCCCCTTTTAAATTCTTAATGATTCTCTTTTTTCTTTATTTCATAGATGATTACAAGTATAATGCTTACTACGACTACTATTATGGTCGCGGAACCTACAGGATATACAATATTCTTATTTGAAAAAAACGCTTGGTTGGTTATTTTCCACTTCTTTTTTAATTTCATCTAGACTTAAACTTAATTTTATTAATTCCGATGGATTTTTGATTACTGGTTCTAATTTTATTTCTTTTTCGGAATCTAGTTTGTTGTCAAAAGTTATACTTTTTTCTATGGTATTAGTTATATTGAATTCTGGTAAATACATTTGTACATGTTTAGTGTAAATTCGGTTTTTTGTTTCTAAAATTATATCTGGTGTAGTTATTTTACAATTATCGCGTAATGTTATTTTTCCGGTTTTTTCAATTTTAATTTTATTTCTGGCAATTCATTACATTGAATTATTATTTCTACTATTTTTGGAGTGGAATATAATCATGTTTGAGGTTCGGCTAATGTTATCCAAAATGTTACATTCGAAATGATGTGACGTTGTCTACGGTTCTCTATGTATCTATGCGCTTTTACATAAAGCTGCACCTCGCTTGGTGCATTCGCAGTTACAAAATACACGGGAAAATTTTGTTCGCATATAAATTTAGTAGTTTTCCCGCGTACATTTATTTAAGTCGCTTTCTTTTAATATTATATTTTTAATTGTCAATAAAGGTCTTTAGTCTGTTTGCGTGTACGCGTAACGTTTTTCGTCCTTTTTTAATTATGTAATTTACGTCATTAATTTTTTCCATTACTGTGTCCTATCCATTGCGATTCTAGCTTCTTTGATCTTCCTCGTCGAACCGTTTCGTCATATAACAGTACTGGATCTCCTGCTTTAAATGTTTCTATATTCGTTCTTTTATCGTACTGTTGCTTCGCCTTAATCTTTTCATGCTTGGTGTGGTCTCTAGCTATTTTGTGTGTTGCGCGTATTCTTTCTCGAAGTTCTTGTGCGTAATTGTCGTAAGTATATGTAAGTTTTGGCGGTTTCGTTAGAGTTGTCGGTAATATAGCTTGATGACCGTAAATTAATTCGAACGGTGTAAACCCTGTCGTGGTGTGGGGGGTTGTGTTATATGTAAACATCGCATAGGGCAGCCATTCATCCCAATTCGTTTGATCTTCATTTATATAGTGTCTTAAATATTCGGCCAATGTGCGGTGCGACCGCTCTAATGCTCCGTTACTATCTGGGTGATAAGCTGTCGTTTGTATTTTTTCAATTTTTAATAGTTTACACACGTTTTTGAACATTTCGCTAGTCAAATTTGTACCTTGATCCGTGAGTACTTTCTCCGGTATTCCGTGTTCTAACACGATTTTAGTAACAAAAGCTTTTGCGACGGTAGCTGCTTCTTGATTTTCTACAGGAATTGCTTTACTAAATTTCGTCAGGTTATCTTGGAAAGTCAAAATATATTTATTTCTGTTATTCGTAATAGTTAATGGTCCTACAATGTCAAGGGCGCATTTTTTCGAATGGTCTTTGTGGAGTATCCGTAATTGATAAAGGCATTTTCGTTTTCCTGCTTAATTTATTCTTTTGGCAGTATTCACATTTATTTATATAGTCTTCGACATCTTTAGTAAGTCCATTCCAATTGTGCGTTAGTCGGATTCGATTTATAGTTCTTGTGACTCCTTGGTGTCCTCCCATAGGTAGGTCGTGATATTCGTGTAATATTTGTAGTTTATCTTCTTCCGAGTATTTTCTCGGCATTTCCTCTTGATGAACGTTATTTACTTGTAAGTCTTCCACTATCGGGTTTCGACTCAATGCGTCAGCGTTCGCATTCATTTTGCCTGCCTTGTGGACGATCTCGTAATCGTACTCCTCCAGCTTAAGTCTCCATCTAATTAATCTCGAGCCGGGGTCTTTTATGTTAAATAGCCATATTAGTGGTCTATGATCGGTAATTATTTTAAATACCGTTCCATACACATAAGGTGTTGCGAATTGAATATTCGACGTGAAAACAAGGATCGTTCGAGAACGCTCGAAATGCTCCAAACCGCGAATGTTTACGTTCCCCCTTTTTTTTCTTTTTCGAGCAAACGGCTCGCAGGTGCGGACGGCGTGATCAGCCGCGTGATCGCAAGTACCTCGTCCAATAGAATAGTCGCTAGACAATTTGGTGCCAATAAGAGGATTTATCGTCACGACATTCCGCTCGGCATAACACGGCGCTCCGGCCGCGATCGTTTGCTTGCTCCTGCCGGGAGACCAGTGAGCCCTCGAAACTCATACACGACGCTCGTGCTAATCGAGCGATCGGCGAAATCGAGTAAGACGGAGTCGTATTGTATCGAGTCGTATCGCAGCGAGACGAATTGTAGCAAGTGCTTTATTAACAGTAAATATTGCGAAATAAAAGGACAAGTGTTAACGACAACTGATTTATTGTGCCTTCCTCCGCGCCGCGCGAGAATTAACACCTGGCGATCCACTAACATAAGGTCTGAAATGTTTTACGGCCCATACGATGGCTAACAATTCTTTTTCCGTCGTATTATAATTTTGCTCCGCCTTATTTAATACTCTACTGGCGTATGCTATCGGTCTGTCCTGTCCTACTGTTTCTTGTGATAATACGGCTCCGATTGCATAGTCGGATGCGTCTGTAGTTACTAACAACTCTTGGCTAAAATCGGGGTAATTTAATATGGGTGCCGTAGTTAATTTTTCCTTTAATGTTTTGAACGCCATTTGTTGTTCGGCTGTCCAAATAAATTTTTCCCCTTTTTTCAATAATTTTGTTAAAGGTTTTGCAATTTTAGAAAATTTTTTGATAAATTTTCGATAGTATCCAGCAAATCCGAGAAAAGTCTGGACATCTTTTGATCGTTTATGCAATGGCCGGGGCGGCTCGTTGCTGACTCATTTTGTTGGCCCGGGGGTATAATCCTCTTCTGTCGGATCGAATACGTCGCTGTCGTAAGAGGTCAGGGAGAATTCTCCTCTCCCGGAGTTCGCGCTCTGAGTGTCGGCCGAGGTGTCCGATCGTGCGTCACCTTCGGTCGGGGGCAGTCGGCGTGCGTCACGGTCGTGATCGTCACTGTTCTCGTCACCGCTTTCGTTACCTGTACTATTTCGCGGGTCTTTGTTCGCGTTACAGAGGCTAGCGTCTAGGAACGCAAATTCACGTTCTAATATTACGTTGGGGTGTAACTCTAGCACCGGCGTATTATCGTCTAAAAATCGCGAGTCTAAATTCCGTCGCACGCGGTCTAATATTTCGCTATCGGTATTTCTATTGACGCGTATGGGCCTTCGCGAGCTATATTCAATGGCGCGCCGTGCTGGCTCACTGTGTAGGAACGACGCGTTTCGGACGGGGCGGAATGGGGTGATTTCGCCGTCTAACATTTATCGGCTCTCACTAGCTTGTTATGTCGCTCGCAAAGTTTTACATTCGGCGCTCGCCATTATAATTTGTATCGGACTTACAGTAACGCCGCGTATCGCATCTTGTCCGTTTTCCGCTGAGTCGTGGTCCTGCAGGTCCGCTTCACTGCTTTGTCGTCGCTGCTTCGCTGCGTCTCTGCTTCGCTGCTTTGCTGCTTCGCTGCGTCCCTGCTTCGCTGCTTTGGGCTGGCGTGTCCGTGCGGTAGGTCGGGGCCTTCTCCGGTGTCGCTGATAACACGCGGGGGCTACTACCGTGGCTTTTCTCGCTCTGGATCTGGTCGGCTGTTCCTCTCCGGGATGTTTTACCGCCTTGTGATGATCCGCTCCTTTTTGCAGACGTAACTCTGGCAGGATGTTTTCTCGCTCGGTTAGCAGATCCCACCGCTGCCACCAATTGTTGTGCCGCTGCCTTGAATTGGAGATCAGGGCCGGCACCGAGTTCTTGAGATCCGCCGAATTAGAGGAAGAGAACAACACTCGCGAGATTTTGGTTGTAGAAGCATTTAATTAAAAACGATAGATCTTGACTACACTTGGTTTACTTCACTTACTTTCCCTTGCGGGTTACAATTATACTAGCGTTACGTTGTCTCGCGGTGCGCGCTCGGTTCTTAGACTGCCCGCCGTTCCTTGGAAGGGCGGGCTTTTTATCGCGCTCGGTATTGCTGACTTAGCAGTCAGCGGTTTTGACTTCGAGATCAAAGTCCTAGCGGGCTGGTGATGTCCCGAATGCCCATATTTGGTCATTACCGCGACGCATGCTGGCTTTCGCGTCATCGGTCTTCGTCGCTAGGGTCGGATTACCAAGTAATCCAGTCCTCGGTGTTGCCAAGTGCAATAAGTTATCTCTAGTACGTTGTGCGCTCACAATGGCAAGTAGGCTGAAATAACTACTAAATAAAGCGAATATTAACAGGAACAATACGATTATACTAATAAATATACGATTATACTAACAATTACTATATACAATGAGGCGAGCGCCAAACACTCCTCAAAAACATAGATGCAAAAACACAAAAAAAAGATTCTACCAAAACAAATCCTTCTAACAAGACAAATTTAAATCTCAAAAATAACATTTTTAACTACATATGTTTAATTAATAACCTTTCATTTTAATTTTTTGTGACTTCTTTGTGATTTCAGGCAAATTCTAACAAGTTATATAAAATAGACCTAAAATCAAAATAAAGTATAAGAACTTGGCATGCCCAGATTGCATTTAATGAGGTCAAAAAATTATTATATATAACATTTAGGGGAGACCGCAAAGACGTCACTATTTTTTTGGTGTCGATTTTTAACAACAAAACAAATAATTTTAATAAAATGTGGTATACCGTTGTAAAGAGTGAACCTTTGGCTATAAAATTTATAAGGACATTTTTGGTCTACGTCGCTTTGTTCAACTGGTATAGAGTGAAAACGACAAAGGTGCAAAAATTGAAATGTCAAAATTGTCGGGGCGGAGTCGTTACTTCAGTCTCGGACTGAATTTTAAACGAAAATTCATAATTCCGATCATGAAAAATGATAGAATACATTTTATTAATTATTTTTTAATAGAAAAATGGAAACATTAATTAAAAACACGATGGCGGAAAATAATTACAAGGAAAGCGCACATACTTATGTGCTCTACGCTCGCACGTTTCTCGCCAGCTTTATTCTGTCATCTCTGAGCACACGCAGCACATATTATCCAAGTCCTCGCCGGAATCCGACCACTGCTGCTTCTTTGACTTTGATTTTTGCCGGAAGCCTCCATGATATGGCTTGATGACGACTTCGCCCCGGACACAAATTTGGTCGCTCATAAAATATTAGAAATCAATGAAAATAAAAAAAACTTTACTGGACTCGTGTTCAGCATGCATTACTCTGTAGAATCACTTACTTTGAGATTCGGAGACAATAATGTTTAAGATATTACAAATTTTCGACGCGCAAAAAATGTTACTTTTGACCTCCGAAAACACGTTTGCCTTGATAAGAATCACAACATGGCACATAACCTCACTAAACTCCGTCATGTGGGCACTATAAGCCGCATTTACAGTATTAATGGCGAGTTCACACAACATACAGATTTCGAGATAATTGCAATGACGACTCCGCCCCGGTGACGACTTCGGCCCGGTCTTCCCTACTATAAATAAATAAAAAACATTAATAATTTGTCATTAGTTCTCTGATAAAATCGTAATTTGCGAATATATTTAAATATTATGAAACATACATAATATTTCTATATTGTGTCAAATTATATATCATTGATATTATTGCAGGTAATATTTAACATCCAAATTTGTAAATTATTAAAATATAAAAAAAGTTAATACACTCGTAGAAATGTATATGTACATCAAAATGCGACCCGGGCACGCCAAGTTTTTATGCTTTATTTTGATTTAAAGGTCTATTTTATATAACTTAGAATTTGCTTAAAGTTACAAAAAAATCACAGAAAAACAAAATAAAAGTTTATTAATTAAACTTATGTAGTAAAAAATGTTATTTATTGAGTTTTATAATATCTTTCTATCAAAATTGTTACAAATTTAATTAAATAAATATTTTATTTAATTACAAATTAAATATTATTCACAAATAGTTTACTATATTTTATTTTGTTTCAGCTACAGAAGAAAAATTTGAACTTGCATATAGGAAAAAGATTATAGATGACAAAGATGGAGTTGAAATAACGTGTATCGCTGAAGGACTTTACCCTCAACCAACTTTAAACATCTCCGTCGAGTAAGTTCTCTTTGTGTAAGTTATATTAAAACGCTTTTGAAATTATGGTATTATAAAGTTTTGTAATTTTCTGATCCTTTTATACAATGTCCCATTTTAATCAACGTACTAGAATTTCTCCGAAACTATGCAAGATAGCGAAATCTTTTTTTTACGATGTTGTATGATATCAAGAGGTATATATTTTGATAATAAAAATTTGACCTTGGGTGGAGGCATCATGGTCAAATAAAGATTAACTTCATTTTTTAAATAAATGGCAACGGTATTTTTTTGTGTAAACACCTACATTTGTAGTCCTTTTTATTACGAGTTCAACGCGCTATGATTCAAGGTCGCCAAAGGTCAAATGTGAGCTTACAATATTATTGTCTTTGAACTGCTTACAATGCGACTAACTGGCTCAGCGAGCGCCTTTGTCGCCTTGAAACTCTCTTCGCTATAAGCTGTTTATTGGCTTTTTCTTTTCTGTTTCTTGGATTCGACTCTGACACAGAAAAGAAAGCCAGAGTCGAGTCCAGAAAACACAGAAAAGAAAATAGCCATGAATGTAAACAACGTATAACGAAGATAGTCTCAAGGCGACTAAGGCGCTCGCTGAGCTAGTTAGCCGCATATTGTGAGCAATTCGAAGCAGTTCGCAATAATATCGTAAGCATTTGGTCATTTGACCTTCGGCGACCTTGAACATTGAACTCGTAATGAGAAGGACTACAAATAACGTAGATTTTTAAAAAATTATGTTGCTATTTTAAAAAATGAACTTGACCTTTATTTGATTATGACACCTCCATTCAATGTCAAATTTTTTAAATCAAAATATGCCTCCCTTGATATCATACAAACTCGTAAAAAAAGATTTCGATATCTCGCATAGTATCAGAGAAATTCAAGTGTTAATTAAAATGGGACACCCTGTATATATATATATGTGTGTGTCAGAAATAAAAGTATCCACCCGAATGGCTGGGGTAGATTGGGTCAAACTGAAGAGAAAAGTCATGTACCATTTTGCAAAATTCGCAATAGTTAACGAGTTATTAATTGAAACGTCTGAGCGAATGAGCGCACAAGGAGCGATAGAGGCGGGTCTCGGCTGGCACGGTGCCCGGCGCGCGGCGCGTGGCGCGTGGCGAGCGGCGAGCGACAGATGACATACACTGCGGCGAAAAAGTATTAGAACCAGCACACGTATTGCACAGGCATTGCCGTAGCGTCTTACGCCTTACATAATATTAATTATTATTGTAACTTGAATTATGTGTAATAGAAATATTTATTTAATTTTAGTAAATTTAATTATTTTGTATGTCAAAGTTTACGATTATTTAAAGCTTTACTTTAACTTTTGTTTATAACTTTTGTTAAAATAACTTTAAGACGTGTTAATTTTGTAAAAAATAATTGTGTTAAAAGAACTCAAAATAATATTTAATTTCTACATGACATACATAAAATGTTAAGTTATCACGTTGACATAAATGTAACACATGAAAATGTTAAGAAAATAATAACATAGCTGTTGTATGTGTATTTTACATTGAAGTAATAATTAAATTTTGGTAACACAAGAAAATTTTAACGTATGGACCGATACGTACATACGATTTTTTGCTACGTACGTGCCGCGTAACGCAAGATTCTCGTACGTAATTTCCGTACGTAAGGCGTAAGATACTACGGCAATGTACGTGCGCTGGCTCTTAGCCTCTCGCCTTTTCGATGGCAGGAAAATGATACGCTATCATTTCCACACCACCTTGCGGTAGATAGCTTGGTGCGTTTTTTTTTATAGTGGTTTCCCCGATAGGCCTAATCCACTCATTATTTAATGCAAAAATTGTTCGAAGTGCCGTCCTCTCTCTCGTATGCAGAGGCCCTTCGTACAATATTGCGCGCCGCACGGTGCGCCATGTCCGGCGTAATAGTATGAAAGGCCGCAACAATAGCTTCACGTACCTCGTTTTCTCCACCATTACGCCGGTGCTCGATTAGACTTTTTATATGACCCCATACAAAAAAGTCTAATACATTTAAATCTGGCGACCGTGCCGGCCAGGCGATTGGGCCACCACGACCCATCCACCCATCCGGAAAACGCGCGTTTAATATTTCGCGCACTTGACGACTAAAATGAGCGGGAGCTCCGTCGTGCTGAAAAATTAGCTGCGCCCGTACGCGAAGAGGCACATCCGCGAGAAGAACTGGCAATTCATTCTCGATAAAATTGGCATAAATATTGCCAGTTAAACGCGGTGTGTGGGAGGAAATATGGACCGATCTGGAAATAATTAATGAAAATGTTTCTTTACTTAAACAGCAAGAGAAAATTGCTTTCTTTCTACTTTTACTTACCACTTGATTCCCGATTACTCCCGCTCATACGTTTATGGACCAGCGATATTGAAATCCGCCTTCACGGACGACGTGCGGGTTTTCATCCGACCAATATACAAAGTTCCGGGAATTGAATACGCCGTTTGGTGTAAACGTCGCTTCGTCGGTCCACAGAATGTAATCCGGGTAGCTGAATTTAAGTAAACATTAAAAGAATCTTGTTCGGGAGTCACTGAACCAGGGTAACCTTTTATTAGCCATGGTAACAGCGGATACGCTGGATCTCCAATAATCAAATATGGCACTTCCATACCATCAATATTTTTGCTTGACTGCAAGAATTATTAATAAAGTAATTGGAACATATTCCTTACAATTGTTCAACATAAAATAAATCTATTCGTATTTTCGATCCGGAACATGTATGAGAACAAACTTTCACCTGATATCCATGAAAAATAGATTACTTCAATAAGTTGAATGTTTTTCATACCTGTGGAATTAGTGTATGTACATTTTTATACAAATTAGAGTCTTTGAACACAGCAGCGTCGTGAGTATTCCCTGGATGTCGGATGCAAATATATCTAAATCTATAAATGTAAAATATGAACAACTAATGATTTATAAACATGATTACATAAAAATAGTATGTATTGCTTGCATACCTGCATTTGTCATCAACAACTGCTTGGAGATTGTATGAAGGCCAGCCCTTTCGATTCACATAATCTCTATAGCCGTCAGCAGGAGCCAGAATCGGTATGTGCGATCCGTCAATGCAACCAATAATTTGGGGTACGTGACATCTGTTTTCAAAATTATTTGCTATTTCAACAGCTTCAAATTCGTTCGGCATATGTAAGTAATCTGCCATCATCACGTTATTGATGGCATTCACAACTTTATATAAACATTTCTTCACCGTAGATTTGTGGATACCAAAAATATTACCGACTACTTGATACTCTGCACAACTTGCCAATTTGTATAAAGCAACAGCCACTTGTTTTTGCATTGAGAGTGGTTCTCTGGACTTTAAAAAAATAGGTTTCGGTTCTAATTCTTTTTTAAGAATATCACATAATTTATTAAATGTATCTTTGCGCATTCTAAAACTTTCAAGCCACTGTGCATCATCATATGTATTCAAAACGATGTCATCCCAAAAGTGATAACTTCTACGTTTCATCCAAAGACGTCTATTCGAGACAAAGCAGAATTCCGCGACAAGTGTTTTATATACAGAACTTACAAGAACATTAAAATATGTGACTTAAACGATTAATGTAAACTTAAACGACTACTGTAACTTTAAACGATCAATAAAAACGTAAACGACTAATGAAAATTTATGTCTTACATTCCAACGTTAGATAGTTGCATATTGAGCATGATATTCATCACAGTTTTTTTTGTTTCTTAACTTTGCAAAATCCCCTTATTTTAATAATCCGTTTGCGCTATTATTACTGTATATAAAACACTTGTCGCTACAAGTGTTTTATATACAGAACATACAAAAACATTAAAATACGTGATTTAAACGATTAATGTAAACTTAAACGACTACTGTAATTTTAAACGATCAATATAGGTGTAAACGACTAATAAAAACTTATATGTCTTGCATATACTACTGCAAACTTATTTAGTTAGTTTGTCAGTAGCAGACGATGTTTGCGAAGGATATGAGGGTTGAACAAAATACCTGTTTTGTGGAATAGGTGATGATACCTGTAATTCATGATTAGATGGACATAATGGAATTTCCAATGAAGAGGAAGGCAGTGATGTGTAGTATAGTCTGATGTAGCAGACGGAGAGGGTGAAGCTGGTGACACAAAAGTTTTCAATGTTTGCGGTGACATCGACGAGCTTGAACTGCATGTTAAAGCAGACATTGATGATGGTGAAGGATTGCGCACAAAAGTAGGTGGTGGTGTCAGCGAAGAATATACGGAGGATTGAACTGTCGGATAAAATGATGGTTGATACTGTTGCTGCTGGATCGTTTGCAATCCTTTTAGAAATCCATCCATAAGCATGCCCATCTGTTGCATTTGATGATCATGTTCTTTTTTCATGATCTCAGCCTCCCATTTCCTCTGTTCTTCCATTTGTTCTTGCAAAGATTTATTCAGCAATTGATTTTGTGTTGTAAAAATTTCATGAAACATCTCGGCTTCTTTTTTGACAAACGTTTCACTGAATTGTTCTCCCCTCTGTATATTCGATAACCATCCTGCATAAAAGAAAACAAAGTACTGCGTGATTTCTGCTAATATTAAGTGTAAATAATTAACTATTTTTTTCCTAGACAACTACATAAATATCTATAATACTGACCTCCAGTTTTTCTACCTCCCTTTCTATTCTTATCTGAGCTAGCGAGTAGTGCATCTAGCATTTCCACAATAACATCTTTTGCAAGAAATTCGGTATCACTGTCCGTTCCTTCTGAAATATAAATCCATATTATTTGTATGAAATATAAATGAAGTAGTTGAAAGGGAAAAAATATGCATTATATATATATATATGGCGGCAGTGTGGTCTAGTGGTAGAGCGCCAGACTCGTAATCTGAGGAACCAGGTTCGAGTCCACTAGAGCCATGTAAACATGGAATGTTTTTCCGAAGCTGCGCCCCTCCGTGCAAGATAGGCTCTTGTGCGGAGCAAACTCCGTCTTTCGGAAAGAGACGTTAAGCCGTTGGTCCAAAGGGTTAAAGTGAGAGGAGCAAGGGTAGTAGTGTAAAGGTTTGGGTAACGTTCCTTATAAAAACGACTTGCAAACCCTGCGGGGATAAGCAATAAAGATAGTTTATGAGTTTTTATATATATACATATATATTGTATATATGTGTTACAGCCCACTCGGCATGTTATGTTGCTGAAATATTGAAATATTCGGAAATGGTGCAGAAATATTTCGTTAACATTTCATTTGTAACTATGCATCTGAAATATTTTAGAAATGTACCTGCATCATGTTTTTTATAATATTGCATTAACAATATTTCTGAAATTTGTCAGAAAGTTGTTTACAATATTTGCAAGTTTCTGTAATATTGAAAAAAAATGTAGCAGATACAATATTTCAGAAATATTTCTGAAACGTTATAAAAGTAATAGTACGTTTGCATTGCACGAATAATATTTCTGTAACATATCAAACGCAACATTGCATTTAAAATATTTCTGAAAAATTTCTGAAAGATTGCGTAGATAATGAAAAATTGAATTGCAGGCTGTGAATTTCTACAATTTTGCAGAAGAAATATTGCAGATGTAATGGTTTAGAAACATTTCTGATACATGATAAAACTATTATTACGTTTACATTGCACGCGTTATATTTTTGAATGTTTCACATACAACATTGCATTTGTAATATTTCCGAAAAGTTGCTGACAGACTTTAGAACTTATAAAAAATTAAATTTATTATTATATAATTATTGCATTTTTTCTCTTTTATTAAGAATTTTCTGATATTCTAAATTTTGTCATATGGCATTTTTAATATAAAATATAAAATATTTAATAATATTTAATATAAAATAATATTCGACGCTGACTGGCAAAAAAGATTTATTCGTATATCTGTATTGTTAATATTGTTATGCGATAGCTTTATGCTCACCAAAATAAGCAAGTATAAGAAAGAAAGAAGCGTCAGAGTCAGAGGATCACCACTACCCTATTCAATCATCGATGTCAAGCGACAAGGCACCGGTATACTACTTGGATGGGTGACCGGTTGAGAGAGCGGATTTCTTCGGACAAACGCGCGACGGCTATACGCACATATATGGCTTAATATATTTTTTTTGTTCCGGTAATAAAATATTTCATTTTTTACATATCAACAAATTTGCGTCAGTAAGAAAATTTTGTTTGCTAATACAAAACATTTTTCTCAGTGTAAAATGTATTTAAAATATCTCTGAAGTGTTTCTGCAATATTTCGTAGATATATTTGAGAAATATTTCAGTATATTACCGAAATATTGCCGAAATCTTTCAGCAAGGTTGCTTTGAAATAATTGCGGACATTAAAACATTGCCGAAATGATGTAGAAACGGTCGTGAAATATTTTTGAAATATTAATGAAAGGTGTAATATTTCAAATGGAATTTTGCAGAAATGTTTCTGAAATATTACATGCCGAGTGGGAGTTAAAACGCGAAATTCGTCAAAACCCGAATTTACTGGTAAATTCTAGTTTTAACTAAGCCCTTTCGGTAATTCGCGTTCTAACTGAAAGAATTTAGTTAAAACTAGAATTGACCGAATGCTTTAGTACATTCGCGTTTTAACTGAAATAATTCAGTTAAAACTAGAATTAACTGACTGCTTTAGTAAATTCGCGTTTTAACTAAAATAATTTAGTTAAAACTAGAATTGACTGATTGCTCTTAGTGAATTCGCGTTCTAACGCAATGATAATAAACATCATCAATCAGCATTATTTCAATATAATTATAATGCAAGAATCTTAATTTTTATTCAGTGAATATTATACATATGTTACGCTCAAACACCGAAATCGCTTAGTGAGCGAAAAAAACATCCACAACGCGTTGTGGACGGTGCTGATCATCCAAAGACCGAAATGAGATATTTTTTCGGTGTGTGGTTGTTTTTATTATCCACAACGCGATGTGTGCATTTGAGAAACGTCCACGACACGTTCTGCATAACTTGCATGTACTTTAAATTATAAAGCGAGGTCCACGCTGCCTACCGGCGGAGGTGGGTGCGGGAGGGGGGGCCCAAGGCCCCCCCTTGCACTCCCCCACGTGTGTGTGTGTGTGTGTGTGTGTGTGTGTGTGTGTGTGTGTGTGTGTGTGAGTGACGCGCTTTAAAAGTATTTAAATGGTTAGTGATGCGCTTTAAACACTTAAATACTTTTAAAGCGCGTCACTCACACACACACACACACGCGGGGGGGGGGGGGTGCAAGGGGGGGCCTTCGGCCCCCCTCCCGCACCCACCTCCGCCGGTAGGCAGCGCGGACCTCGCTTTATAACTTAAAGTACATGCAAGTTATGCAGAACGCGTCATGGACGTTTCTCAAATGCACACATCGCGTTGTGGATAATAAAAACGACCACATACCGAAAAAATATCTCATTTCGGTCTTTGGATGATCAGCACCGCCCACAATGCGTTGTGGATGTTTTTTTCGCTCACTGAGCGATTTCGGTGTTTGGGCGTAACACATATATGTAGGTATAGCATTGCCGATTGAGGAATTTCGCGTTTTAACTGTAAGAGAAACACGTTAGACCGCGAATTTACTAAAGCAGTCGGTTAATTCTAGTTTTAACTAAATTTTTTCAGTTAGAACGCGAATATACTAAAGCACTCGGTCAATTCTAGTTTTGACTAAATTATTTTAGTTAGAACGCGAATTGCTGAGCTGGCTTAGTTAAAACTAGAATTTGCCAGTAAATTCGGGTTTTGACGGATTTCGGGTTTTAACTGTAACATATATATATATATATATATATATATATATATATATATATATACCTATAATTTCAATTTCCTGAGTTTCTGAGGCACTTGAAGATTCGATACCAACACCATCAACTGCTTGAACCGATGGTCGACCACCAAGTAATTCATCCATTGCTTCGAAATATTGAAATGACATACGATCATGCCCACTGATTGAATTTTATTTCTTTTGCACTTGTAGTACATTTCTTTTAAATGCTTCATTTTCAATTTTATTTGTATGCCACTTTTGACAAAACCAGCTTGTTTCATGTTTGACTCCAAAGATTTATAAACATCGATATGTTTATATTTTTCCCCGTCTATCAACTTTAAAATTCGTTTGTCAATGCACAATTGAATGAAGTAATTTGTTTCTTTTTCCGACCAATTCATTCCTTTCTTTATTTTGATATTCACTGTACTTTCTGACATGTTTTCTACATCTTTGCAAACTGCATCCAAGCTTTCTTCGCAATCATTTTCCATTTCGTTATTGCGTTTCCCAATTGTACTCTGACTATACATGAGCTTTTCTCCATCGAGAAATTTGCAGTCGGCCGTCTGCATGTAGCACTTGTAGCAAAAATACGCTGCGCAATGAAGTCTCGTGTTGAGATATTGCCACTCGAGGTATTCGTCAACTTTTGCCTGTTTCTTCGAATCGGACGGATACCAGTGATCGTCCACTTTAAATTCTCGGCACACGTATCGCGTGATTCCTACACTAAAACAATCAAAGGCGGTCAAAACGATAAAGTGAAAGTATTATTTTGTATATATTATTTTGCTGAGAAAGCGATACCATTTAGCAAGTTTGAAGCTGTCGTGCTCAATAACGGGAATTTTCTTAAACGGATTAATCTGCTCGTATTCTGGAGTATATTGCTCGAGATTATTCAGATTTACGATCTTCTTTTCGAACGGTATGTTACACGTTTTGAGAAATATGTATAATTCCCGTGTAATTCCTGCTGGCCTTCTTTATGTCGATGTCGAGCTTCAACTTCCACTATTCGAAAAATGTACCACAAATGCGGAAATGTACTACAAACGCGGATGATTGCATCGGCAATCATAAACAAAATTATTGTCGATATCGAGCGGTCGAGCCGTTAGCCATATTCAATTTTCGCACAAAAAACTTATAAACGCAGAGCCATCTACCAGTATCTATTGGTACACTCTCTGCACTTTAGGCGATCTTTAGGTCACTTGCGTTTACACGCGTTACGTCATGTGGCCTAATTTAGGTCAGGGCACGCGAAAAAGAGACCTGACCCAAGCGAGGTCGCAACTGTTTACATCGTCGCGACCTATCGTGTTTGGGTTGTGTTAGAGTAAAACATTTAAATTTCCCGCGTTTACTAGTAAGTTAGTTTTTCTTAAAAGTTACGACATGGTTCCCATAGCGGTTGGTATGCTGTATACTAGTTGTTATAAACTTAAAGGTTGGCTGTACTGTACACACGATATTCTCTTCCGTTTTTATAGTCACGCCGCTCGCGCTTCTATGCTCGCGTTATTCTGTGTATCCAAAATAATAAAAGGATCATATTGATACATCAACATGGTAGCAGAGCGTGGTTCCTCGTAAGTGGAGACTGCAGTGAACATTGACAGTTCGGTTACTCGTAAGTGGAAATGAGTACGGCAGTGAACATTGACAAAAGCGCGGTAAAAGGGCGCGGCTGTCTGGTGCGTTTACTGGAAATCCGCAAACATGAAATTTCATGGAATCGAGAAACTTCGAGGTGCCGAGAACTGGAACATCTGGAAATTCGCGGTGAAAAACTTGTTACGTGGAACCGAGGGGGCATATGAGGTGTGCAACGGCGAAGTACAGAAACCGGCGCCGTTGGTAGCGGCTGCGGCCGCCGATATACAAGCTGCATACCAGGTAAACCTGAGAGCGTGGGACAAGGCGGATCGCGCCGCGAGTTAAATAATCGTGAAAACCCTGGAATCAAAGGTAATGGCGCTACTGGTGACGTATGAATCGGCGAGAGAAATGTGGCTCAAATTACATTCAGTATACGAACAACAAACGAAACAGGCTGCACATACGGTTCAAGCAGAATTCTTTAGTTTTAATAAAAATCCAGTCGATGATATAGTAACTCATATTCAGTGTTGTTAGACGGGCCGGTTTTTCCGCGCATGCGCGTCAACTGTGGCTTCAGTAAAGAACCTATTAGTACTGAATAGGAGTTCATTAGTCGCCCATACAAAATTGTTTAAAAATTGGGGAAAATTTTAATATATTTAATATATAATACATATATACGAAAATATAAATATTAAAAATTCAATAATCTGTATTTAATAATAAAAAAATATAATAAAAAATCAGTTAAAAAAAAGTGTGCAAGTAGAAACTTGCACACTTTTTTATTGTGATAAGCTTTATTGCGACTAATATTTGTTATACTATTACAAAAATCAATTAAATAATTAATGTTTTTATTAAAATGATCCCTACTAATTGCGGATATTTCTTAATTTTTCTATTTTGTTTCATTTTTTTATTTATACATTAGTTTTTTATTTCTACTTTAAAATAATTTTTTAAATATATAAAAAGTAATTTTATTACTAAAATTATGAAATAATAAATTAGTGACACAAATGAAGTTTTACAATCGACACAATGTTAAATCGATGTTGACTTGAGTAGTTCAGGCTACATGGTCCATATATGGACTTGAAAATATAAGACTGAAGAATATAACAGATTTTAGAATTGAATAAATTGCAACTGGTTTGGCGCAATTTTTCTAATTTTATTATATTTTTAAGTATTTTCTACCCGTATTTCATATGTAATTCTTTAAGATTTGCTTGATTAGTTCTCGAGGCATCCTGTCTTTTTATTAAGGACGTTCAATAAATTTATTCGATCGCAATTTCTGTGAACAAAACACTGTTGCTGCTAAGGTGACGACTTCCTCTATGAGGAAGCAAAAACAGGAAGGAGGGTGATATAATTTATGAAATAAAAGACACTTGTAAGTAAAATATTTTATTTGGCAGAATCTCATAGAATACCAACATTCGTTGCAAGGGTAAGGAAAACTGCCAAAAACCTTACCAGTATTCATAAAATAAAAGTACATTTTGTTATAAAATTGCATTGTAATAAGCATTGTACTTAATATAAAAACAAAAATAATATTGAAATATTTGTTTCATAAAAAATAAAAAATTAATAGCATTTTAAAATTACATAAACAGTATTTAAATATTTAATAATCAAATAAAAGTAAAATATGCATTTTAAAACAAACGTATTAAATACTATTAAATAAAATACTATTAAATAACATAAAAATAAAATTTTATTTATTATTAAAAGAAAATAAATAATATTAATATTTACTTATATATTAACATAAATAACATAAATAACATAAATAATTTCTGCATAAATTAAATGCTCTTTGGTTTCATCTTCAATTCTGAAATCATACAAATGATATTAATAATAATAATGACTACCATGTATTGCAAAATATTGGCTAGATGTGTGACTCTAAGCAAAATAATAATAAAAAAATAAAAGCAAAATTATTATTTCTCATCAGATGTGTTTGTATGTCCATATAAATTTTGTGAATTATGCAGTTCAAGATGCCTAGGATCAGTTTCAAAATTAATACAATTAATGCCTTCAGCTTGAAAGCTTGACCGAACTATGCAAATTGCAGAAACAGTATCGTTAGATAATCGGTTCCTTTTTTTATTTTTTACATCGGTTACTATAGAAAAAATTCGTTCGGCCTCGGCATTTGAATGAGGAAAACAAAGAACTACTTCGACCAATAACTTTAAATTTGGAAAGATTTTTTCCTCATTAGAATCTTTATATTCTACTATTTTACCCCACATATCATCAATGTCTAAGCAAGCTAATTCTTTTTTTTGTTCATCGTTAAAAATTCTTGGTAAAATTCTCCATTCAACATTTAATTTAGTAATATCTATATCTTCTACAATCATGGCAATATGAGTTAAATCTTTAATTTTTATTCTATTTTCATCATAAAGAGCAATCTGTGGTTCTAAAAAAGTTAAATGTTCAAAAAGAAGATCCTTGTATGGTAAACGTTTTAGCATTTCTTGAATTGCCGTTTTATAAAAAGCTAAACAAGCTAATTTCATTTGATGTCTACATTCCAAAGATAATGATTCTAAAAAATTTTCACATTCTGGTCCAACATATACATTTTCCAAATGTAATATATTTTGTTCGTCATCTACATTTAAATTACTAATATCTTTTAATGAATTTACAGTCATAAAATTTTGAGCTAATTCACGAATTAATTGTTGGCTAGTTTCTAATAATTTGTGAAGTAAAATTTTACGCGATTGAAATAAAGCATTAAACTTATTAAAAAAATTTAATATATATTTTAAAAATAAAAAATATGCTTTAATTGTGTTATCGTCTAATTGTGATAAAATAATTTCCGCAGATTTTGATTTGTCTTCAAATACTTCTACTGTGAAATAATGTTTTAAAATCTCCCAATTTTCAAGAATTCTAACAACGCACTTATGTAAACTGAGCCATCTAGTATTTGATAATTTTAATAACTTATTGCTTTCCACATTGAAGAATGTTTGAAATTCTGGTAAATTTGCACTTCTTTTCGCACTGCCCGAAATATAAGTATAAATACTTCTAATTAAATGTTCACAAGATGAAGGCAATTTAGCGCAAGCTTTACTAGCTACAATCGCGGAGGAATGGCAAATACATCTTAACATTACTAATCGCGGTGCTTCTAATTTTAAAAGTTGCATAAAAGAATTATTGCATCCAGTCATTACAGATGCATTATCACTTGCCAATCCGACAATATTTTTAATTGGAATGTTTTTACGGATAGTAGTTACGGATCCAATTTGCCGACTTCCCTTACCTACATTAGTCTATCGACTAGAGGCTCTTTACCTTGGAGACCTGCTGCGGATATGGGTACGAACCGGCGCGACACCTCCACGTGGCCCTCTCCTGGATTTTCAAGGTCCGAGGGGAAGATCCGGACACCGCCGCAACTGCGGTGCTCTTCGCGTTCCAAACCCTATCTTTTTCTTTTAAAAGTTTTTTGAAAGCTTCAAAAAGTTTACTCGCGGAACAATCTTTCGCATCTAAAGATACTAATTCTAATAATTGTGTCACCACTTTTTTACTTAAAGGAGAAACATATCGAACAAGCACGCACATTAATTTTGTGTCTGAAATATCGGTACTCTCGTCGATTAAAATAGAAAATTTAGAAGACTGTAAATTATCAACAATTTTTTCGACTTCGCGTTTTGCTATTACATTTTTAACGATATTTGTACATTTAAGTCGGCCTGCTGACAATAACTGTACAACTTTAGGATTTTCACAAATATCCTTCAATAGTGAAATTAAGTGATCTGCGATGTCAAAAGCGATATTGTGTTCAGCAAAAAATGCTCCTAATTTAATTTTGGCTCGTTTGGCTTGATCTTTAAGTGACAATTCTGGTAATTCGTCATTATTATCAATTTCTTTAAAATTTACATTTTCAATATGTTTGACCGTCCGTGAATGTTTAACCAAATCTGTTTTACAACATCTGATGGTCTTATTGCATGCAGTACATATTGCTTTATTTTCTTGGTGGTAAGGAGCCAACCATCCTTTAAAAGCATTCTCATCTAGCCATGAAGAATGGAATTTCCTAATTTTACGTTTCTTAATTGCTCCTTTTCCATTTGAATCTCGATCTGAATCCATATTGAAGTAAATAATGTATACTTACCTTATCCTAGCCTATCCTAACGTCGAGCCCGCCAAGGCGCCCATTTCTTCTACACCGGCAGTACTGGCACCGGCGCCACCGGCACTGTATTCGGTGCCTCACCCCACCCGTCATCGTCGCGCATGCGCGAAAAAACCGGCCCGTCTAACAACACTGCTCATATTGCAAAATTTGAAGGTTTGATTCTACGTATGCAGCAACTGAATGTGAAGCCAGACGAGTCATCGCTCATGGTCAAATTACTGGACTCGCTTCCGGATGATTACGAGAGCCTTCGACAGGCGTGGTGGGCGAGGCCTGAAAATCAACAAACAGTCGCTAACTTGGTGGGATTGCTAACGTCCGATGAAAAGCGTCGACAACAACGAGCTGAAAAACAGGACGAGTTGGTAGCACTAATGGCGAGTAAAGCCAAAATCCGAGGAAAGAGCGGCCGTGGCAGTATTAGCAGCAATAAAAGTAACTATTCGAAGAAACCAGCCGAATCCATAGGTGAAAGTAACAAGGATAAGTTCTCAAATTTCAGGTGTTATCGGTGTAATGGCGTTGATCACATTCGTCGTGATTGCAAAAAGAAAAAGCAGGGTGATACAGACACTTCGAAAGATGGATCAAGGGACGAGGCGTTCGTCTGTGAGGCTCTCAGCGTTGAAGAAAATGACATTTGGATTGCTGATTCTGGCGCAACAGATCACGTAACCCATCATGGTGAATGGTTTTCGTTTTTTGAACGGTTCGTGACACCGGTTAAAGTATACATTGGCGATAAATCAACGATGGATGCTCTTGGCAAAGGCACTATCAAATTCGAAGCACTGGTTAATGAGAAATGGATATCTTGTTATATGGAAAACGTCCTGTATGTACCGACTGCACGCAGAAATTTGTTTTTAGTTATCTCAGCGCTGAACAAAGGAATGTCATTTAATTCTTCAAAGAGCGAATGCAAATTCGTGAAGAACGGCATTGTCAAGGCTCGTGGCGTTCGAGCCGGTCAATTATTTAAGATGATAATCCGAATAAAGCAACGGGAAACTCCGTACGTAAGTGAAGCAAATGTGTCATCAAAGGATACTTTGCACACTTGGCACGAGAGGCTCGGACACCAAAATAAACGACACGTGAAGAAGCTTCTCAAGGAACACGGAATCGACTTCGTGGAAGATGATCAGTTTTGCAGAGCCTGTGTGGAAGGTAAGCAGCATCGAAGCAGTTTTCGTGAGCGTCAACAGCGTGCTACAGAACCTAGCGAGATTATACATGCTGATTTGTGCGGTTCGATGGAGTGTACGTCAGTGGGAGGATCGAGGTACTTTGTATGTTTTACATGTGATTTCTCGAGATTACGCATGGTTTATTTCCTTAAGGAGAAATCGGAAACTGCAGAAAAGATTGCCGAGATGCTACAAGTTGTCAAGAATCAACGTGAGCGACCGATAAAGATCTTCCAGTGTGATGGTGGCACGGAGTTCGACAACGCTGAAGTACGTAAACTCATGAAGTCAAACGGAGTAACGCTGGCAATCACGAACCCATACTCTCCACAGCAAAACGGCTGTGCTAAGCGGACTAACAGAACCGTGGTGAATCGCAGCGATGGAGGAGGAAATGACTTCTCTGGAAGAAAATTCGACGTGGGACTTGGTTGAACTACCAGCAGGCCGCAAGGCTATTTCGAACCGTTGGATCTATTGAGTGAAACGCAATGTTAATGGTGAAATCATTCGGTATAGGCTCGTCTGGTCGTCCGAGGATTCAATCAGCGAGAGGGAGTCGATTACACCGAGACTTTTAGCCCTGTTGTACGATTTGATACAATTCGGACGGTGATAAGTGTTGCAGCAAATGAGAAATTGGAACTGGCTCAATTTGACGTCAAAACAGCGTTCTTAAACGGCGTGATAGAAGAAGAGATTTATATGCAACAGCCTGAAGATTATAAGGACGGCAGCCAGCGTGTGTGTAAACTCCTAAAGAGCCTATATGGATTAAAACAGTCCCCGAGATGTTGGACTAAACGATTTAAAGAGGTTATGATCTCTTTCAATTTACAAGAAAGTGCAGCGGATCCGTGTTTGTTCTATCGTATTGTCGGTGACGACAATAAGCTAATTGTGGTGACCTACGTCGACGACGGATTAGTTGTTGCGACGAAGAAAATCAGTATTGAGAAATTCCTGAGTAGATTGAAAGCGGAATTTAAAATAACGGTTGAGCCAGCCGGATGCTTCTTGAACGTCCAGATTGATCGTCTCGACGACGGTTCAATTGTCATCAGCCAGAAGAGATATACTGAGGACATCATTCGACGTTTCAACATGGAAGATGCGAACTCGGTTTCGACTCCAGTCGAGAAGGGTCAACTTACGGAAGAAACAACAGATGAAGAGACAAATGCCCCATATCGAGAGGCAGTGGGATGCCTTATGTATCTGGCAGTAGCCACGAGACCGGACATCGCGTTTGCTGTGAGTTACGTATCACAGTTCCTCGAGAAGCCTAAGGAACAGCATTGGGCCATGGTCAAGCGTACCCTGAAATACCTTAAGGGTACGACCACAATGGGCATTAGGTACAATGCTGTTGTAGTGGCCGGTGAGCTGGAATCTTACAGCGATGCCGACTACGCAAGTGACGAGGCTACGCGACGCTCAGTCAGTGGCATAGTTATCAAGTTCAGCGGAGGAGCTATTGTTTGGGCGAGTAAACGACAGCAGAGTGTGGCCTTATCTACTACGGAAGCGGAGTACGTGGTCGCCAGTGAAGCTGCGAAGGATGCTGTATGGCTGAGTCGTTTGTTCAACGAAATTTCGCCATTGGGGAATATGTATCTGCTTCTGGTGGACAACGCTAGTGCTATCAAGCTAGCAAAAAATCCGAGCTTTTATAAGCGCTCCAAGCACATAGACGTGCGTGCTCACTTTGTGCGTGAACGGGTCCAGAATGGAGAGTTGAAGATAGAGCACATTTCAAGCGGGGAACAAGTCGCAGACGTCTTGACGAAACCGATTCCGCGCGTGCAATTTTAACGGTTGCGTGAAAAGTTAGGCATGGTTGTACATTAATCATGGACTTTAGTTATATGGACCCTAAGATTTATTTTTGTTTCTAAAATCCTGTCTGTAAAAGGAAAATTTCAAGTTTAAGGGAAAGTGTTAGAGTAAAACATTTAAATTTCCCGCGTTTACTAGTAAGTTAGTTTTTCTTAAAGGTTACGACATGGTTCCCATAGCGGTTGGTATGCTGTATACCAGTTGTTATAAACTTAAAGGTTGGCTGTACTGTACACACAATATTCTCTTCCGTTTTTATAGTCACGCCGCTCGCGCTTCTATGCTCGACATACAAACGTTATTCTGTGTATCCAAAATAATAAAAGGATCATATTGATACATCAACAGGTTGAATATAAGGTATAGGTCGCGGCCTAAACGCACGGTGTAAACTAGGTCATTGCTTTGAAAAATAATTGTTGTGCAACTACTTCTAAAAAATAAAACCCAAGTGGTATATATCTTTGTGTTCCCATTCAAGGGTCTTTCTATTCCAATTCAAGTGGTAATAGCTTCTTAATTCTCCTTAACAAAATTATAATATTACAAAGAATCATTTTAATCACATGTTGATTAAGGCGGTTGATCATGATATACTTTATGTCTACATTTTTACTTATGACGTCTTCGTATAAATGCATTAACGAAGCATTAGATAATATAATAAAATCCCTCTTTGAAAGGAAAGACTCTTTTATTTACCTACTCTCATATTTTTTACCACATTTGTTACTTCGTTTAAAATAGCATTTTGTTTCTCCAAATCTATATACCATAGGCGTGAAGTCCTTCATAGTTATTGAACTTGCTAATACTATTAAAAAGATCAAACCATTTATTAAATAAGCTGAGAAAACGTGCAGTTTCGGGCCACATCAAGCAATCGCTCATGAAACCACGAAGACCGCATCATTCAATTGCAGCTGTATTAGTATTTGAAAATATCTGCGTGGCTAATTTGACATTTTGCCTATAAGATCCTATGACGTCTAAGTGCAGTCGTGACAATTTATGAGCTGTTTTTAAATTCTTTACATTAATTTCTAACAATCTTTCTAAGCAAGATTTATTAATAATAAACTGGCCATTTATATAAAAACCGGAATACAATAGATGATTTCTTAATAATTTTATCAGATGCGATATATCGGTAAATACGTGTATTTTTTTTGTTACATTGCATGGATGTAGGAAATAAGTTTTTTCTCCATCTGCAACAGAATCAATTTCACGTTCTTTTAGGACAGCCTGATTCGTGGTTCCCAAATCGCACGTTAGAGCAACGACATTATAACCATTACGATGTAATTCTGCGATTACATCCAGAATAATATTTTTTGTCATGTCTTGATCGAATTGATAATATACCGGTTGTTTCTATTTTTTAAACAAATCTCTACTAACAATGACCTGGCATTTCTTATTTGGTCCAATCGCTCTTTCTTCCCTCCTTTCAATTGCAATTTGTTCCATAATATGTATTTCGTCGAAGCATAAAACAGTCATTTTTTCTGTTTCCGACATAGATTGGCCTTTATAACTCATAATGTCTATGACATTTTTTAAAATGCCCTCAGTCAAATCAAGTGCCGTTGCTCATCTTCGAAGTGTTGACATTCCAGGAAGAGGAATGTTTCGTGCCTTTCGTAAATACATATAGGCCTTCGGGCTTACGCTACGCAAAGACATTACAGTTGCTATGTCTTCCGAAGACCAATAATGTCTTTTTCTGCGAAGGATTAAGGAGCATTTTGATTTGACCTGGAGTAAATACAGAGCTCAATATTTCTGCACATTTTTCTCTACATTGTCTCTTTTTTTATTTTTATTTAGCAAGTTCACGCTGTAAAATCCTGATCAGTAGTTCCGATTCTGCACATTTCCTTCTTAACTCTTTTATTTCATGATGGAATTCTAATTTATCAGACATTGTATCAGCTGTATCTGCAATGTAACAAACATATTCAATATGCATACAAAATGCAAATATACAACCACATTTTAAAAATAAATTCTTACCATCTAATAAATGTCTTGAAATCGAAGCCTCCATCTGGTCTTCAGGCAGTATTACATCCATCGCAGCAGGCATTGCATCTGGCATTATCATAGATTCATCAAGTCCTGAAAAAATGAACAAATTATTAATATATGTATAAGCTTTATTAGAAATTTATATTTGAAGTCAGAAAATCATATATAATAATAATAATAATAATAATACACACTCTTGACTACTGAAGAAGATGCTTGTACACTTTCGCTAGTTGATAAGCCTAAATTTTGTGTAAGAACTGCATCAGGTTTCAATATACGTTTTCTTGCCGTTGTATAGTCTAAGTTATATGGTTACATCCACGAAGACTCTTTGTATGCTGCTGCATCAAAGTGAGCAGAACAGATGCGTCCTTCATATATGGTGCATTCCACGTGTCAGGAGTCCTGAAGTCCTCCTAAAATTGAACTGCTTGGGATTTTTTAAATGATTTTTAAATGGTAAAGATAAAAAAATAAGTATTGTATGCCTTGCACCTAAGATATTGGAGGTAGGTCGTTTTAAGAAATTTTTCTTTTTTTGACATTTGTAGCTAAAATTACAAAATAGGTATACAAAATTTTTATAGATACAACTTTTTTAGAATTTTTCCAGTACTTTCAGATAAAAAAGTTAATTTTAGTAAGAAAAATTTAATAGTAGAAAAAATAAATTTTTTTACTTTTAAGTAAGTAAATGAAAAATTATATCCACTTTTAAAAATCTAAAAAAATTCTCCAAATTATACTTCAATATATGTAGAATATGGTACTATAAAGAAAATTTTGAGATAGCAATGGGACCTACTCGTAAACGAATATTTTTTCTAAAACAAAATTGGATTTTTAGCCCAGCAAAAAACTCTATAATATCAATTTGTTTTTAATCAATCTAATTATTTAATACGGCGCCGCGGCGAAAGGACCCCGCACCATTCTTATGGAAAAATGTCTTTCTGCGGATTTGGCCAATTTTTCGATATGTTGTAGTTCTCGTCATTTTGAACAAATGTCTCAATGGGCACAACTTGATCCTATGAGCCGTTTCCGCGCTATAAGCCCTGGAAGGTCCAGATTTGACATGTAAAGGTATAAGTTTTTCGACTCGATATATGTGACCCTCGGTCTAGTGTGTGTGTGTGTGTGTGCGTGTGCGTGTGTGTGCGTGTGCGTGTGCGTGTGCGTGTGCGTGTGCGTGTGCGTGTGCGTGTGCGTGTGCGTGTGTGTGTGCGTGTGTGTGTGTGTGTGTATTGTAAACCAAGGGACTTGGTTTATAATAGAACCTTGTAACAATCGCGTTTTCCCCGCTCGGAATTAGCTCGCCGGGCCAGGATGAGAAAACGTGGAGACACTGGTTGGTTTCACAAAAACTTTATTCCTTATTCTCTATTTGATAATACAAATTGATGGAGGGTGTGAGTGTATGTGCTTGTGTGTGTGGCTCCGCTGAGCCGCTGTGTACGTGTGCGGGGTGAATTCGCGGACAAGAGACGGAGGCGCGGTTGCCTTGAATTCGCGGACAAGAGACGGAGGCGCGGTTGCCTTAAATTCGCGGAAGCGCGGTTGCCTTGAGTACTTATCGCTAGACTTATGACTACGCGGGCGGATTCGCGGAGGCACGGTTGCCTTATGCGGACGGTCAGGGGGTCAGGAGCTCACTCGGGGGCACCCGAGCGAGCGGCCCGTACACCGGGGGCACCCGGCTTGAAGACGGGGGCACCCGTCTTCCGTACGGCGGAAAGGGTCGGGGGCGCCCGACCCAGCGGCAGGAGAGGGCAGGTAAACCAACCGGGGGCACCCGGCTGGGAGGCCCGTACTCTGGGGGCACCCAGGTGAGAACGGGGGCACCCGTTCTCTGCACGGAGGACGAGGTTGGGGGCACCCAACCTGGTTAAGCGGTCTCGGAGAGTGGTCGTGTCGGGAGCAGGAGCTGGACAGGACTGGTGCCTGGTGTCGGCTCGAGTCCCCTATTTATACCCCAAATTAGCGAGCGGTGGGGGCTGCCCCACCGCTCGGGCACAGGAACACGTGTGCCGTGACGCCGAGCGCGTGTTAGCTGGCCGTCAAGGCCGTACCGCTAGTGACGAATACGCGTATCGTCACAACCTTAACTTCATTCACACTCACATTCATACCCATTTCATACACTCATAATATTTTGCTTCCTCATAGAGGAAGCTTTGTGATGGTGAAAAAAAATTTTTTCGAGATTTTGATGGAAATAGGTTTAGAATGTTCCAAAATGTCGAGAAATCATATTAGTAAAAAATGTCCGGAAGTATGTATGTATGTATGTATGTGTGTGTGTGTGTGTGTGTGTGTGTGTGTGTGTGTGTGTGTGTGTGTGTGTGTGTACGGATTTTTTGTACACGCATCTACTTCTACAATTTTTTAGATACCGGGTTGAATTTTGGTACACAAATAGAGTATCATAGAAAGTATGTTCTCCTCTAATTTTATTAAAATCTGTCGACCGGTATGGATTTTAAGGAGATTTTCATTTTTTAGAAAAGTGTGTTTTACGCTGTAGCTTTCTTAATATTTGAGATATCGATCTATTTCTAATTCTATTATATTTTTCAGTTTTTTCTACCCCTATTTCATATATATTTCTTTAAAATTTGGTTAATCAGTTCTTGAGTTATAGAAATTTCAGTAAACTTGACTGTTTTTTTAAACAAAAATTTTAAAGAATGATTGATTAACCAAATTTTTTATTTCCTTTCTTTATTTTACATTCCTTCTCCCTCCACAATTTCGTCAATACGTCGCCTTTCATTTTCTCCAATACATCATTACATAATCTGTTTACAATTTTATTACTATTATTCCCTAACTCTATGAACCAGTCTTTGGTGTAATCACAGTCTTTGATATAGTGCCCAAGGTTATCCTTGCCTTGGCCGCAGAACACACACATCACCTTCTCATCCTCCAACCAATACTTATTACCTTCCTCCATATTTCCACATCTCAATCTTATTAACGCTCTTACATTATCTCCCGCATTTAACTTAACTAGGTTTTCCATTTTCAAATACCTGGGTCCATCCATACTCATATAGAGCTCCTTATACCTTTCATTATATTTAGTTTCCATTATCCTATTCTCCTCCATTTGTCGTTGGATCTCCCAATCCCTGTGCACCATTTCCGTCTTAATATTACCCCCCGCTGCCCTAATGCCCTCTATAGCTTGCACTCCCCAGCCATTCCTATTATAATATAGTTCCCTCTCTTTACTATACATATCCCCCCAGTTATTCTTATCCTTATCCAACCAACATTTCTTTAACCATCTATTCATACCAATATTCATCTTCCTTTTCTGCCCTTGTTTTCTCTTCGAACTTCATTGCTCTTAGCCCCCATCCTATCCTCAACTTTTTTAGTCCCAATTCCTTTAACATCAAATATCTAAGCGTGCAGAAATCCAATCTGAAAACCCACCTTACGTAATCTAGCATAATCTTCTCTAACTCTTTCTTTTCCGCCCAGCCCCAAATCTCCACCCCATACGACAACACATTTTGTACTAAGTATTTAAATAATATCCATCTCCTACAGAAGTCGTTTTTACAGATCCTTTCCCCTAATCCCCAGACTCTATTGGCTACCATCCTTCCTTTACAACTCAGCTCTTTTATATGATCCTTATAATTTCCTTTATTATTAAATACAAAGCCCAGGTATTTGAATGACTGGACCTCTTTTAATTCCTTATCCTCCCATTTTCACCTCTCCTTTTTCTCTTTGTTTCCCCTATTAAAAACCATAACTTTAGTCTTATCCGCACATAATGATATTTGCTTTTTCTTTAACAATCTTCTTAACGTGCCTATCATGTCCATTAACGCAACCCTATTTTTCGCCACAAACACCATGTCATCGGCATATTCCAGCAACCATATCCTGTCATTAAGTAACGGCACCCCCCCCCCCCCAATGTTCCTATCCTTTAACGCTTTTCCTATATCTGCGATATACAGATCAAACAGAAGTGGACTCAGCACACAGCCTTGGCGAACTCCTTTGTGCGTCCTGAACTCGTCCGTCAGCCCTTCTTTTGTTCTTACGGTAACCACCGTATCCTCATAGACTTTCTCCAATCTCCTTATAATATCCAAATTTACTCCCTTATCCTTTAGGGTTGACCACAGTTGTTCTCTATCCACATTGTCAAACGCCGCCTTCAAATCCACGAAAAGTGCATAGATCTTACTCTCCTTCCCTCCTTTCATCTTCTCCCTTTGCACCAGATGGTTCAGAATGAAGACATTGTCCATCGTAGATCTTCCCCTTCTAAAACCTGCCTGGCTCTCGAGTAGTAATCCCAGTCTCTCAACCTCCTGCTCTAATCTATTTCTAAGAATCTCCGCGTAGATCTTGTATGCCGAGCAAAGAAGAGATGTTCCCCTGTAGTTTCCAACGACCTCCTGGTCTCCTCTCTTATGTAAGGGCACGATTATGGACGTCTTCCAATCCTTCGGGAGGACTCCCTCCGTCCATATCTGTCTCAGCAGCTCTACTAGACCATCTCTGACAGCCCTGCCACCGTATTTCCATGCTTCCATGGGAATACCATTCACTCCTGCTGCCTTCTTTGTCTTTAGCTTTTTCACGGCCTCATGTATCTCCTCTTCACACGGCATCTCCTCCCCTTGATATTCCTGTGCCCCCGAGGGCTCCCTAGGATTGTTACTATATCCATCGTCTACCTGTACAACCGTGCCCTCCAATAACTCCATAAAGTGTTTCTTCCACACCTCCTTCCTTATATTAGCTTCCTTCCATACTTTCTTCCTCCTTTTTCTATTGATAAACATCCATACCTCTGTCACGTTCCTCAGATTCTTTAGCTCAATCTCTTCTTCCTCCCTCTTCTCCCTTTGTTTCTGCTCCGCCAGCTCCTTCAGTTTCCTCTTTTCCTCCAGAAACTTGTCTTTCCTTTCCTTACCCATTCTCCATTTCTTGTAAAGTCTATGCACCTGCCTCTTCTTTCTTGTACACTGCCTGTCCCACCAATCTTTGTGTCCTAGTTCCCTCTTAACAGTTTTCAGCTTTCTCTTTACCACGGCCTCTTGTACTATATCTTTCAGCTTCTGCCACTTATCTTCCACCCCTGCAGGTCGTGTTCCCATATTATATTAGGTGTACAACTTAGTTCGGTCCGTTTTCAAACGATGGCTCTAGGTGCTATAAATGGTTGACGGCGACAGCTGATTTTTGCTGTATCGTGAAGTGTCAACATCTGTCAACCAAATATTGTTTACAAGCCTTTGAGTTTTGCACAACAAGTTTAATTTTTACTAAGCTAAATAAGCTAAATAAGCACCATTTGCGGGAAGTTTTGATTTTCTGTTTCAATTGGAAGAAAAGTGCAGCTGAAGCGCATCGAATGCTTGTGGAAGTGTATGGTGAATCTGCACCATCGGATAAATCTTGCAGAGAATGGTTTCGACGATTTAAAAGTGGTGATTTTAGTGTTGAAGACAAAGAGCGTTCGGGTCAACCGAAAAAGTTTGAAGATGAAGAATTAAAAACATTACTCGATCAAGATTCGTGTCAAACGCAAGAAGAGCTCGCAAAAACATTGGAAGTTACTCAACAAGCTATTTCGAAACGACTCAAAGCCGCGGGATACATCCAAAAGCAAGGAAATTGGGTCCCATATGAATTGAAACCGAGAGATATCGAACGACGAATTTTGCATGTCCGAAATGTTGCTTGAACGGTACAAAAAGAAGTCTTTTCTGCATCGAATCATTACCGGGGACAAAAAATGGATTCACTACGACAACCCGAAACGCAAAAAATCGTATGTAAAGCCCGGCCAACCGGGAACATCAACGCCGAAGCCGAATATCCATGGTGCCAAGATAATGCTCTGTATTTGGTGGGATCAGAAGGGTGTGATCCACTATGAGCTGCTAAAACCTGGTCAAACCATCACGGGAGACTTCTACAGGCAACAATTGATCCGTTTAAAGCGAGCTATAGCCGAAAAACGTCCAGAATATGTGTGACCAGACACGAATCCATAATCTTTCACCATGACAACGCTCGGCCTCATGTTGCTGTTCCGGTTAAAAACTATTTGGAAAATATCGGATGGGAAGTTCTGGCTCACCCGCCTTATAGCCCAGATCTTGCCCCTTCCGACTACCATTTGTTTCGATCGATGCAGAACGCTTTGACTGGAATACGCTTCACTTCAGAACAGGGTATCAAAAATTGGCTCGATTCATTCTTGGCTTCAAAAGATGAACGCTTCTTCCGCGACGGAATCCATAAATTGCCAGAAAGATGGGAAAAAGTAGTGGCTAGCGATGGACAGTACTTTGAATAAGGTATTAATTCATTTTATCGTTCAAATAAATGCGTTGTTCAAGCAAAAAAACGGACCGAATTAAGTTGTACACCCAATACATTCCCAATCGTGCGTTTTTGGGAGTTTTTCTTTTAACTTTCCCCACCCTTCTTCATCCACCCATGTTTCACACAGGCTAATATATGAAATCGTACTTACATATAAATTTCCAAAAATCTTTCCCTTTATTCCCTACCCTCGCCACGTTCCAAAACATTATCTTCCTACCTAATCTATCATTTTCCCCTCTGCTTCTCTTTTCCCTTTTCTTCTTATCCTTCTCTACCGTCCGTTTCTTCATCGTCTTCTCTTCTTGGCTACTTCCTAGAAATTTTTCTTTTCTCTAACATCTCTCGCATCATCATTCTAAACGTATAGTTTTCCATCTATATTTATTTTCCTATACCCTACTTTCACGCTCCTCCCCGTCTCTCTCTCGCTTCTTGCGCGCTCTCTCAGCTTTCTCTGCACGTCTCTTTCCTCCTGCGACATATCGTGATCAATGTATACTCTCCTGCCCGTTAATTTCTTTTTCTCCTTCATTATTTTCTCTTTCACCTCCCATCGTACAGCTCCACAATTACCGCCTCCTTTCCTTCTCTACCTACAACCTGTACCTTTTTCACTTTCTCCCTGACGTCAAACTCTTTGTTGAGGAATTCACATGCTGCATCCTTAATACTTCCTTTCTCGTTATTCACCTTCTTCAGTCCTCTTATCACTAGATTATTTTTCCTTTCCTTCCTCTCCTTTTCTTCTATTGTTCTTTTCAATTTTCTTACTTCCTCCATAGTCCCGTCCATGATCTTCTCTCTTTGTAACTCCCTACCACCACCCTTTTTCCTCAGCAAATCGATTGCTCTCTCCGCCACCTCTTCAGCTAAATTTCCGTTTTTCCAGTTTCCACCGTTTCTTTGTCGCTCCAAATCTTCTACTCTTTTTTCCATTTTATCCAGCCTATTTTCTAGCTTTTTCTCCCTCATCTCCCACTTTTCTTCCAGCCTATACATTTTAGCTTTGACTTCACTCATTTCCTTTCTCATATCTCCCATTTTATCCTTTATTTCTCTCAAAATTGCAATTATTGCACCTTCCTCTTCTCTCTTCTTCCCCTCAGCCTCCAACTTCTTCACTTTTGGTGGAGTTCTAATTGTTCTGTTGCCCCTCTTGAAGATATCCTCCGCCTCCCTCTCGCATCTCTTTCTTTTCGCATTTTTCATTTCATCTTCCTTATTAGACCATTGTAAACAATCCACAATGCTCGTTGAATTTGATCTCTCTCTCCTCGCCTCTTCCATGACTCTTTTTTCCTCTACCTTCTTCCCCTCCCTCAGCTTTGAGTGTGCTGTACCGCACGCCACCCTCTCCTCGGCTCCGTCACTATATTCCGCCATCTTCCTCTTTCCTTCCGGCAATTGATGACTATAAAGCTAACCGACAGAAATTACTAAATTTGATAATTTTTAATTTTTCTAAGTGTATTTCGTTTGTAAATCGTTTGTAATTGATTGTGAGTCAGTTTTTAACGTTTGTGACCAATTAGTTAGTTTGTAATTAACAATTTTATTTTGGCCATGATGTCAGCCGACACTTTTTAATAACAAACAGATTTTTGATTACTGATAACTGTAATTAATAGGAAATCGTTTGTGATTTACGAATATACCAGTGTAACGTTTGTGAATTAATAAATTTCTGAGTTATTTGCAAAATAAGTTCAGTTAATATGGTTAATGTACTGCGCAGATAACTGTGCTGCGCATGCGCGAAATGTACTCAAGGCTCCTGCGCACAAAGAGCGCGTCGACGCGTTTTGCATGGCGGAAGTCGATGCGGTGGCCAATCACTTCTCACCTTTCTGTAACTAGCGGGCGATTATTGGCCACGCATTGCCTGTATGAAGCTAGCCGACAGAAATTACTAAATTCGATTAGTTTTAATTTTTCTAAGTGTATTTTTCGTTTGTAAATCGTTCGTGATTGATTGTGAGTCAGTTCTTAACGTTTGTGACCAATTAGTTTTTTGTAATTAACAATTTTATTTTGGTCATCAAAGAGCGTGTCGACGTATATTACTATGAGCAAAAATCCTCAGTAGTTTTGAAATAGCTGTCATATATCACGTTTGTTTACAATCTTTTAATGTAATTAATATTACATATAGATCATTTGTTAATATGAAAAGGGATATTTCTTGTAAATTGTTTGTGAGTGTATTTTCAATGTTTGTAACTGGTTAATTCATTTGTAATTAATAGTATTTTCAATTTTGTCATTATGAACGCCAGCCAACAATCTAATTAACAAGCTTTTTTACAATTTAATTGTTGTAGTTTATCGTAAATCGTCAGTGACTGTTGGAAATATATGGTTTGTTATTTTTATCTATATATGTGTGTATCTATATAAATATACAAATAGTACTTATATATAATGTAATATAATGTGTCGTTATGTACGTTTGCGCTATGTCAAGATGTTTTTGGGAAAAAATATGCATCGTTGCATTCGACTATAAGGAAATTGTTTTAATAATTATTCCAGTAGTACTTTTTAACGAAAAATTGCTATTTAATCTTTTTATTTTTTCTCCTACAGTTATTACACAGTGCAACTCTGTTGAAATTTTGATGTTAAGAAGCAACATTATTAAATAAGTGTGAAGATAAAATAAACTAACAAGTATCTATTTGAAGGAATTATATAATAAAAAAGGATTATATATT
Source organism: Temnothorax nylanderi (assembly GCF_030848795.1). Lineage (NCBI taxonomy): Eukaryota > Metazoa > Arthropoda > Insecta > Hymenoptera > Formicidae > Temnothorax > Temnothorax nylanderi. The sequence continues at coordinate 52,989 of NW_027249223.1, forward strand.
ATAATAACAAGAATAACACGATAATATGTTAGATAAGAGTATTTATTTATAAAATAATATAGTTTTATTGTAATATGTGTAAAATTGTTACAGGAAACAGAAGCAATCGTTTTGACTTGGAAAATAACAAAAATTGTAAATGACAAAAAATAAATAAATATTTTACAACTTGGTAAACTTAAAATTTACGTCTACAAAAATACATTATCTAATTTAAATAAGATATACTGTGCTTTTAATAATTCAAAAGTGTTAGCAGAGATCGGCAAAAAATTAAGAATAAATTAATATTACTTGATTACTTAATTAATTATTTATCTGAAAAAAATATTTTTCGATTAATTAATTAATCAGTAATCGACAAAAAAAATTTTTTTATTACTCGATTAATCGGTAATCAAGAAGAAAATTATTTAATTACTTTAATTAATCAGTAATCAAGGAGAAAATTATTTAATTACTTTAATTAATCAGTAATCAAGGAGAAAAGTATTTAATTACTTTAATTAATCAGTAATCAAGAAGAAAAGTATTTAATTACTTTAATTAATCAGTAATTAAGGAGAAAAGTATTTAATTACTTTAATTAATCAGTAATCAAGAAGAAAAATATTTTATTACTTTAATTAATCAGTAATCAGATTATAAAATTTTTTGATTGCTTGATTAACAGTAATCATAGCAAATAAATTTTTGATTACTTAAGTAATCAGTAATTATATTGAAAAATTTTTCGATTATGTAATCAATACTGAGTAATCAGATTGAATATTCTTCTGATTTACGCAATCAGTACTTAAAGTGAACTAATTTTCAAATTGTATGCGAACACTTTCATAAATATTTTTCGTTTATATGTGATGCTACTTTTATTATTAGTAATTCTGCTACTAATAAATTTTACTAAATAATAAAAAAAGTATATTCACTATTTATGCATTGTGACTTGAGAACTATATGAGTTTACTGAAGTAAATTCTCACTTGAGATTTTAAGACCAATTTTTGTTCATTGAAATTCTTGAATAATATTCCTAACAAAATAAACTCTTCTCCACATAATTCGTATAAACATTAATTGTAATTACGTACAATAAACATTGCTATACAGCTTTAAAAGATAAAAGTCCTTTATTGATTAATAGACGAGAAAGAATTTATTTTTTATTTATCCACTCTGAATTATGTATACAGGGTGTTTCAGAGTTAAATATCCTAACTTAAAATATGAATTTAGGACCTCAAAACAAAACAAAATTTTTCTCTGAAGGTATGAATTACGTCTAGTGCATAGATGGGTCTGAGACGTCCGTGCGAGACTTGACTTTCTCGGTATGTTCTCGTTCTAGAGCCAAGCGTGTCAGAGTGGCGTGAGGCCTCGCGGCCGATCGCCGTTAATACTCCCGCGTGATCCGATTCGAGGACACTGCCAGGCGGGGAGTTTGACTGGGGCGGTACATCTGTCAAAGAATAACGCAGGTGTCCTAAGGCCAGCTCAGCGAGGACAGAAACCTCGCGTAGAGCAAAAGGGCAAAAGCTGGCTTGATCTCGATGTTCAGTACGCATAGAGACTGCGAAAGCACGGCCTATCGATCCTTTTGGCTTGAAGAGTTTTCAGCAAGAGGTGTCAGAAAAGTTACCACAGGGATAACTGGCTTGGGGGGAAAAACAAAGTTATAAACAAATATTGAAACGGAACATGAAATAGGTAAAAATTATTACCTATTTTGATGACTCTTATTTTTTAAAGTTCCCCATAAGTAAAAATCAAGAGGCGTTAAATTTGGCGATCTCGCCAAATTTAAGTCAGAGGAGGTCAGAGAACCATTTTTACCTATTTTATGTTCCGTTTCAATATTTGTTTATAACTTTGTTTATAATAAAGCATTTCTAGCCACACAAACTTCATATAATATTTTTTTCTTATTTTCACTTGTAGAATATGCTCCCGCAGTTTGTCGGATAAAACCCGGGGCACCCTGTGTAAAATAATAATAATATTATATCATACATAATTATATTACTAGTTTTAGAAAGATATATATGCATGTAAAATAAGAAAATATATAAAATTACACGTAAAGCAATTTATAAAAATTTCAAATATAATTACACACATATACCTATTTATCCACATAATGTGTAATGCATATTTAACCCTCCGTGTACGTGGGTCTACGGCGTCCGAGCCAAAATAATATCTGCTCGTAAGTGTAAGATTGGCAAACCTGCCTTTTTTTCTAAAAAAGTAAATGGGAAAAGGGACTCAAGAGGGACCCAGAGCTGTTACGAAAGATCAATATATCGCCGAATACCGAGCAAGTCAAGTCTCGCACGGACGTCTCAGACCCACGTACGCACTAGACGTAATCTTTTTTGTAAGTAATAATTTTGTTAATATTATTGAAAGTTCATTAAAAATCAAATATTAAATAAACAAATGTTTATCAGAAAATTATAAAATTGTCAACTACAATGTAGACAGATGTTTTGTAAATTTTTTCAGATTTTTTAAAATACTTTAAGGTAGGGAAAATAACGTTGAACATGACAGACTCACGTATGCACTAAGAAGGTAGCGAAAAAACGGAGGGTTAATAAAAGCATTCTTTTATATATTTTATATATTTTTGAAGCGTGAAAATTTATATCTTATTACTTTGCGTATACGCGTCTCCGTGTAATACGCAGATATCTGTAGCATACGCTGTTATACCCGCCTCGATACGGGTACCCGTACTGACGCGGGTATAACGGGTACCCGTATTGACACGGATAGGGGGTACCCGAATCGATACGAGTACCCGCTACCCGAATTACCCGGGTACCCGCGGAACCGGTCCGAATCCGTATACAACGGGTAACGGGCGAACGGGCGGGTACCCGGATATCCGGGTATTCCGAGCTCTACTTAAAATCTATACCGGTCGACAGATTTTAATAAAATTAGAGGAGAACATACTTTCTATGATACTCTATTTGTGTACCAAAATTCAACCCGGTATCTAAAAAATTGTAGAAGTAGATGCGTGTACAAAAAATCCGTACACACACACACACACACACACACACACACACACACACACACACACACACACATACATACATACTTCCGGACATTTTTTACTAATATGATTTCTCGACATTTTGGAACATTCTAAACCTATTTCTATCAAAATCTCGAAAAAAAATTTTTTCACCATCACAAAGCTTCCTCTATGAGGAAGCAATTATCAAATTTAGTAATTTCTGTAGCTTCGGCTAGCTTCATAGTCATCGGCAATTATACCTTCGCCGATCGCTTTGCGCCACCTGCCTTTTTCCTAGGAATACCTTCGGGCGGTGTTACACGATGTTAAGGAAAAGAGAAGCAGATTCCCTATATTATCCCTAGCCTATCCTTTCCCCTCTCTGGCTTAACCTCAAACTTCGACGTATTTTTATCACGTTAATTAGGCCTCTCTTTCAATAATTCCTTATTTCCCTCCAATCTTACCGCTTCCTCCGCAATTTATCTCTCCTCTCGCCTTATGCCTATCGCCAAAACAAACCTTGTACGCAGCTAATCGCAATACGCTATACCGCAATCGCCTACCGCATCCACTCACACACGCATCCGCTAACCAAGTCTAGAGCGCCGGACTCGTAACCTGAGAAACCAGGTTCGAGTCCACTTGAGCACGTAAACATGGAATTTATTTCCGAAAGCTGCGCCCTCCGTGCAAGAAAAAGACTCGTGCGGAGAAAACTGGGCTCCGTCTTTCGGAAAGAGACGTTAAACCGTTGGTCCAAAGGGTTAAGTGAGAGGAGAAGGGTAGTGATGGATGAGAATTGTAACCCTAAGGGGATCGATTAAAAACTTCCATATAAGGACATATATATTTAAATAAGTTTTAGAAAATTGTTATATATTTTCAAATGTTATTTTTTAAGCGTGCCACTTTATTATAAGAGTGGACTCCACGATACAACTAATACAAAAATTGTGTCGCTCCATAGCGCAAGACAGTGTCGTGTCTTTTGATGCCGTTCTTATAACACTGTTTGTCAAATTTTAAATACGAGAAACAGATCACATCGAATGCCATCTATCGGATACTTTGAGATGCAATATTCTGATCTGATCATATATAATCTTATATGACTATATAATTTCATATACGATTATATTATTTTCAGTTTAAATTATAAGGTATGTTTGCAAAATAATACGATTAATATATTTGTTTATAAGAACTATAATATATATTATACAGTTATATATATAACAGTTTTTTTCACGAATTATTACAGGTAATTTCACTGTTTACGAAAATATTTAATAAAAATTAATATGTCACTTAAAAAAATTAAGTATCTTATGCAAAATTAGAAAAAAAGAAAACTTAAAATAACATAAGCAATGAGAAGTGCCGTTTTCGGTCGAAGCGGATCTTGATGCTTAATAATATTTCACAATGTCAATTATTATTAAATACATGTTCCAGTTTTTTAAATTGGCACTGCGTGCCAATATGGACTTTGTCGGACTTAAAACGCAATTGTGTAAACTGAAACTAGAAATAATATCTCATATTAATTTGATATTGTCAGGAAAAATAATATACTAGAAGAATATTTATAACAGTTATACAAACTTATATGGATAGATCCATTATAGAGTATATATTCATATATGATTATCTTTAACCTTATAAATATACTTTTACATGATCACACATGATAATATACTAGTATATAAGACCATATATGACTATATAAAGTTATACTTAAAGAGGTTTAGCCATATAATATTGTTCAATATTATATTTCTATTTCTTAAGAATATGACCATATATAATTATATATCTACTAATATGAACAAATAAGAGGTATTTTTTCCCGAGTATATAATCATATATGCTCATATATGGCCATGTATAATTATGTGTCTTTATTTCAGCTACACGCCAAGAAAGGACTTGGTTTACAATTCCACTTAACTCACACATCCATCCACACATCAAACCACATTCTTCTTTACAAACAAGCCGCAATACATTATTATTTACATTATTATTATTTACAACCGTTATCTTTTTTGTAGTATTCCTCTCTCCTTTTCCATAATCTATTTAGCACCTTTCCTTTTTCCATTCTAAATTTGTCATCGCATATATTCTCTAATCGTTCTCCGTTATTCCTACCTAAATTCTCAAACCACATACTTGTGATGTTGCACTCGCTTATATAATGCTCTAAATTGTCCCTACCTGACTTGCAGAATCTACACTTCGTATCTTCTTCGTCAAGCCAGTATTTATTTGCGTCCTCGAAATTGCCGCACCTTAATTTTACCATCGCTCTAATCTCGTCTCCTGTTTTTACTTTATCCAAGTTCGCTTTTAATAAATAACTCGGTGTTTTGTTGCTCGCCTCTATCTCTTTGTACCTTGTAAGTATTATACCTTGCCTCTACTATTTTACTGTTTATTATTTGCCCTTGAATATCCTGTTCCCTTATTCTTACTAAGCCTTCAGTATTTTTATCTTCATAATTTAATTCTTTTATTACTTCAGAGCTCCAACCATTGTTATTATAAAACCTTTCTCGTTCCAAATTATATAAATCCTTTTTCTTTTTATCCCTTGTGTCCTTTTCATCCCAACATGCCTTTACTAAACTTCCATCTTTTTTCCTTTGCTTCTTTTCTCGAACCTCATGGCTCTTATACCCCAACAGATTTTAAGTTTCTCTAATCCTAGTTTCCTTAGTATTACATACCTCGGTGTGCAAAAGTCTAGTCTAAATATCCATCTTACATAATCCAACATGACTTTTTCCAACTCCCTTTTTTCACTCCACCCCCATATCTCTGCTCCGTATTCCATCACACTTTTTACTAGGTACTTAAAAAGCGTCCATTTCCTATTAAAATCATCTTTACATAATCTTTCTCCTAAACCCCAGACCCTATTTGCAGCGATCCTTCCTTTTCTTTTCAGTTCTTTTATATGATCGACATAATTACCTTTCCTATTAAACGTGAAACCCAGATATTTAAACATTTCTACTTCCTATATTATTTTTTCGCCCCATTTCCATGTCATTCTGCCTTTTTACCTTTACTATTAAATACCAACACTTTAGTTTTTTCTGTATTTAATTCTAGTTTCCTTTCTTTTAAAAATCTTTTTAACATGCTCATCATATCTAGTAAAGCCTCTCTATTTTTCGCTACCAAAACCATATCATCCGCGTATGCTAATGACCACACTCTCACTCCTCCAAGCTCCACTTCTCCTATACCACGCTTTTCTAAAACTTTATCAATGTCCGCATTGTATAAATTGAACAGGGCGGGACTCATCACACAGCCCTGCCTTACACCTTTCTTCGTCTTGAAGCACCTTGTGAACTCATCCCTCGTTCGTATTGTCACCTCCGTCTCTTTGTAAATTTCTTTTATCCTGTTTATTAAACTGCGATCTACTCCTTTCTCTTCCATTATCTTCCATAAAATTCCTCTGTCAACGTTGTCAAATGCTGCCCTTAGATCCACAAATATTGCGAAAATCTTGTCTTTCCCAATTGCCATACCAAGGGAACGGGCTTGGAAAAATTAGCGGGGAAAGAAGACCCTGTTGAGCTTGACTCTAGTCTGGCACTGTAAGGAGACATGAGAGGTGTAGCATAAGTGGGAGATGGCAACATCGCCTTTCTCCTTTTCCCTTTGCACTATATGGTTCAAGATAAATATGTTATCCATCGTAGACCTCCCTTTCCTAAAGCCGGCTTGGCTGTCAGGTATCATCCCTTTCATCTCCATTATTTCCTCCAATCTGTTCCTTAGAATTTCCGCATATACCTTGTATGCAGTGCACAGCAGAGAGATCCCCCTATAGTTGTCTGTTCTCTCCTTATCCCCCCTTTTATATAGGGGGACAACTATACTTGTTCGCCATTTGGTCGGAATTTTACCTTCCTTCCAAATGAGCTTCAACAGATCAGTTAAAGCCCTTCTCACCGCTGCGCCACCATACAGCCATGCTTCCATTGGGATTCCATCGACACCTGCAACTTTGCCTAACTTCATGTTCCTGACTGCCCTCACTATCTCCTCTTCTTGCAACTCCATTTCTATATCTTGAACCTGTTCCTCATTTCTTTCTTCTGCTCCCATGTCACGCACCTCCAACGCCTCATCCCTTCCCTCCATCTCGGTCCCACCTAACAACTCCATGAAGTAACTTCTCCAGTTCTCTTTCGGAATATTATTCTCTTTCCATTCTTTCTTCTTTCTTCGACTGTTTATGTAATTCCAAATTTTCTTTTCGTCCTTCAGTTTTCTTAATTCCTTCTCTTCCCTCTCTCTCTTCTCCATCCTTTTCTTCTCTAACCACCCCTTCAGGCATTTTTTACCTTCCAAATAGTCTTCCTTACTTCCCTTTCCACTTCTCCATCTTCTGTACTTTCTTTTCACCTCCCTCTTCTTTCTGGTACAACTCCTATCCCACCAATCTTTGTGCCCTATTTTCCTTCTCTTCTTTATCTTGATTTCCTTATAAACTAAGGCTCCAAGGATCCAGTTTTTGATTTTCTCCCATTTCCTATCCACCGACTCTATTTCCTGGTCCTCGTTTTCATTCCATGCCTCCGTCCTCTCCCTGTATAATTTCCTTGCCTCTTCGTTCCAACATATGATCTTCTTTGACATATTCTGTTCCTCTTCTTCCTCTTCTGTCCACCCCTCCATTTGTCTCGTATTCTCCTCTTCCTCCAGTAACAAGGTCAGAGGCAGATGATCCGAGTCCACCCTGTCCCCTATTCTAAATTCCAACACTCGCTCTTGCGCACTATCGTTTACAATTGCATAATCAATTACCGAGCACCCTCTCGCACCCACATACGTATATTTCCCATCCCAATCCCCCTCTGTACATCCATTCAAAAAATACCATCCTTTTTCATTTATCATATCCACAAAACTTCTACCGCCATCTCCTATGACTTTATCTTTACTCTCCTTTTCAAAGTCACACTCCTCGTCCCTACAACCTCCTAAGTTTCCTATTCTAATATTAAAATCGCCTCCTATAATAATATCCTCTCCTTCGCATCCTTCGCATTGCTCTGTTATTTTCGCCATTATCTCTTCCACATCTTTCTTTGCTCCTACATTATATACTGTAAAAATATTTAGACCTTTTTCCTCTTTTACTATTCTCGTTCGCGCAATTCTTTCTGTAATTAATACACTTTCATAATTCTCCACTTCCGCCACCCAGTCTTTTCTAATACCTATTAGTAAACCTCCCTTCGCCCTACCCTTCTTCTTTTCCCTTACCGCGTTAATGTTTTTCCAGTTGTGCGTTTCCGGCAATCTACCCTTAATTCTATCCCATCCCTTTTCCTCTAACCATGTTTCACATAACCCTATAAAATCGAAACCTACTATGTAATTCCAGAAATCTTTGTCCTGCCTCTCAATACCCGCAACATTCCAAAAAATTATCTTTCGCCTATTTTCGTTCTTCTGTTGCTTCGCTTTTCCGACCTCCTTTCGTGTTGTTCGCCTGTTGTCCTCTTAAATGCCATAACTTGCTGGTACTCTTCTCCTAACTTGGCAGCCATCTAAAAATTTTCCTTTTCTATTAGCTTATTTTCTACCTCGCTCCATACGTACTTCCTACCTTCCACCTCTAGCTTTCTATAACCTATTTTCACCCATTTTCCTTCTGTTTTCTCTTTCCATGCCCTTTCTTTTATCCGTCTTTGCACTTCTCTGTCCTCAAAGGTCAGGTCGTGATCAATGAAAATTTTTTTACTTCCCAGCTTCTTCTTCTTTTTCATGATGTTATCCTTCGATTTCCAGCAGTCCATTTCAACTATTACTATCTCTCTTCCTACCCTGCCTGTTGACCGCATCTTCTTTACTCCCGCTTTTGCACCGAACTCCCTCTCAAGAAACGTCTCCGCTGTGTCCATTAAGCTCTTGTTTTCCTCTTTATGTAATCCTCTGATCACTAGATTATTTTTCTTTTCCTTCCTTTCCTTCATATTTCTTTCTCTCTTCCTAACCATCTCCGCCACCTTTTCCACAATCTCCTCCATTTTGCCGCCGGTCACCTCATCCGTTGTGTTTTCACTCCTTCGTTCGATCTTCGATAGTCTCTCTTCTATCTTATCCATCCTTTTCGCTACCTTTTCTTCTTTTTTTCTCCAACCCTCTTCTAAGACGTTCATCCTCTCTCTCATCTCTCTCATCTCGTTCCTCATGTCCCTCATCTCGTCTCTAATCTCTCTCAAGATTGCTAATAGCGAACCGTCCTCTTCATCCTTCTCTGTTGCTGACAGAACTCCCTCTTCTCTCTTCTCACCTACAGCGCCGACTCCTTCCTTCGATTTGCCTATTCCTGGTGGCGTTCTCACAGTCTTGTCTCGTCGTGTCTTGAATTTCTGTAACCCGATTGGCTACAAAGGTAGTCCATCGACTTGGCTCGGCTGCAATATAGCATAACACGTTTCTTGAGTCACACCAATAATGTTGAAGTTCCTTGACGATTTGGAGAGCTGTCGATACTCGTTCCATGAGTCGGGCCAATAATAATGCCGCACTCAATTCCAATCTGGTAAGTGTTACAGTCCTGAGTGGAGCTACTCGTGACTTAGCACATACTAAGGAAACTTCATAAGATCCATCTCCATTTGAATGTCGTATGTAAATACATGCTCCATAAGCCCTTTCCGATGCGTCGGAAAATCCATGAAGTTGCACTTCTTCACCTGATCCCCGAAACACATGTCTGGGTACGTTAACCTGACTTAATGAGTCTAATTGTCGACGAAAACGATCCCATGAGGTATGTAGATCTTGCGGCAATGCTTCGTCCCATCCAAGTTTCAGTTGCCACAATCGCTGGAGGATCAATTTGGCTGTTACTACCACCGGAACAATTAGTCCCAACGGATCGAAGATGCATGCGATGGCCGACAAAATAGTTCGCTTAGTCACTCGACTTGGCTTTGGCATGTTCAAGGAAAAGCTCAATGTGTCTTGTTTCGGGTCCCACAACAATCCTAGTGTTTTCGGATCTTTTATGTCATGGGAGATAAGCTGACGTACTTCTGGTTCGTCTAAATGGATGATACGCTCATCATTACTTGCCCATTTCCTGAGTTCAAACCCATACGGATTTAATACCTCTACCAGCATTCGTTTCAATTCCTGTGCCCTTTTGAGCAAATCTGCTCCTGATATTACGTCGTCGAAATAACAATCCTCTAAAATAATCTCATATACCTCCGGATATGTCTCTTTATTGTCTTCAGCTGTTTGTTGCACAGAACGAATTGCCACAAATGGAGATGATGCCATTCCATAAGTAACAGTATTGAGTTGACATATAATAATTTCCATTGTAATGGGATCCCTTCAAATAATTTGTTGATACTTGCGTTGATCTTCACAAACCAGTATCTGACGATACATTTGTTTAATGTCTGCTGTTATCACGAATTTATGCTTGCGAAATCTTACTAGAATCGAGAAGAGATCCTTTTGTATGACGGGTCCAACATATTGCACATCGTTGATTGACAATCCAGTTGAGGTCTTTGCTGAACCATTAAATACAACCCGAGTCTTAGTTGTGGTGCTGCCCTCCTTCCTGACCGCATGATGAGGAAGATAATATGCCGTCTCTTCTTCTTTGTCTGTAGTTCCGGCAATTCTAGACATATGTCCGGATGTCTCATATTCCTGCAGGAAATTTCGATATTCTTCGGCCAAAGCCGGGTCTGCGCTCAGCTTTCGTTCGAGAGCCAAGAATTGTCGATAGGCTCGTTCCTTTGATTGTCCAAGATCCTTAAGATTCTCCCGAAATGGAATGTTCACCACGAACCTGCCATCAGCATTGCGAGTAGTCGTAGCACGAAAATGATTTTCACAAAATATATCCTCAGCCTTTCTCTTGATAGGGCGTGGGCTCGTACATTCCTCTAATTCCCAGAATCTTGCCACTTGATCGTGTAATTGTTGAGTAGTTACTAGATGACACTGGTTTCGAGTTTCCTTCTTCCTCAGAGGAATAACCATCGGACCTCTTATCACCCAGCCGAGTTTCGTTTTTTGTAGAACAGGAAGTGATGGACCTAATGGTATCTGTCCGATGCATAGAAGACTCCAGAAGAGTTCCGCTCCGATGAGTAGATCAATTGAATGAGGGTTGTGAAATTGTGGATCCGCTAACACTAGATTCTTAGGAATCTTTAAACTGTGCCGTTTAATCTCTAAATTGGGCATATCGCCCGTAATCTGCCGAATGACCAAACAAGTGAGTTTTGTGGAGTACAAATTGTGATTTGATTTAAGGACAATCTCCGTCTTGTAGCTTAAGTTAGTTTGCTGCCTACCAAGTCCCGAAACCTGCTGATTAATTGGTGTGAGCTTCAAATTTAATTGATTACATATATCCTGTGTTATGAAATGAGACTGAGCTCCTCCGTCCAATAAAGCTCGACAGTCTCTTTGCTTACCCTGTGAATCTTGTATTCGTACCAGGGCAGTTGTTAATATCACTGATGTTTCATTTCTTAGTGTATGGTTACAAGAAACCTGTTTAACCTCTTCTTTTTCGCTTGCTGCAGTATCCGTAGAGGAGCTGTCCTTGGATGCCTTCTCCTGCGAAGCTTCCTCCATATGTAACAATGTATTATGCTTCTTCGGACATTTCCTGCAATGACCGGATGTACATTCTTTAGTTTGATGATTAGATCTTAGACAATTAAAGCATAATCGATGTTTGCGAACTTCTTGAAATCTTGATTGAGTAGGAAGTTTTATGAACTCCTTGCACTGATAAATATTATGGGCGTTTTTACAAACTGGACAGCTTCCTTCCTGTGTCACATGTGCCGACACTTTCGAGGGTTTTGCCGCTGACGATGTGGTTTTGGATTTATTGACCGATCCCTGTTTATCCAAATCCGCACGCTCCAGGTACTTACAATGGGCGTTTAAGAACTCTATGATTTCCTTAAACTTCGGTCGTGCGACAAGTTGCAATGCGTGTTTCTCCCACTCACGTTTAGTGTATGCATCAAGTTTGGTGGAAAGCAAATATACTATCATGCTATCCCAACCATCTACGGCTTCACCTAAATTCTTTAACGATAAAAGATGATTATTCGCTTGATCGATTAACTGTCGCAATGATATGTGTAAATCTTTGGTCATTACTGGAAGTTCAAATAACCCCCGAACATGATAATGTGATAACGCTTTCGGATCTTCGAAACGTTCCTTTAAAACAGTCCATGCTGTCGTGTAATTCGCGGCGGATATACCTAACGCTTCAATCGCGCGCGCAGCTTCGTCGGTAATAGCAGAATCTAGATAATGAAATTTTTGAATATTTGTCAACTTCGGATTATCATCGATCATGGATTGAAACGTATCTCGGAATTTTATCCAACGCTCATGCGAGCCATCAAACACTGGTAGCTGAATAACCGGCAATTTTACCCCTAGCTGAGGTTCGGTCGCATTATTTACATCGTCCTGCCGCGCAACTCGAGAATCTTGACCTTGATTTCCTCTCTGTTGTAACAAAGTTCGCGCACGTGTTAATAATTCGAAATATGATGTCTCGAAATTGCTACGTTCTTCGCAACCCGCCGCTATTCCGTCTTCCTCTTGTCCTACGTTCTCTATTTCCGATTGTATTACGTCGAATCGCTCAAATAATGGCTCGAATTTTTGTAAGCGAGTTTCTAATGCTATGATACTTTGTTCTCGGTCGAACGCCTCTAAGAACGTTCTGAATCGTGTAACATGTGCCTTTACCTGACCACGCGTTTGTATAAGTACCTTCACCGATTCTGCCATTTTTTATTTTCCGGTACTAATACCTTCAAAGACTTACAGGATAGGGTGGATGCCACTGCCTTTATCCACGTAATGCTTGCTTTCGTCCTTTGATTTTACGAGACGTCTCAACTCCCTGAGATCCGTTGTTCAGTCCGATAACCGTCGCTCGTAAATTCTGTGCTCTCTCGTATCCGCCACAGGATATCGTAGAGCCTTTCACTGCTTTCGTGTAATAATATCCGTGTACTATTATCCGGCTCGAAGGACCAAATGTTAAATCGTTTACTGTTAACTTCAGTTAACCCGCTATTCTCGTAGATAAAAATATAATGCGTAATGGACTTTGTTAAAAATGCGTCTTTATTCCCATGCTGTTGCTAACGGACAACGGAACAATATGGCTGAGCCACACATAACACTCTCTAGATAGATGCGTAACTCTCCTTCCCTTTCAGCGCCATCTCCACCGATCTCTTACAGCGTCACTTCGCCATTTTGACTACAGCGCTACTCCTTAAGGCGCATCCGGTCGCGTTCTAAGCGGGTTTTCAACAAAATCTGCCACGCCAATTCCTTTTCGGGCCCTTCCCCCCTTTTTCTTTCAATTTATTTAATCGCAATCTTACTTCTTCAACTTCAACTTTGTCGGGCTCTATTCCCTTTAAGAAATTTTCTACTCGCGTGAAACCAGCCTTTGCTATCCTTTTTCTTTGCTTAATTTTCATTAAATCAATGTTTTGCGCCATTCTGATGCCTTTCCTTTAGAACGTACAATTTATAAACTTATGTATGAATACACTTAGAATCGCAACAAAATCTCTCTTTAAAATATATGTACTCTTAATACGCGACTTGAATACCTTAACCTTATACCGTTCGTAAGCTTTAATGGATCGTGGCAGTGTCTTATAATCGTGTGACTTGTGCGCGCCGCAACATAACCTCCTCTTTCACTGTGGTAGGCCTGCGTTCGTGCCGTTGTGCACGATGGACTCTTCCTCGTAATGGCTTCGTCCACTTCGTTGAAATGATGGATGCCTTTGTCTGCGTCTTTGAAGAATGGATTCGTCCTCGTTGTGAACTCGTCCTCGTCGTTGATAATGGCGTCGTCCTCGTCTTTGCATGAACTCATCTGCTTCGTTAATCTCAGCGACAAGTCGCTAATTGTAGTTACACTGCTGCTGATTTCTCTCGGTTAGCGTAGAGAGACTCCTACGGCTTCGTAAAAATCCTTTGTTTCTCGTCCCTTTATTCTCGCCAGTATCCGTTAAACACGTCGGACTTAACCTGCTGTGCTTTTCAATCCCAGTTCTACATCTGGGATCCGGTTCGAAGGACCATGAATAATTTTGTAGTTTACTATGGTTTCTAGGGATTGAAATTGTAGGATACCTTTTGTGCTGATTATCTGTACACAGTAGATCGCTTTATTTTTGTGATACAGAGCTTGCTTGCTTACGATACTGGTGCTTTCTTAGTACTGACTTCTTCCGCGCTTCGCGCCACTGCACACGCTCGCCACGCCACCACTCATCACACGCCATCACACGCTACATACTAACAGCGCCGCGAACAAGACCGCGAAACACAAATATGAAGGCCAAGACGAGATATTAAATAAACCTAATATTCACTAATCTAAACACTTTAATTTTTGTGAAGAGTTTACATTGCGTGTACTTGGCGCCTTTTTTTACCTTTTTTGAAAATTATAATGTATCTTACTGCCTAATACAGCATAAAGGGGTGTAGTTCCGAATGACCCCTGCTCCTGATCGATCTAAAGTTTTACACATAAGTTGTTTTTGATGTAAAAAATAAAATCCGCGTGATCCCAACTTTGGGAAATAAAAATTTTTGTTAGCACTTATCACGGACTAAAATTGATTCTATATGATATATGTTACTGTTGTCGTGCCGTGCCGTGAAATGGATCTCAGTGCCGGCACCGGGGTCCGTCAATCCGCAGGGAATAAGGACAACACTCGCGAGATTTCTTAACGCTTGCTTTTTTATTAATAAAGTTGATTCTTAGTTACACTCGTTTCGGATTATTTAAGTATCCTGACTTGCCGGTAGATCGCGATAACATTCAAGCACAGGTCGCGGTACGCGTTTCGATTTAGACTGCCCGCCGCCTATAGCAAAGGCGGGCTTTTTATCGCGCCGAGTTCATTGCCACATTGCCAACTCGGATAGCTTCCGAGTTGGTGTCGACACCCGGCTGTCAGTGCTTTTGGTTGCAGCGGGATCGGGTTGCATCGGTCCGTGACCGAGCGACCTGGTGATGCCCGGAATGCTACCTAAGGCATATGTTGCAATTACCGAAACTTGCGCTGACAGCTCGGTGTTGCAATTAAGCCATCTCGACTTCCGCCTCAACATCCCTTCCCCCGTAGAAAAAAAAAACTGAGGTATTAAGTTTTTCGTTAATATTTGTTTTATACAGGGTATTCTTTTCTTTTTCCATGGAGGTTACATTATCTTATACTCTAGTTTCCAAGTTGCATTCGGAAGTCGCGTTGCGTGTCTTTCTTCGTTCTTTTCTTTACTACCCATATGACAGTAATTACGATCCCTATTATAATTACAACTATGGACACGGAGCCCACGGGATATATTACATATTTGTTAAAAAATGCTGACTTGGTTGTTTTCTAATTCCTCGTTTATTTCTTCTAGGTTTAGGCTTAGTTTCGTTAGTTCCGCGGGATCATTAATTACAGGTTCCAGTCGTAATTCTGTTCCTAATTTTCCGCTATCTTCAATATTTTTATTTATGGTTTTAAATGTTAAATTAAACTGTGGTAAATTCATTTGTACATATTTAATGTCTGTTCGTTTTTTTGTTCGTAGTGTTACGTCTGTCGGAGACAGTCTACAGTTTTCATTTAACTTAATTTTTCCCGTTCTTTTTATTTCTATTTTTTTCAGCCTGATCATTGCATTGTATAGTTATTTCTTGTCTAGATGGGGTGGAAAACAGCCATGTCTGCGGTTCGGCTAATACTATCCAGAACGTCACGTTTGAGAGAATGTGACGTCGCTCGCAACCGTTTTGGTGTCTTGGCGCTTTTACAAATATCTGCACCTTGCATGGTGCGTGCGCTGTTACAAAATATAAGGGATAGTGTATTTTACATACAAATTACGTGTCGGTGTGCGTAGATTTGTCTAGATCACTTTTTTTTAGCGTAAGGTTTTGAGAATTACAAATATATTTTTATTGTCGTACACCGGGAGGGGGGTTATGCGTACAATTTCATAATTGTGGTATGTAACAATCGGAAAGGTTAGGATCGTGTAAACGTTAGTTCAGAAGTTGCCTGGTCTAAAGAAGAATTTATTCTCGTTAATGGCCATGATGAAACATGACGTTCAAATTAAACTGTCAGAAGCTATAAAGATGATTGCAAATGACCGCATTTTCGGAACAGGCACAAGTGATGGAGGGGAAGATGAAATAGATGAAATTTAAAGTGATTTGACTACCACAAGCGAACGCCGTTGAAGAACAACTGAGATTGATTCACGAGAAATCGGGACTGAGATTGATTCACGCCAGCATCGACACAATTAGACGAATGGCACAAGCTGGTGCACTTATTAGAGGTCTCAAGATTAGCGAGGACAACTTTTTCTGCAAAACGTGTGAATATAGAAAGCAGGCCAGCAGTTTACACAAATCAGTGTCACCACGGAATACCGAACCAGGCGAAATGTTACATAGTGATGTCTGCGGGCCGTTTAATGTTCAAGGCCTTGGGGGCCAAAAATATTTCCTTTTGCTTAAAGATGACAGCACTGAATACCGAGTCGTATATCCACTAAAGAACAAAGAAGAAACCGCGGAGGTGATCGAATTTTGCAACATAATTGCAAACAAGTTCGGAAGACAAATTAGGACCTTTAGGACAGACAACGGTCGTGAATATATTTGCGAACGTCTTCTTAAAGAATTCAAACGGCGCAAGATTATACATGAAACTTCTCTCCACATAAACGGTAAAGCCGAACGAGAGATTAGAACTCTCGTGGAGATCATGAGGTCTATGATCTACGGACAAGTTCCTAAGTTTCTGTGGCTGGAAGCTGTGATAATGGCGGCTCAGTTAAAGAACAGAGTAATGACTACAAAAGGTGGAGAGAAAACACCATTCGAACTATGGAATGGTCGTAAGCCGAGCATCGATAATCTGCATGTGCTTGGAACAGAATGCATGGTCCAGATTCCAAAGGCTCTACGCAAGAAAATGGACAGAATGACTGCTAAGCGCATCTTCGTTGGCTACAGAGGTGATTCTAACATTTTCAAAATCTATAATCCCAATACGAGGAAGGTCCATTGCGTATCAACTGTGCCATTTAATGAAGTCGACAACAGTGAATATGAATTCAGTACGATTAAAGTGGGAAAAATAAAGGAGTCAATCACTACACGAGAAGCTGGACAGAAAAGTCAAATCGAAGAGCCCGATTGTGACAAGCAATTAACAGAATCAACTTCATCACCAAAGCGAGGAGCAGAGCAGTTGAACTCGAGGCAACTACTTCGCAGACAAGAAGACAAGGCTTGTGGAACAGAAACGAGATAAGAAAGCGCGATTATTACTCAGCAAGAGCAAATCTGGCTATTATTGAATCAAGTTTCTACACCGAAGCCATCAGCGGTCCAGATGAAAAAAAATGGGAGTCTGTAATACAAGAGGAAATTCAAGCCCACAAACAGAATTCAACGTGGCTTCTTGCAGAGATTCCGAAAGATAGAAAGCCGATCTCTTGTCGATGGATATTCAAGGTAAAGTAGATACTGGTGAAAAAATTTGCTATAAAGCCAGATTGGTCGCTCGAGGATTTATATAGCGACAAGGAATAGACTACGAAGAGACATATGCACCCGTAGTTCGGTACGACATATGTCGTATAATGTTGGCAAAGGCAGCGATCGAGCACATGGACATGATGCAATTCGACGTCAAGCCTGCTTTCCTGCACGGCAAACTGAAGGAGGACATTTAGATTGAACTTCTTGAAGAACCATGGCCAGAGAACGAGCAAATAGTCGAATTAAATAAAAGTCTGTACGGTCTTAAACAGAGTTCAAACTGCTGAAAAGTTTCAACATGACAAATTCAATGGCTAACAACTGCCTATATACATATAGGCAAAAGAGACGGATTTGTCTTATACCTGCTTATTTACGTCGACGATAGTCTGGTAATATGCAAATCAAAGAAGATTCTAATGGAGTTTTTAGAGAATCTTAAAAAAGGGTTCGAGATCAAGGTCAACAAACCTCGGTAACTTCGTAGGATTTGAGATTGAAAGAAATAGGAAGGTGAGAACCTTGAAGATTCACTAGACCGAATACATTAGAAAGGTAATCGATCATTTTAAAATGAATGATGCCTAAGAGATCAAATGGATTTGAAGACTCATCGCATCCATCGAGCGGAAGGAGGAAAGAACGGTGGTGCTTCAATGCGACAACCAGGGCATCATTAAATATTCGGAAAGCTTGGAACTTTTCGACAGAAAACCAACTAGCTGATTTGTTAACTAAAGTGTTAGCTCGCAGCCGTTTTGAATTTTTAACTAAACAATTATCAATAGTTCGTGAATATTGAATGGGAGTTTTGAGTTAATCAATAGTTTCGATTATTTTTGTTAGATGGCGTTACATTGGGCCTCCTTTAGTTTCTTGTTTTTTTTATTTTCTCTTATATATGGCCGCGTTTTGAGTTTCGTTTTCTTTCACTATCAAATGAGATTGTAATTTTGAGTAATAAAGTCGATTTTAACTTACTGGTATATCTGCGTGTTGATGATTGTGTCAAATACACATCAATTTTCCATATTTTCGAAATTTTCATATTTTTTTCACAATTTTGGCACCCTGTATTTTTTAAATACAAAATAGTTTAAGGCATGTGTTTATATGACTTTTTCTTCTTAAAATAAGCCACGGAAAATCCCTTTCAATTTTTTGTACTTATTTATATAGGAAACACCCTGTATATTTCCTAAAGAATCATATAAGCGAATAAAAAAAAAGTTAATAATGTTTATCTTATATGTGAATAATGTCTGAAAAGTATTCAGCAATGTGACTTTTGTAATGATACAAATAAATCTAGTTTATCTAATTACATTTTGTAACTTTACTAATTATATCGTCAAAATCCATCATTCGTAAGTGTTTAAGTCTTTATTTAAATCTTATTATTTTAATAGTTGCTTATTGCTTATTGCATGAATGAAAAAAAAATACATGGACCGGATATAACATAATCTACTCTTATTCTACAAAATTTTTAGCCCAATCTAATCCAATCTAATCCAATCTAATCCAATTTTATGTTTTAATCTGAAATTGGTTGCTTCACAAGATCGAGCAACTAGAAAGACAAACCTACTTCTTCAACTATATTACAGGTCTGTCTTTTATAACTGAACTACCATATACTCTCTACATTTCAAGTGAACTAGTTATATACTTGAAATTTAGCAAAAGCGAGAAAGAAAGTTCTAGCGCGGTCCAGTGCAGCAATCAAAAATAAATATATTAACTGTTTATCTTTAATAAATGATTAAGGATGTGTTATTAAAGTTCTTGTTTTATATAGAAAAAAATAGTAAGTACAACGTTATTTATTCACTTTAATTGTTTATATCTTTGGAATAAACAATGAACGACATAAAATTATTTAAAGATCATAATCTTATTTAAGATTATAAGCCCAACAATCTGTGCGTTATTGGAGAGTTTGTCCTAAAGTGAATATTTACTTTAACGTATTGAAACAAGAATTTTATCAAAATATAAATGATATTTTATATTGTTTTATATTATTCTTCATAATGATATCCATATCGCGCTGATATTGCAGAAATATTCCGGACAAGCAATCTGGATATCCCACCATAACACTGCGTGACGATGGACTGTACAATATCTTATTGCGTATTGCCTTATTGGATGAAGATTTACCAGAAACAACGATTGTTAAATGTTTACTCTGCATATCGAAAGCATCGTACAATGTTTCTCGCAAAACTGTCTATTATGCAGGTTAGTGACGAATGTTTACTTTAACAGATATATATATATATATATGACCAACTGCATCTTTTCCTGAATTACATATATAGTGTCTAATGTATATATAGAGGGATAAAAACCATAGTGGTGTAAGTCAAATTTTTTAAAATATTGACTCGTGTGCATAGACACAATCTATACAAATATATAAATTGCATTTATGCACACAAGTCAATATTTTAAAAAATTTGACTTACACCACTATAACTTTTACCCCTCCATATATATATCAAGAGATACGGTAGTGTCTCGCGCCAAGTACACGCGCAGCGTGAGACCGCCGTGACTCTTTTACGCGAGCGCACGAGTTGCAAGTACCCGAGATTTTGAGATCTCAATAACAAGTAAACGGATCAAGTTCTAAGTAGGCTTGATCGATAGCTTGGGTTTGAATTATGTAATAAAAGTGTTTTTACTTTTCCGCTACGTGCCCTACGAGCGGAGATATTGCGACGCAAAGTCTAAAATGTTGAATTTTACAACTAAGAAACGTCGTCGTCGTCGTCGCCGTACGTACGTACGTACGGTTGCTTTTGCATCGATAGATGGCGTTTTTGAGATACCTCGAGTGTTTAAAAAAAGACAGTATATACGTGCGTGTGCGCTCAGTGCAAACAGAGCGTTCAGCGCGCTGTCAATCAGTTATAACCTAGAAATATATATCGTGCAACACCGTAGTCTCTCATTGTTAAAAACGATCGTTTAATTCCGAATTTTAGTCGCGTCATGCAAGGATCAAAGTGTCACGATATTAAGATGGGCGTTACAAGAAGCGAAATATCAGCGGGTCGGATTTATCAGTGTAGTGACAGTCTTGTCCGTCGTGACAGATAGTGATCATCAATATATCAATATATATTGATCGCAGGAAGCTGATATCGAGGAGATCTTTAAGAAGGAAAGTGTATTCAAAATCGCACACGTATGTACGTATATGCTGTCTTGTAAATTGTAAAAGTTGAAGAGAACGAGAAAGTGATCTGTAGCGCAATTTGTATTGTAGGCAATTATGCTAATTAGTTGAATCGAGCCCATTATTATCCATTATTATGATAGACGTTGATTTTATACCATGATGTCTAGAAATATTAATTATTCACGAAATTAGCAATAACAACAAAATAAATTTTGGTAAATATATAGTATAATAGTACCCTCTTTGAAATTTACAAATTTTGTGTAGTAAAACAGATTCTGAGAAGGAAAATCATCGCTCATGTTCTGTTTGTTTCTAATTAATACTTAAAATTACGATGTCAGTAAGTAAAGAAATAATAATTAAAACGATAATAATTTATGGATATGTATTTCGCTTCTTATTTCAAATAGATGATATTGTGCTTTTTGTTAAAGCAGAGAATACCCTGTATTTACGTTTTCTACTATTCTCTGCTTTAACATAGATTATAATTTTAAAATATATAATTGAATAAAGTTGTAAATAACATATGATTTAATAGTAAGAAGCAAAATATATGTATATTCATAAATTATTATTTCTTTACTTACCGACATTGTGATATTTTAAGTATTAATTATAAACAAACGGAACATGAGCGACAATTTTCCTTCTGAGAATCTTTTTTACTACCCAAAATACACAAAATTTGAAAATTTTAAAGGAATCAGAGAGCGTGCCGTTATTCTACATATTTATCTAAAATTTTATTAAATTATCAAATTAATAATTAGTTACAAAATATGAGGAAGCCTGTTTTTTTATGCATAATTATTAGTAGATATTTATCAATTTGGCTTCCTCATAGAGGAAGCAATGTGCAGGTTTCTACTTGCACACTTAAAAACTATAAGAAAGCAATGTGCAAGTTTCTACTTGCTCACTTAAACAAGTTTCTACTTGCACACTTAAAAACTATGAGAAAGCAATGTACAAGTTTCCACTTGCACACTTAAAAACTATGAGGAAGCAATGTACAAGTTTCTACTTGCACATTTAAAAACTATGAGGAAGCAATGTGCAAGTTTCTGCTTGCACACTTAAAAACTATGAGGAAGCAATGTGCAAGTTTCTACTTGCACACTTTTTTTTATGGATAGAGTATCATTAAAGATACTTACACATTTTTTAAGCAGAAATCGGTAACCCTCTCACCGATTCTCACAAAATTCAAAACAACCTTCTTTTAATAATACTCTATATAAAAAATTCTCTATATAATACTCTATATAATACTTACTCTATATAAAATTACATGTACATCTTATACACTTTTTAAGCAGAAATCGGTAATCCCTTCACCGATCCTCGCCAAATTCACTAACAATCTTCCTTTAATGATACTCTATCCATCAAATAACTTAGGGTAGACCGAGGCGAATCGGATCAATATAAGTTTTAAGACAGTTTTCGTTAGTGTTTTTTTTTTTCAAACGAGCTATTTTATCGTGCTAATTAGTAATCCGATTTGCCTCGGTCTACCCTATATATTTTTTAGGCAGAAATTGGTAACCCTTTCACCAATCTTCGCGAAATTCAAAACAACCTTCCTTTAATGATACGTTCTATATATGGGACAATCCACGTCACTTTTACCCCCCATCTGTCCAAAATTGGTATGGACGGATTTTAATGACTAAGGGCGGAAAATGTTCGTCTTGAAAAGAGCTTTCGAAAGGCGTGTGGCATATATGCGCAATTCAACATGGCGTCATATTTATGGCTGCTTAAAGGGATAAATTCAAAATTTCAGATCCAACATGGGCAGATAAAACGGTGAAAAGTAACTAAATTCACGTGAAACTCAGTATTTGGGGAATTTTGGGGTCGCTGATTACGAATCTGAACGTAAAATTGTGAAATTCAAAATGGCGGATGCAAATATGAGAAACGGACGAAAATTCCAGTAAATGATCTGAAAACTCTTACTGGAGGGTTTTTTGGGTCGCTGATCACGAATTTGTAGCTAATTTGTTAAAAAACAACAGAAAAACCGTGTTAATTGAAATTTTACTCTTAGCGTTACCCAGAGATGACGGCGTGGACGTGGTAGAAATTCATCTCCTAGAGTAGAATTTCAATTAACACGGTTTTTCTGTTGTTTTTTAACAAATTAGCTACAAATTCGTGATCAGCGACCCAAAAAACCCTCCAGTAAGAGTTTTCAGATCATTTACTGGAATTTTCGTCCGTTTCTCATATTTGCATCCGCCATTTTAAATTTAACAATTTTACGTTCAGATTCGTAATCAGCGACCCCAAAATCCCCCAAATACTGAGTTTCACATGAATTTAGTTACTTTTCACCGTTTTATCTGCCCATGTTGGATCTGAAATTTTGAATTTATCCCTTTAAGCAGCCATAACTATGACGCCATATTGAATTGCGCATATATGCCACACGCCTTTCGAAAGCTCTTTTCAAGACGAACATTTTCCGCCCTTAGTCATTAAAATCCGTCCATACCAATTTTGGACAGATGGGGGATAAAAGTGACGTGGATTGTCCCATATATAAGATTACATGTATAACTTGTACACTTTTTAGGCAAAAATCGGTAACCCCTTCACCGATCATTGCCAAATTCAACACCAACCTACCTTTAATGATACTCTATCCATAAAAAAAAAATTAAGCTCGATATCTCAAAATTTGCGGAAATTAGGGCAATCATATAGATTTTTTTAGATAAAAATCGGTAACCCCTTCATTATTAGCACTTTTTATTAATTCTATTATATTCTTCAGTTTTTTCTACCCCTATTTCATATATAATTCGTTAAGATTTGGTTGATTAGTTCTGGAGTTATAAAAATTTCGGTAAATTTGGCACATACATACACACATACCGACATTTTTTTAATGCGATATTTCGACGTTTTAGAACATAAGGAACACATTGGCATCAAAAACTAAAAAAACAATTTTCTCTTCGGTCTTTTCTACCCCTTGTTGTGAGCGCACAACGTATTCGCGATAAAGTATGGCACCTGGCAACACCGAGGGCCGGATCAAGGATGTCAATGGTGCTGTTTTGCCCGCTGCCTGCGCGCCTGGTGGGGGACACGCACACAGCTGACGGAGCCGTGTACGTGTGCGCTGGGCGCTCGGTGGCGGCTCGGCCAGCTTCGGGCGGGTAGAAGAGCGCAGACATACACTCGGATGTCTCGTTCTTCCGCGAGTCGTAGCATAGCCATAGCCGGTTCATCGAAAGTCGTATGCGTTAGCGCGTCGGCTGACTTGGCTCGTCTATTATGTCTCGCGTATCCCTTCTGATGTTGATTTATGAATAAAATATATATATTAAGACATTGCAGATGACAATATAATATCCCTTCCCACACTAGGCGCGATACACTATCGTGTGTCTCTTAATTATTTAAAAGTAATGAAACTAATAGCAAAAAATGTTAGTAAAATTTATTAATTACATAAATGATGTCTAACGAAATTATATTATCTTTATTCTGAAAATAACCTATATAAATTAAGTAAAGAAATAAAAAACAGAAAAAGCGTAAATAATAGAAATCCACTCTTGGCCAATATGTACGCTTTCTTCTAAAAAATTCTTGTTATTAATTTAGAAAATAAATTATTGTTAACACAAGGAAAGTGAAATGAAACATTAAATTATATATTGTTTGTTTTATAAATATTATTTTAATAGTATAATTACTTTGTTAATAGTAAATACATGTAATATAAAATTTAAAAAAAGAATAAATTATTTGTGCAACAATAAGATAAATTTTATTGTATTGTTCTCAAATAAATGCATGGGCAACGTACATATTGTTGCTCAACGGAAACCGCGAGAAGGTGGTGGTCTCTTCCGTCAAGAGGAAATGTAAAAATTGTTTTCTTTAATATTAAAGAAAACAATTGTTTACATTTCCTACGAATGCAGAGAGAGAGAGAGAGAGAGAGAGAGAGGGAGAGAGAGAGAGAGAGAGAGAGAGAGAGAGAGAGAGAGAGAGAGAGAGAGAGAGAGAGAGAGAGAGAGAGAGAGAGAGAGAGAGAGAGAGAGAGAGAGAAATACTTTTTATACATTATTATTTATATAACATGATATGTATAATAATGCCCAAAAGATAATGTATTATCTTTTGGACATTATTATTGCGTATCATTAGACGAGGAGGGGCCTGCAATATTTGCATCATCTGCAGCGTATAGTGTCAAACTGCTTTTTATTTTTGTTTGGCCAGTAGCCCATAATATTTCTGGACACATACGCTGCAGATGATTGTCATTAATGACCATATTTAAGGCTGTTTCCCCCCTCGTCTTCAACGCTGATTTAAATACGCAAATCGCATTTACTGTGGTCGACGAAAGCTTGTTGCGTGTCTTTGTTTTTAGATTGGTTAAGACAGAAAATGCCCTTTCAGGATCTGCATTGGAGTGTGGCAGTGATCTTATTGCATTTAAAAGTGATGTTAAATTTGGGTATTTAGGATTATTAATGGATGGACGTTTCAAAATCTCTTTCCACATATTATCAAAATTGAGTTTTGCAAGATTTTCTCTCTCTTCTAAAGTAAAATCGGAATGCAGCGTAAGCCATTCTTCTTTTAAACCGTTTTCATTGAAACCACTTAACGTTCTTGCAATAAAAATAATATCGTTAAAGGATGTTTCTCTGTTAATAGAATCAAATAAAGCTATGTGTGGTTGGAAAACTTCTAATTTACACAAAAATAGGTTATTAACAGGTAATCTCTTCCTAATTTGCTCGGCAGCAGTGATATAAAACTGCAAACAATTTTGTCTAATAATAGTTGTAACATCTGCATGTCCTTTTTCCACTAACTGACAAAGATATTCTTCACATTCTATTCCCAAAGTTATATTAGCAAGATGGTTCTCTTTTTCATGAAATGATATATTTGTATCAAGCACATTTCTTAATAATTCTGGCCTTAAAAAGTTTTGAGAGATTTGCACGAGGAAATCAACGGATCTAGATTGTAGTAAATGAATCCTTGTTTCATGAGCTTGGAAAAAGGCATTAAATGAATTAAAAAAATTTAAAACATATTTTAGAAATAGGAAGTACGCTTTTGTATCTACATTTTGCATCAAAGACAATAAATATTCCCCAGACCCCTTTGTTTTTTCAACCACGACCATTTCAGTAAGGAAATTTCTTAGTGTATCCCACGACTCAAGAATTCTGTCAATACAAGAATAACGCGAAAGCCAGCGAGTTTCGCATAACTTCAAAATTTTGTGATTTGTATCTTGAAAACATTCGCAAAATTCATTGAAAATAGCTGAACGCTTTGGACTACTGTTAATATAACTTGCAATTTTTCTCAGAAATTCTTCGCAGCTATTAGGCATTTTAGAGCACGCAGCGTGCGCAGCTAATGCAGAACAATGGCAAGGACATGAAAATGTTAATAATTTTTTGCATTTTGATTCAAGTTTTGTTTTGAAAGATAAATATTTTCCTGTCATGACAGACGCATTGTCGCATGACAGAGCTATAATATTTAAAAATGGAATCTGAAGTTTATGCATTTCAGTTTGAAATGCATTGAATAACTTTTCTGCACTACAATCTTTTGCATCAATATCAATTAACTTTACTAATTGTGACCGAATATCTAAAGTTTCGCGATCAACATATCGAACAAGAAACGTCATCCATTTTTCATTTGTTATGTCAGATGTTTCGTCAATAAAAATAGAAAATTTACTATTTTGTATATTTTTTACTACACGTTCTGTCTCAACCGGACACAAAACATTCGAAATAATCTTTGTGCATTTCGTACGACCTACACGCAAGTTTTTCAAGACTTTAGGTTTATCTCCTATGACTTGGCAAAGCTTGACAAGTCCTTTTGCAGCTTGCAACGGAATATTATTGTCAGAAATATATGCGATTACTCGGATCTCCGCTGATTTTACTTCCTCATCAAACGTCAAAAGCGGATCAGTTTGCGTATTTAAATCTGGGTTCGATTTGTTCGTTTCTGTATGACTTTTTTCAGATTTTTTTCTGTGCATTGCGGATTCTGCGTGTAGATATATTTGTGATAGACCACCAGTCGAAATAAAAATTGATCTGTCACAAATCAAGCAAAAAAATACATTTGCGTTGTTTGGTACTTCGCGTAACCAGAATTTAAATTCGTCTATGTCGAGCCATTGTGGCCTAAATGTTCTTGCTTTTTTGTCTTGTAAGTTTTTATTACCAGTACCAGTACACGAAACATTTTCTTTCATATTATTTTTATGACACGCAGAATCCGCATGCCTGGAAACGTGTGATGAACACGAAAAGTTTTTATTGCATACGTTGCAATAAAAAAGGGTGTTATCAGATGGCACTTGGCGTATCCAAAGTTTATAGCGATCGTCGCTAAGCCAAGCTTGTGAAAACTTTTGCTTTGGTCTTTTCTTCACTTCATCACACGTTTCCATGTTGAATAAGAAATATAATAGAAAGAGAGTAGAATATAACAAAGATATAAATAAAATAGCGAAAAGATTGCAAGAAAAAGAAAAAAAACAAAGAAAAATGAAAAGTATAAATGCAGAAATATAACAAGAAAAGAAGAAGAAAAATAAAGAAAAGAAGTGAAAGAATAGAAACAGAAATTGAAAATATTAGAAAATTGGGTTTTATACCGTGAAAATAAGCGAAACTGAAGAAGAGCTACAGAACGTGCAGGCGATCAACAAGACAACAAAACGTTCCTCTGCGACTTGCATTTAAACAAATGCGCATCGACTCATAGATCGCTCCGCACCATAGATGGAGGAAGCGAGCCGCATGTACCGACAGATAAGACGGTAACGCAAAGCATGTTGAGAGTGAACAAATAATAATTCGATGGAAGAGGTCAATTTAAAACATCATATAATTGAAATAGCGAAAATTATATGTATAAATATGAATTAGGCCAGTATTAATATAGTCAGTTCTCATTTTTAAGATAATCAAAAAGTACAGCTTTTAGACATTATTATGAAGACACCATGTTATTACACCAAAATATGCATTTATAGATTATAAAGATTGTTAATAACATATTGAAAAATTTGATAATAAAAAGTGCAAGATTACGAGCATAAAATATCTTTCATATTGATCGTCATGCAGAAGCGGTAACCAATATACGATTTATTGCTGACATTAATATTACACATTTTATAAATAGATATCAAATAATTGTAAAGAAAATAAATATTTTAAAACTTTCCATTTCTTTATTAATTTATTACTAATAATAAACCGCAAATATAAAATAAAAACTGAAAGTCATCGTTTAATTTTACATTTTTATGAGTCATATTAATTAAGTCAGCAAATGTATTCCAACAATATGTTCAGATATTTCTTAAAATAAATGGATTAAAAATATATAATCGTATATGGTAAAGAGAAAATATAAATTACGCAGTGTGCTGATGATGTACAATAATATATTTTTATTTAAAAAAATGTAAGAATTGCAAACAGAAGTCATCTTTCTAAATTAATAACAAGAATTTTTTAGAAGAAAGCGTACATATTGGCCAAGAGTGGATTTCTATTATTTACGCTTTTTCTGTTTTTTATTTCTTTACTTAATTTATATAGGTTATTTTCAGAATAAAGATAATATAATTTCGTTAGACATCATTTATGTAATTAATAAATTTTACTAACATTTTTTGCTATTAGTTTCATTACTTTTAAATAATTAAGAGACACACGATAGTGTATCGCGCCTAGTGTGGGAAGGGATATTATATTGTCATCTGCAATGTCTTAATATATATATTTTATTCATAAATCAACATCAGAAGGGATACGCGAGACATAATAGACGAGCCAAGTCAGCCGACGCGCTAACGCATACGACTTTCGATGAACCGGCTATGGCTATGCTACGACTCGCGGAAGAACGAGACATCCGAGTGTATGTCTGCGCTCTTCTACCCGCCCGAAGCTGGCCGAGCCGCCACCGAGCGCCCAGCGCACACGTACACGGCTCCGTCAGCTGTGTGCGTGTCCCCCACCAGGCGCGCAGGCAGCGGGCAAAACAGCACCATTGGCATCCTTGGGCCGGATTACTTGGTAACCTAGCGACGAGGACCGATGACGCGAAAGCCAGCACGCGTCGCGGTAATGACCATATATGGTCATTCGGGATATCACCAGCCCGGTAGGACTTTGATCGCGAAGTCAAAACCGCTGACTGCTAAGTCAGCAATGCCGAGGCGATAAAAAGCCCGCCCTTCCAAGGAACGGCGGGCAGTCTAAGAACCGAGCGCGTACCGCGAGACAACGTAACATTAGTGTAATTGTAACCCGCAAGTCAGGGAAAGTAAGTGAAATAGACCAAGTGTAACCAAAATCTATCCTTTATAATTAAACGCAATTACAACCAAAATCACGCGAGTGTTGTTCTATCCCTCCAATTCGGCGGATCTCAAGAACTCGGTGCCGACCCTGATCTCCAATTCAAGGCAACGGCACAACAATTGGTGGCAGCGGTGGGATCTGCTAACCGGACGAGAGGACATCCTGCCAGACTTACGCCTGCAAAAAGGAGCGGATCATCAAAAGGCGGTAAAACATCCCGGAGAGGAACAGCCGACCAGATCCAGAGCGAGAAAAGCCACGGTAGTAGCCCCCACGTGTTATCAGCGACACCGGAAAAGGCCCCGCACGGACTCGCCAGCCCAAAGCAGCAAAGCCGTGAAGCAGGGACGCAGCGAAGCAGCGAAGCAGAGACGCAGCGGAGCAGCGAAGCAGAGACGCAGCGAAACAACGACGACGAAGCAGCGAAGCGGCCCTGCAGGATCCGACTCAGCGGAAAACGAACAAGATGCGATACACGGCGTTACTGTAAGTCCGATACAAATTATAATTGCGAGCGCCGAATGTAAAACTTCGCGAGCGACATAACAAGCTAGTGTGAGCCGATAAATGTCAGACGGCGAAATCACCCCATTCCGCAGTAGGAAGATATTGAGACTTCTATATCGGGTGCTCCGAGGGGGGAGCGGGGCGGGGGGGACTCGAGGGCGAGGGGGTCCTAGAGAAGGGGGGAGGGATCAGGGTTTCGGCGTGCGCTCCGTGGGGGAGCGGGGCGGGGGGGGGGATTCGAGGGCGAGGGGTCCTAGGAAAGGGGGGGATCAGGGTTTCAGCGAGCGCGTCGGGACATGTTCTATAAACAAATGTCATCTCGCGTCAATGTTCGGCCGATAGTATTTATAAACAGATATCATTTCACACTTCAGATGCGAGTGAGCGTCTATGACAGGCGGCTATAATTTATGACCTGCGACTAGCATGACGCCGGTGTCTTTTTCATTTTTCTTTGTAGGAAGAGTTATCAAGCGCGGAGGGGGGGGGGCATTAGGGTATCGACGAACGTCAATGACAGAATTTATAAACGAATATCATCTCGCACTGCAGATGCGAGCATCGATGGTCGACGTAGGTACTTGACCAAAAGATTTAGGCGATCCAACCGTCGCGGTCTCTCCTCTTTATTTTTCTTTATAGGAAGAGCCGCTTATCGGGGTTTCGCGGCGCCATTCGGTTATGGCGTCGCGCGTTACAAAGGCGAGCGCCGATGACAGGCAGCTAGATTTTATAAACACTAGACAGCATAAGCGCAGCAACGCGACTCAATTTCTATGGGAGATATTGTTTCTCTGCAGTGTATGCACACCATGCACTAAAACAGAAGAAGAAACGATACGCGATGCTCTAGTTGGAACGAGAGGAAAAAGCAATAGAAAAAGTATATAAGGAAAAATGAAGCGAGTCAAAATCACAGTCTGTGATTTGAAAGTCTACGCGTCGGTATATGGATTGGAAAAAAGTATAGCGGTTATTTTGCATTTTTGTGCCGAGTACTCAATACAGAGGAAACATGGAACATCTCGATGAAACGGAACGCGACCTGTTGGAACGATCCAACCAAATCGCTACCTTAGGCGAATATCTTGCATGGGCACAGCGATGCGAGGAGTTTATCGAGCAGCTCGAAGAAGACTGTCGTGCCAAGCGTCCGCGGCTCTCAATCCGCGAAACAGACAATCCGGGACACAGACAATCTTTAGTGGCAAGAATCGCGCGACTCGAAGGTGCGAAGACTCTATTACAGAGACGGTTCGTACATATCGGTGGTGAGTACGCGGCAGGCACTAGTAGTGACGATAACGCGGAAAGACTCGTCTGGCGAGAGATCGATACCGCGTTCGAAAGCCGTGTATTGACCGGTGCAGTGATAAATATCAATCACATCGAACCGCAAAAATTTCTCAAAGATGCTGAAGTCATCGTGCTCGATCATATGCAAAACGTCATGCAAAGACACGCAAGTGTAAAGATAAACACTGTGTTCAACGGTGAGTTTGTGACGGGTGAGAAACGTGCGAACAAAAGTATCAACACGAGAAACAGTGAACTCTTTCGTTCGTCCGATCGGTCCGATCTGCGCGAGTGGTACAAGCTACACGTTATCGAGCCCACATTAGCGAAACTCGAGGAGTTCCAGGAACGTGACAGCGGGTGGGCGTTGTCGCGTATACTTAATTTGACAGTGAACGTGAACAAGTACAATCCTTTGCGCGCGGGATGTTACATCAATTTACCGCAAGAAATTAAATTGAAAAAAGCTGTGATCAACGTGCAATCTATGGACAATGCGTGCTTCGCGTGGTCAGTGGTCGCCGCGCTGTATCCTGTCAAGGACAATAATAATCGGGAATCCTCGTACCCTCATTACACAACAGTATTAAAATTACAAGACATTGAGTTTCCAATGACTTTGAAACAGATTAAACATTTCGAACGACTCAACGACGTGTCGATCAACGTATATACCGTCGAGGGAGAGAAGACGCCAAATGTTCTCCCGATACGGCTCACCGACCGGAAGAGAGAAAAGCACGTTTTGCTGTACGTGCAGGGCCCTGCGAGACAACAACGTGGGACATTTCGCGTGGATAAAAAAATTTATTGCGTCTCGTGAGCTCGAAATTGAGCAGGCACCGTGGTCGGAAATACTTTTGCGATCGGTGAGTATACATCCTAATAAAAATTAAAATAATTCTTACGTGAAAAATATATATAAAAATTTTTATTATTTGCAGATGTTTACACTATTTCTACACGAGCGAGAAATTGGAAGCCCACACCGTCGATTGTTGGGAGATAAACGACTGCGCGATTAAGTTACCGAGTGATAACGACAAGTGGTTGGCCTTTAAGAATCACAGCAGGAAAGAGCGACTTCCATATGTCGCATACGCCGACCTGGAATGTACCCTCGAGAAGACGGATGCGGATCCGACAACGCCCACGTTCAGGTCTCAACATCATCAGGTATTTAGCATAGGATACTACGTGCGGTGCTCGTACGACGACTCGTTACCCGCGTATCGATTTCGTCGCGATAAAGATTGCGTCGCGTGGTTCGCCGAGGAACTAAGACGTTTAGCACACAACGTAAAAAACATCTTGTCCGCTAATATACCCATGGCGGATTTCACGCAAGACGAGTGGGAAAAGTTTAACAGCGCAACGCACTGTCACGTGTGCGAAAAACCGTTTGAGCCAGACGACGTGCGAGTACGCGATCATTGTCATTTAACCGGTAATTATCGAGGTCCCGCACATTCCAACTGTAATTTAAATTATAAAGATTCGCATTGCATTCCAGTAGTATTTCATAATTTATCGGGCTACGACGCGCATTTCATTATTACGGAAATAGCTACAGCGTACGAAGGACGTGTAGACTTACTTCCAATCACGAAGGAAAAGTACATCTCATTCACTAAACACGTAAAAGATACCGCCGAAAGATCAGATTCGCGAAGCGATTTAAAATTAAGATTCATCGACTCGTACAAATTTCTGAGCACGAGTCTCGCAAAATTGGCATCCTTCCTCGATAAGGATAAACTGCGAATAGTACAACGCGAATTTTGTGAATTATCCACAGAAAATTTTGATTTGTTGCCACAAAAAGGTGTATTTCCGTACGAGTACATTGACTGTGTCGAAAAGTTGGAGGACTCGTGTTTACCACCGCGCGACTCGTTTTACAGTTCCTTGACCGGTGACACCGTATCCGAGAGCGATTACGCGCACGCCGTGAACGTCTGGCAGCGGTTCTACATTCGAACCTTGGGCGAATACAGCGATTTATATCTCAAAACCGATGTCTTGTTATTGGCCGATATCTTTGAAAATTTTCGCGATAGCTGCACGGAGAGAACTGTTCAAGTTTCACACTGTAGGTTACTTATTTACAATCATACCAACCGCTTTCGCTCGCTAGTATACTGTTGTTGACTGGTTTCCGAATTCAGGATACGAAATACCCTAGTGTAGTTTTTTCGTAAGGATAGGAATTAGCAGAGTATGGTTTAATACCGCCACTCAGTAGGTGTGATACTTACCAAATATCACTGCAAAAGTGTGATTGGAGCCATACTTCCATCCTAACGCATTCACAGTCTGAGACTGTGAAACGCGTGGATTGACTTTTTGTCCGAGTCCGAGTTCATCAGTATCCGTTCCCCCGCGGTCAGCGTGGTTGTATATAGTATAGCGCAGTAAGCATTCATAAATCTACATTGATTTTAATTTTGAGGTTATATGTATATCACCGCGCATTACTTAAAATTGTGAATATCTTCGCATATATATTGCATATATTAAAGTAATTTTACTATAAAATATTTTTTTTTATTTACATATATGTATAGTTAAATCCAAGCATGAATGTCAGCAGCGACCATAGTACTGGAAAGGTAGTTGAATATGTAATTCCATCATCTTCGAGTTCTTTCCAAAATGTATTTACGATTGAGTAAAACATATTTTTATGAGAAGTTATTGTCGTTTATTTCATTCCTGTGGCAAACAAAGATGTTTTTTAATGAAGTCGGTAATTCTCATCAATCTTAAAGTATCAAACTCACACTACTAATCGGTAAGAACCCATGTTACTCTGTTTAGAGGTTATGTTATTTAATATTATTTTCATAATCATTCACTCCAATTTCACGAATTATATTAAATAATTAAAACTATTAACGCTATTTAAAGAAAGTAACCAAAAAAACCAATACTCGTATTCGCATTGCCACACCTGCACGGTGTCTACGGACGGACATGGACACGAATGGTCAATCCACGCGTTTCACAGTCTCAGACTGTGAATGCGTTAGGATGGAAGTATGGCTCCGATCACACTTTTGCAGTGATATTTGGTAAGTATCACACCTACTGAGTGGCGGTATTAAACCATACTCTGCTAGTTCCTATCGTTACGAAAAAACTACACTAGGGTATTTCGTATCCTGAATTCGGAAACCAGTCAACAACAGTATACTAGCGAGCAAAAGCGGTTGGTATGATTGTAAATAAGTAACCTACAGTGTGAAACTTGAACAGTTCTCTCCGTGTGCGTCGCGAGTTATGGACTCGATCCGGCGTATTATTACACTCCACCGGGTTTTACGTGGGACGCTATGTTGAAGCATACGCGTATCAATTTTGAACTGCTCACCGACATTGACATGGTCATGTTTATCGAATGCGGTATACGCGGCGGTTTGAGTCAATGTTCCGGCAGATACGCGCAGGCTAATAACAGGTACATGCAATCTTACGATCCATTGAAACCATCGTCGTACCTGATGTATTTCGATGTAAACAACTTGTACGGCTGGGCGATGTGTCAACCATTGCCCTATGCAAATTTTCGATGGGTCGAAGACGTCTCGAATTTCGAGTTTAGCACGATCGCTTTGGATTCGCCCACGGGTTACATTCTCGAAGTCGATCTAGAGTATCCGCAGAATAAACACGACGCGCACGCCGACCTACCGTTCTGTCCAACGCGCGATAAACCGCCCGGAAAACGGCAGGAAAAACTTCTCGCCACGCTTTACGATAAGAAGCGTTATGTCATACACTACTGCAACCTACAGCAGTGCACGCGCCACGGCCTTCGCGTTACAAAAATTCATCGCGTATAACAATTCGCTCAATCTCAATGGCTCCGCAATTACATCAAACTCAATACAAAATTTAGAACACTGGCCAAAAACGATTTCGAGAAAAATTTGTATAAATTGATGAACAACGCGGTATTCGGTAAAACTATGGAGAACGTTCGAAATCACGTTGATGTAAAATTATTAACAAAGTGGAACGGTAGATACGGCGCGGAGGCAATGATCTCGAAACCAAATTTTCACAGCAGGAGCGTTTTTTCGGAAAATCTGATAGCCGTCGAACTGCGAAAACTCGAGGTCAAATTTGACAAACCTATTTATGTCGGCATGTGCATCCTCGATATATCCAAGACATGTTTGTACGAATTTCATCACGAGTACATGTCTCCCCTGTATGGCGACATGTGTAGAATTATGTACACCGATACGGACAGTCTGATATATCATGTAAAGTGCGAGGATGTGTACAAGAACATGAAACGCGATATCGCTAAATTCGACACGAGCGATTACGCGATCGACAACGCGTACGGTATACCGCTCGAGAACAAGAAGGTGCCGGGCTTGATGAAAGACGAAAACAACGGTGCGATCATGACCGAATTCGTCGGACTCAGGGCGAAGATGTACGCCTTGCGAGTGGACGGTAAGAAAGATACGAAAAAGGCTAAAGGTGTTAAGAGTAACGTCGTAGCCAGGTCGATAACGTTCGACGATTACACGAGGTGTCTGCGAGACGAAATTGAAATGACGCGACAGCAGGCTTGCATAAGGTCCAAACTACACGAGGTGTACACCGTGTCCGAGACGAAAATCGCTCTGAGTCCGTACGACGATAAGCGATATATCGTGCCGAATTCGACCGATACGTTGCCGTGGGGGCATTATCAAATATCCCCTCCGAAAACGTAGTATAACGTAATGTAATGTATGTATATAGGTATGTAGGTATGTATGTACGTATGTACGTATGTATGGTAACGTAACGTAACGTAATGTAATATAAGGTAAGGTAGTGTATGTAGTATATGTATGTAATAGTATAACGTATGTAGTAGTATATGTATGTAGTAGTATATGTATGTAACGTATCTATGTTGTACGTATGTATGTCGTATAACGTATGAATGTATGAATGTATGTAGTATAACGTATGTAATAGTATAACGTATGTAGTAGTATATGTATGTAGTAGTATATGTATGTAGTAGTATATGTATGTATACGTATGTATGTCGTACGTATGTATGTCGTATAACGTATGAATGTATGAATGTATGAATGTATGTAGTATAACGTAACGTATTGTGAGTATTATATTACAGTATTGGAAAGAATATTAATAAATAAATATATTGCACATGTGTGTATTTCACATACTTTATTTGTATTTCATATATCAAACACTTTACATATGTATTACATATTGCATATTTTTTATGTTAAAAAAATAAAAAAAGTTTGCACGAATTAAATAACATTTTCCTTATGTATCCATGAGTTGTGCGATCCATCGAATCCTAGCCATTTAACGTAAACCTCGTCGCCCCTCCTGCGCAGTACTTTCTCCACGAGATACACGTCCGGATAAGTCGCGCGATGCAACTCGTGTTCGTAGAACCCTCCAGCGACGGATTTTCCACGATAGTCCTCGAGTAGATAGGTTACGGGATTGGTACGCTGCACTTTAACGATCTTAAACACCTCGGTGGTCCAATTCGGCGTGTAACCCTTTTCAAAAATCGTCTTGTATTTGCTAACGCGTACCAAGTTGCCCGCTTTGAACTTTGCTGGACCCGCGATATTTATCGCGCTGTATACGGTAGCCAAGAATTTTTCAGCGATCGCGGGGGTAACGTCGACGGGTCGCATGCCGATGGTTAGATGCTTGCGTGCGTTGTAATCCGATACGAGTCGCGGCAAGGCGTCGACCCATTTGTAACTTCCATTGAGCGTAAACATCTTCCACATGTCGTTCTTAAGCGTGCGATTGAATCGCTCGACGACCGACGCCTTCAATACCGAATATGTGGAATAATGATCGATGCCGTGTTTCCTCACGAGACGTTGCACGTCGGTGTTGTAAAATTCCTTCCCCATATCGGTTTGTAGGTTACTAGGGCACCTCCCGCTGTGTCGAATGATCTCAGCGACAGCGTTAGCTGTTTCGCTTCCGCCTTTACCCTTGAGTGGCATGGCCCACGCGTGCTTGCTCAACACATCGATGACGGTAAGTATGTAGTGGTAGCCTCCGTTGAAACGTGAGTACGGACGCATCTCGACGATGTCAGCCTGCCACAGGTCATCGTACCCTCGCACTATGACGTGTCTTCGGGAAAAATTTCTCCTCGCCGGAGCGTGCAGTTCCTCGACGAGTCGTTGCTTCTCGATATTTTTACGTCCGTCGGATTTTAGCGATGTCATGTTTTTGTTGCCGTTTATAACTGCTCGTTAGCCGTTTTTTAGCCGTTTCTGAGTCGTTTATTTCCGTTTGTTAACCGTTTATTTCCATTCGTCGTCGTCGTCGTCGACGTTCTTTAGCCGTTTGTAGCCTTTCCTGTCTCCGCGTAGTTCGCAGCTGTTTCTAAACCGCTCGTAATCGTTTTTAAGCTGTTTTTGAACCGTTCGACAACCGTCCGACGACCGTTCTTGAACCGTTAGACAGCCGTCCGACAACCGTTCTCGAATCGTTCGTTTTCGTTCGTCGCCGTCGTCAATTAACCGTTGCCTCTCTTCACTCGCCGCCTTTTGATAGTCGTTTCTGCTGAACCGTTTGTCCATTGTTGTTCGTTGTCGCGTCTGATTCAACGATAGTCGAATGGCGAAGCTCGTTTATCGTAGTCCATAACGCTTGCAGATCCTTCTCAAACGCAGTCAGCTTCTCGTCTGATTCTTTTCGTTGATTGCTCAACATTTTAAAGAATTGATCAACGTATAGTTTATTAACCGCGTCATCGTCAGTCTCTGGTTGCGCCACGCGGCGAATCTTCCGCGACCTTGCGTCAAAGTCCGTAACGGTGCGACACAGAGCGTTATCGCGCACGAAATTTCTCATTAATCCGCTCCATCGATGGTACGGTTCCGCCCCGTCTCTTCCGAGCGATATGCCAAACTTGTTGATCGGCATTTCAATGCTGATTGAATGGTTCGTCGACGCATGGTTTAATTCACAATAAGTCCAGCTTCGCAAAGTTCCTCGATGATCGACATGATCTCGTTGTCGTGAGCATTGTTGCCAGCGTGGCGCGAAGCGTCGAGCAATCGGAGACGATCCACCAGCTCGTTGGGGTCGTCCCAGTGCACGTAGTCAATCTTATTGTCGGTTAGCGTCATCGCGCGAGGCATGGATAATCCCTTTCCAGATTTTTTTCTTTCTGGATTCGATAGATATCAACGGTGCGATTACATATCTATACTTGTATCCCCTGTTGCCCAGTAATGGAGCATGCGCATTGTGTTTGCGTTTATGAGCACTCGTCTCCAACAGGATGCTCTTGTACGTTTGCTTATCGTCCTCCGTGTAGATGTCGTCATTGGGATGACTCTTGAAGATCAACTCGTAAGACCAGGTGTGCCGATATATCGTACGCCGCCGATAATTATGTTATCCGCCTTGTCGACGTCAAAACGTTTGTTGCCGAGCATCATTCCATCGTTGTCGAAATAAACGCAGTAACCGTAGTCTATAACCTTTTGATTATCGCTCAAAGCAGCTCCGATGTACTTTTGGCCCAACGGACCCAAGTGATCTCGCTTTGATTCTTCAAATATTTCTCGACCCTCCGCTGTCTGCAACTGCTTTCAAACGGACGTCTCAAGATTACTTGTGTTCATGCTTTCGAAAACATCATCATCATCATCATCATCATCATCATCATCATCATCATCATCATCGCTCGCGAGTGATTCGAGACTTGTACGTTGTACGGTTCGCGTCGCCGCGGACGGTGTAGAGGTTATCAGTGCAGGTACATCCAGTGGAGCAACTTTCGATCGTTTCGATTTAAGAAATTTAAGCGGCGTCGATCCGAAGCGATTCGACCAGGAGCTATCTCGTCTCCTCTTTCTCGACATCGCATCTTCTTTCTCCTCCTCCTCCTCTTCGCGCTGCTGAACGGGTAACGTTTCCATCCCCGCGTCAGCGACGCTTTCCGGCTCCTCCTTCTTCACCGCGATCGAGTTGCCGACAATCTTTTGCAGCGGTCCGATGAGAGGCTTAAAGTGCGTGTCCAACTCAATGTCCTTCTCGATCTTACCGGTCTTCAAAGCGCGAAGTTTCTTGCGAATCGAATCACTCGTTTTTGCAATCTCTTTCACGATCTTCTCGCGAATATTCTCGCTCCCGTTGATCGCGGCCATTGCGGGGAAAACAAAGCAGAGTGTCGATGTCTCTATAACGCTAACGTTTCACCTCAGACGAGGTATCGGCAACGACTGATTGCTTTTGCGGCATCGCGAACACGTTAAATCCTTTTCTGTATCGGCCGTTCGAAAGCGCGCTGTCCTTGTCTATCACTACGAATCCGTACTTTTGTTGCCAACAATCGTGACACAACGAGCAAAATTCGTCGTACGGCATGTCGGTATTTACGTGATTGTTGTACACGTGTTTCAAATTGGTACCATCCTGTTTGAACATGATCAGCAGGTTCGCGTTGTCGCGTATCAGATGTTTAGGTATTCTCGCGTACGTCTGACAGAGATAGAAAGAGTCAACGCTCGAGTGCCTGCCCATTGAGAAATACTCTCTCACCGCGTCTTGCTTATCGCACGCCACGTCATCGAAGACGAAGATCGAGTTTGGACGCGCGTCGCTCGGTGGAATGACGTCACTGTTATTGGAGAACGTAAAGTAGCCGATTTCGTCGATCGATGTCAACAAATTCTCCAAATATCGATATTTCGGCTGTTGCAACGATTTCGAGTATACGTACACGTTTTCGAAACGTACGCCGTGCGGACTTTCCAACATGCTTATCAAAACGTTAGTTTTACCGCAATTCGAGGGGCCGCAAATGATCGCGCGTATAGTAGTCGGTAACATCGTACCGTGCTTGCGTTTCTCCGCGTTGCCCCCCATCAACCGTAATCTGTCGTCGCAATTGGTCACGCAAATCGCCAACGGTTGTCGCACAAATCTCATTTTTTCCACACTGCCGACTCTCTGGCTGACTCAAACGCCTATTTATAGGCGAGCGGAACCGCGAATCGCTCAGTAGCAAAGATGTTCGTCCTACTGTCGAGACCTTCCGATATTCGCGGCTTGAGCGCCGAACAGCTGCAATTTGTGCCGAAAGCCATTCTGTTGCAAACGTGCGATGATCACGTCCACTGCGTGTGGGACAAGCTTCCGGAACATATAAAGGCGGATTTAGAGGTTCAGACCTATCGTCGCTGTTACGAACATTACAATCAACCGTGGCAGCGAACGCACATCGACGGTCCCGCGCCAATGATAAAGGATTGCGGCGAATGTCAACGAAAAAAATTGGTAGAGACCTGTTAAATCGCGCGATAAACGCACTTCCGATCGAATTGCATATTCACGGCTATCAATTTTGTGGCCCGGACACTCATTTAGAAGAGCGATTGGCGAGAGGCGATCAAGGTATTAATCCATTAGACGCGGCGTGTCGCGAGCACGACATAGCTTATTCGCGTAGCAACGATCTCGCCGAGAGACACGCGGCGGACGAGATACTCGCTGCAGAAGCGCGAAAACGCATTACCGCGAAAGATTCGACTCTCGGAGAGAGAGCTGCCGCTACAGCCGTCTGGGTGGCCATGAAGGCTAAGACGAAGCTCGGAATGGGCTTGAAAACAAAGAAGACGAAGAAGAAGAAGAGAGTATCGAACAGGCGAATACTTTCGGTGGCGAAACGAGGCGGCGTATTGCCGATTCTACCGTTGTTGGGAGTTCTCGGCTCGTTGGTCGGCGGAGCGGCGGGAGTCGTAAAGGCTGTGAACGATAACAAAGCCGCGCAGCGTCAGCTGGAAGAATTGAAACGTCACAATCGCACCATGAAAGGTCATGGACTTTATCTCGCTCCGTACAAACGCGGGCAAGGAGTGGCATCGAAGAAGAAAAAAAAAAGTCGCGGAGATACTGAAAATTCCCAAGGGCGTAACAACCAACGTACAACTACAAAAACTGGCAAAGCGTATGCGCATTCCATATTTTAGAGGTATTTTCATGCGTACTGCCTTACCAACAGAGGGAGTGCGTCGAAACGAGAGTGGTATTGTGAATTTGGATAACGCCGAGGGACCGGGGTGGCGTACGCGAAGAGAGGAGATCGAGCCATATATTTCGACAGTTTTAGCAATCTTCGACCGCCGAGGGAATTGGTGCTGTATCTAAAGAACAACGTGACGAAGATAGAGTACAATCACATGCCTTTTCAACGATACGATCAGAGCAATTGCGGACAACTGTGTCTACGCTTTCTACAGACGGTTGACGATCAATTTAAAGACGACCGTCGCGCTGTTTGAACTCAGTATTTATTCAAACATGTCGCTGACATTCACGCTCAACGGCAAGAGTAGCGTCCTTGCGGTAAGCTACTTTCCCGCCGTGGACTTGAGCGATGGTGATTACGAGCTCGGCCTGACAAATTTTGAAACCTATTACACGATACCAAACGTGAATTCTTCGAACAATAAATTCTACTTTGACGACAAGAAAATTACCATTCCCGAAGGATCGTACGAATTGCGTGATATAAACACGTATCTAAGACGCGTCATTTTACGGGATCAATCCAATAATGTCGCGAGAAAGAAACACGTCGGCGAAGATGAAGACTATCCGTTGATTATTCGTGCCAACAACAATACGATAAAGAGCAAAATCAAGTGCGCTTTCAGAGTAAACTTTAACAAACCGAACAACATTGGATTGCTGCTGGGATTTTCAACGAATGGCGTGCTGGAGCCGCGACAATGGTACGAATCGGACGTACCGATAAATATCATTAGCGTAAACATCATTCGCGTAGAGTGTAACGTGACCGCGGGCGCGTACAGCAACGACAAGTACGTGCACACGATACACGAGTTTTCACCGAGCGTGCCACCAGGATATAAGATATCGGAAACGCCGGCACAGATCATTTACCTGCCGATCACCGTACGGAGCATTACGGACCTAACGATTCGCGTTGTGGATCAAGACGATCGATTGATTGATTTTTGAGGAGAAGAGATCACCGTCAGATTGCACGTACGACTGCGACAGCGATAACGCGCGCTAGTGTACGGACGACATATGAGATGCTCGTACTGAACTCGGAGCACGCGAGAGATAAGAATATCTTTACGGCAGCGGTCGACGATATCATCCGATCAACATTCGGTGGAGCTAAAAAAGAGACGAGAAAGAAGCTCACCGCATCGAACGTTGAATTTCTACGACAGTGTCGTCAAGATTGAAACACACACGTACAATCCGTACGCCAATACGACGTTTGGACACAACGACGAGATAAGAATACCCATACAACAACAAAATTTATACACGTTGCCGTGCGAAAGCTTTCTCTACGTCGAAGGAAAATTGGTGGTAAAGAAAAGGAATAACGAGTCTGTGACAACAGTTGTAACTAATTGCGTGGCGTTCATGTTCGATGAAATTCGATACGAGCTCAACGGCGTGGAGATTGATCGCAGCAGAAACGCTGGAATAACCAGTACTCTCAAGAACTATGTATCGATAAGGCGGAGATGTTGCGGAATGCTGGATGGGACATTTCATCTACCCGCTCGGAAGGATATTTCAATTTTTGCGTTCCGCTCTACACATTGTTAGGCTTTTGCGAGGATTACAAACGCGTGATTGTTAACGCTCGTCACGAATTAATTTTGATACGAAGGCGTAACGACAACAATTGCATTATAGGAAATCCGGCGACTGAGCCGGAAATCGAATTGTTCAAAGTACAATGGCGAATGCCTCACGTTACGTTAAACGAGGTCAATAAACTGTCCATGTGACGGGCCTTGGGAAGCGGGCGATATCTTAGTGTCAGTTTTCGTTCGTGGGATCTGTACAAGTACCCCCTGCTGCAGAGCACGACCAAGCATTCGTGGGCCGTCAAGACTGCGACTCAGTTAGAGAAACCGCGATACGTTATCTTTGCGCTGCAGACCGGTCGCAAAAATATCATGGCTCAAAATATTGGCTATTTCAATCACTGTAACTTGACCAATATCAAGCTTTATCTAAACTCTGAATCTTATACATACGATGACTTAAATCTAGATTTTGAAAAAAA
The DNA here is from genome assembly GCF_030848795.1 of Temnothorax nylanderi. NCBI lineage: Eukaryota > Metazoa > Arthropoda > Insecta > Hymenoptera > Formicidae > Temnothorax > Temnothorax nylanderi. Next base: position 96,171 of record NW_027249223.1, read on the forward strand.
TCGATACGCACTTCTTTATGATATGTATGCGCGTTTTTGTAAAGCTTATTACGGATACGATCGCTACGATACGTTTCTCAATTTGACTACATTCCTGACGCTTGGACCTTTCGTCATCATCGATTGCTCCCGACAAAACGAGTCCGTCAAAAGCGCCACCGTGGATGTGCGAATAGAATTCGACTGTAAAGAGAACGTGCCTGCAAATACTACCGCCTATTGTCTTATCTTGCATGACCGCGTAATCGAATACTGTCCGTTGTCAAACGTAGTGCGCAAACTCACGTAAATTGTAATGTCGGTAAAAATTTCGATATAAGAGAGACAGATGTATCGCGATGTGATACAGTACGGATCGTTCCTTCGTTGCATCATGATCGCGCCAACGTTCGTCGATCTGCAAGGATTCATCGTCGGGATGAAATTTGTCGTAAAGGAGGTAGCGGTGCTGAGAAACGGGGCCGTTCTGGCGCATCACATCTTTACATGCCCCATGCCGTGGAGTCTCCTTACAAAATTCGACAAGTCATGTGCTTTCTGGTTGATTCGCAATCACCATGGATTACGATGGGAAGACGGAAACGTGCCGTACAGCATGGTGAAACGTTTAATTACATCGGCCGTGCTCGGTGAGCAAGAGGATGACGATGACGAGATGCCAACTCTCGTGTACGTCAAGGGATGCCAAAAACGAGAATGGCTGGTGGATCTGCTCGAGAATTACGCGAGAAAAAACTTAACCATCGAGACTTTGGATGCGGATTACGAAGATGTCGAATCTTTAAATAATCTAGATGTTACTAATACTGTGCGATGTGGAAAACATGTTAAGAATTGCGCATTGCAAAATGTATTAAAAATATTTAACTGGTGGTCGCGACGCCAGAGAGATGTAATTTTTTTTAAATAAAAAAATATAAATTTTACAATGTTTAATTTCCTTTCCCCTTTAGTCGATAGTGTACAAAATTAAAGAATAAATAGGTATACGTGACGAATTCTAACTCGAGAGCTTCGAGGGGGGGTATCAGTTTTAGACGAACATGTCTGAACATGTTTCGCGGTTGATGTCATGCGGAGGGGGGATGGGGAAATATACGTCTTAATACAGAAAAAAATCCTACCTTAGTCCCCTCTCCTAAATTTCAGAGCTCTGATTGCGCGTTACAAAAACATTAATCCCCCCCCTTTCATTATAGTTTTGGAAGAGTTATAGTGGGTGCTGTCGCGTATACTCGATTAATTTTATACGACTAGTCTCGTATCGGCTGCTTGTGCGAACGGTCCGCTTCTCATAACCGAGAGAAAAGATGTATTCCGTTGAAGAAAGCAACTGCGGCAACAGTGGCAGTAGACGTATGAATTATTACGTACCGATTCCCGATGTTGAAACTCCAACGTGTGAAAACAAGTAAGTTTTGTTTAATTTATAGAGCTATATATTTTTATATCTTTTTGCAAATTGTATTATTTTGAAAGTAATCGTATTATTTTTTCTACAGCATTTCGTTGGAGCGTTGCGCGGTTCGTATACTAGGCAGACGATACGCATTGACATCAACAGCTTACAAATATCTGGATATTGGAATCAGCGTGGGACCTGTGTCCTTTGTGGAACTACTTCTCGGTGATAATCGAGGAAATCAGATGGTGTTGGCTCATACGACGTGGACAGCGCTAATTGAAAGACGTGCGGATATCGAACGATTCCTGCAGTCAACCGCATCTTCATCAATGTCGATTCGAGATCTGGTTATAGAACTCGTAAAAATACGCGATGCGAATGTTGTTAAACTTACGTTACATAATAATTCCATGTATATGAAATCATCGACCGTACTTTTCTTATTCGAACTCGAGCACTGCGTCGAACATGAATATTTCAAGCTGTATCAAAATACAAATAAAATAAATGTGAAATTTAATCAATTTGTAACCATTTTACGAAGAAATTGTATAACCGATAAATGTGATGCAGCTAGAATCTTGCGCGACGTTTTTATAAAAATTCGATTATTGATTGCGAATTATTAGCTTATGCTTTAGACAATATTGTATACAATGCGACACATGAGAAATAAATTAATGTTTATATAATAAAAAGTTTATTATCTTTTATTTCTCCCAATTATTTATTATAAAGGAAAGAAACGCGAAGTGGAATGAGAGCGAGAGAGAAAAAGAACGCGAACGAAGATATGCGAATAAGAGAGAACGCGAACGAGAAGACGCGCGCGAAGGAGAGATAACGCGAACGGATGATGGAAGCGAGAGAGAGAGACTGCGAGCGAGAGAGAGAACGCGAACAAGAAGACGGGCTTGATTTTATTACTTTCAGCCTTTTTCGAGAGAAAAGGACATCGGCGTTATGCTAGTCGCAGGTCATAAATTATAGCCGCCTGTCACAGGCGCTCGCTCGCATCTGAAGTGTGAAATGATATCTGTTTATAAATACTATTGGCCGAACATCGACGCGAGATGACATTTGTTTATTGAACATGTCCCGACGCGCTCGCCGAAACCCTGATCCCCCCCTTTCCTAGGACCCCTCGCCCTCGAGTCCTACCCCCCCCCCCGCTCCGTTCCCCCTCGGAGCGCACGCCGAAACCCTGATCCCTCCCCCCTTTTTTAGGACTCCCTCGCCCTCGAGTCCGCCCCCCGCCCCGCTCCCCCCTCGGAGCACCCGATAGAAGTCTCAATATCTTCCTACTTTCCGCCCCGTCCGAAACGCGTCGTTCCTACACAGTGAGCCAGCACGGCTCGCGATTGAATATAACTCGCAAAACCCCGTACGCGTCAATAGACATACCGATAGCGAAGCATTGGACCGCGTGCGACGGAATTTAGACTCGCAATTTACTGACGATAGCACGCCGGTGCTGGAACTGCACCCGAACGTCATTGTAGAGCGAGAATTTTCGTTCGATGAATTAGACGCAAGTTTAGCGCGGGAAAATAACAATAATAATTGCATTAACGGCGACGCGCGACGGTAGACTGACCCCGACACAAACAGACGCACACTCTGACGTCGCAAATAGTACGAATAGCAGAATCTCTCATCGAGGAGAATTCTCCCTAACCTCTTACGACAGCGACGTATTCGATCCGACAGAAGAGGATTATACCCCCCGGGCCAACAAAATGAGCCAGCAACGAGCCGCCCCGGCCATTGCACCACGCGAAGATATAACACCCGAGCCGGTCAACGCGGAAATAGAGCGACTCAGACCCTCGGTAAACGGGCGACCATCCGAAATTGACCACCGCCGAGCCCCTGAGCCGGCGCGAGCAGGTCCAGGAGCACAGGACTTCGTGCTCAACGACATGTGCTCCTGAACATGATGCGCGACATGCAGGATCGCATGAACCGTACAGAGGCCGCGGAATTCGATCGTTCTGTCGAACTTCTTCGCGCAATGCGCGATATGCAGGACCGCGTAAGCAGGCTAGAAGCCGCAAATTACAATCGCCCCGACGAAATAGGTCGCCGCGTACGCAGCCAAGGTCCTCTCGACATAACTTACGGACGAACGTTGGAAGACGTCAGAAACCAACACGATCCCGTAAATACGTACATTAAATTAAAGGAAGCTTGCGCTATGATTCCGGAAATCGACGGAACTTCGCGTAGTCAAGTACAAAAATTCTTAAACGCAAGCACCTATGCGATAAACGAAATTAACCCCGCAGAGGAAAAATCATTATTAAAAGCAATACTTTGCACAAAATTAACGGGAAAGGCAATGTACGATTTCCAAACGCGAGACATACACTCTTTCACTCAATTGAAGCAGGAAATAGAAATGTGCTATTTAGCAAAGCGAAGCACCTCGCACATTCAGAGAGAATTTAATATGCTCCGGCAAAAGCCAGGCGACAGCGCGAAAGAATACGGACTCCGTGTAGACAAATTATCAATGGAGCTATATCAATCAATGATCGAAGGCCGTGAACAGTCTTCAGAACAAAGAAAAGCAATATTAGATACGATACAGGAGCTAGCGCTAGAAAATTTCCAGCTAGGACTCCGAGTTGACATTCAAACTATCGTGCGATCACGGAATTATGCTAATCTCACAGCAGCAATTTTGGGCGCCACGTCAGAGGAGAAATTGAAGGGACCTCCTCCGCGAGCGACATATAATACCGACCGAAACAAAAACGGTCAGGAGCAAACGCGACAAGCTCGAAGCGTTGGTGTTGAATGCAATAAATGCAGAAAGCCAGGCCATATTGGACAAGAATGCCGTACGAGCCGGTACGAAAACAGATATTCTCTCCCGAGAGCAGAAAAGCCCAGCGGAATAAATACCGTCGAACAATATTGCAATTATTGCAAGAAGGAAGGGCATAAACGAGAAGATTGTGGCAGCTAAACGGCCGACCTGAAAAGGAAAGAACACGCCGATCTACAACTGATGGAAATAAAAAACCACAGGTATATACAACAGCCAAAGCGGTTAAGAATACGTCAGACAAGGACGATGAAATATCGAATAGCAGCAGCAGCGGCAGCAGCAGTAGCAGTGAAGAGGAAGAGAGACCGAGCAAGCATAAGACGCGACGCGCGCGTGAGTATAAAGTTACTTAAATGACGAGCAAAACTAATAAAAATTATAATCTCGATCTCGTAACACTCCCGATGCGAGAAGCAACTAAAGGAAAATTAAACTTTTTGCTTGATTCCGGAGCCGCCATCACCTTCATAAAGATAGGAATATTAAAAGATAAGACTAAAATACAAGAAAAGAAAATAGCGCTAACCGGCGTAACTGGACATCAATTATACACCCTCGGAAAAATACGAGCCACAATACTCGTAGGCAAGGAAACACTACGGCATACGATGTACGTAGTACGAGACGATTTCCCGATGGACTACGAAGGCATTCTAGGAATCGATTTTCTGAAAAAACATCGAGCCGTTCCCAACCACGCCGAAAATCGATTGAAAATTGGTATTGCAAACTTTAAGCTCCAAACGTGTAAAACGCTAATTCTATTGCCCCGCGGTAAAACAATCATACAAACGATAGCTGCAGATCGAAATAGGATAGGTATTGTAAAAAGTGTACAACCTATTTCTGGAGTCCTTTATCGGAAGTTGCACGGTAAAACCGATGGATTTTCGCTGTCCAATAAGCGTAGTAAACGTAACGGAGAAGCCCGTCGAAATAGTCACGCCGCAGGTAACCCTAGAAGAGGCACCGGTGACTGACACAGACTTACTCACGTTACACGCGACCGAAAAACGCGAATCCATTTCAGCGCAAGTCAACAAGTTACACGCGCAATTGCAAACTGAGCATTTAAGTAGTAAAGAGCGAAAAACATTAGAAAAAATTTGCAATGTATTTTATTTAAAAGAAGATAAGCTGAGCGCGGCGACGGACGCAACAGATTTCGCCACCGGAGCCGTACGTTCTCAGGGGCCAGTGGGCCAAGTTCGACCGAACATCTACGCCAGCACAAAATTAAGCAAGGCGAAACAGCAATTCGACAAAAAGATTAACAAAGAAACATTTAGAATAGGTGACAAAGTACTATTACACGACGAGACAGTACGACGCGGACGATCGAAAAAACTCGAGTTCCAATGGATTGGGCCGTACGTAATTGTCGAGAAACACAGCGACGTAAATTATACAATAAAGATCAAACGAAAGACATTACGCGTCTACGCCAATCGTTTAAAAGCGTTTATTGAAAACTAGACCAAGAAAAGCGAAAGCATCGAAACATAAAGCACCTATCAAATCGGCTAAAACACACAACACTTACATTAATCACGAAAGGGAGCACCATGCCCCCGACCTGCCATCTGATACCGTACGGCGGCCATAAGCCGATCGCCACGAGAGAGGCCAATAGCCAAAGAGCGCAGGTACGAAAGCAAGGGATCATCGCCAAGGGCTCGTCCACGGCCCACCTCGCGCATGGCCAGACCCTGACCCCGCCCGAGAAAAACTCGAGCATCGGCCAAATGAGCGGGCAGAGGTCGGCCAAGCGCAACCATCTGTTCTCGCACCAGTGCAAGAAAGCGACCACGACCCGGAGATAGGGTAAACGCATAATCAAGAACCGCTGGTTCTGGTATATCCAAAACTGGAGGGGTAGTTTCTTCCTCCTCCTCACCAGGCCGAAGCTCCTCGGGATTTGCCACGGCCCGAACCGGCACAAAATGCTCGAGGGGAGGCATGAAAACAAATTCAAAACGCACACTGAGACTGCACGAGAACAGTAACGGACTCAGACTGAAGCGACTCGTCAAGCAATATAAAAGTAGCAGCCCGCGAACTGCCCTGGTCAGCAAAAGTAAAGATAAGTATTCCTATTACAGGATAACGTTGATCATCCTCTATAAGCACCTCGCAACAGGAGCACCACCGATACCACCATACGAAGTGACGCAATTTATCAACGAACCAGGTATCTATTTCGAGAGAATCGGACACCTACAGCAAACAAAGGCAACGTGGAAATTAGCGATAAGCATAGAAGTAACCGCATTAAAAATCAGACATCAACAGCTTCAAAGATACCTAGGGAATACAGAAGAACTCTGCAGTTATGCAATTGGAGACGTCAAAAATACTTGTCAGATTGCTCTCCGGACCACTAGGAGAGAAAACGATAAAACGACACGCGCCCTAGACCATCTACAAACAATTTACAAGTCACCCGTAATTAAGCGAGGTTTAATAAATGCCATCGGAGAAATAAGTAAAACTTTATTTGGTACCATGGATGCTGAAGATGCAAAAACAATCAACAAACAAATACAAATGCTTGATAACCAGCAACAAACGCTACAGCACGCAGCAAAGAACCAGCTGAAGATCATCAACGCCACATTAGGCCACATGGAAAAATTAGAGCGAACGCTATCATACAACGAAAATTTACTGGCAAACGTTACAAGGAAACTGCACGACCAATTCATACATCGAGAGGAAATAGACGAACAAATACTATTGATAACCGCTATCCTAGCTGACCTCACGACAGACATAAACGATATTACAGACTATTTAACATATACAAAAAATAACATTTTACTTACACGCGTACTTCCCATAGAAAACATAATCGTAGAATTAAAGGAAGCAACCGCACATTTAACCAGAGGATTAAACTTTCTATTTAAAATTCAGACAGGGATTTGGAACACTATCCAAAAATACGTAGACGTAAGCGCGTACTACGACAATTCAAACGTGTATACTATCCTCGCGTTTCCAATAGTAGCATACTCGATATACGAAATTATAAAAATTACACCCGTACCAATACACAACGACTATAATGTATTCACATTACTAGAACCCTCACACACGCTATTAGAAATAAACCGAGAAAATCATAATTATATAATATTAAAGGAAAGCGAATTAAATAAATGTACGCGAGAAACTACTAAATTTATATGCGATCAAAATTTTCCCGTGTATTTTGTAACTGCGAATGCACCAAGCGAGGTGCAGCTTTATGTAAAAGCGCCTAGATACATAGAAAATCGTGGACAACGCCACATCATCTCAAACGTAACATTTTGGATAACATTAGCCGAACCTCAAACATGGTTATATTCCACTCCAAAAATATCGGGAATAATAATTCAGTGTAATGAGATGCCAGAAAATAAAATTAAAATTGAAAAAACCGGAAAAATAACATTACGCGATAATTGTAAAATAACTACACCAGATATAATTTTAAAAACAAAAAACCGAATTTATACTAAACATGTACAAATGTATTTACCAGAATTCAATGTAACTAATACCATAGAAAAAAGTATAACCTTAGACAACAAATTAGATTCCGAAAAAGAAATAAAGTTAGAACCAGTAATCAAAGATCTGTCGGAATTAATAAAATTAAGTTTAAGTCTAGATGAAATTAAAAAAGAAGTGGAAAATAACCAACCCAGCGTTTTTTCAAATAAGAATATTGTATATCCTGTAGGTTCCGCGACTATAATGGTAGTCGTAGTAAGCATTATACTTGTAATTATTTATGTAATAAAGAAAAAAGGGAATCATTAAGAATTTAAAAGGGGAAACCACAGCATACATATTAGCATATAAGAAAATTAGATTGTAACCTCTCAGGAAAAAGAAAAAACACAAATAAATAAATAACGAAAAACTTCGAATACCTCAGTTTTTCTTTTTCCGCGGGGGAAGGGATGTTGTGAGCGCACAACGTATTCGCGATAAAGTATGGCACCTGGCAACACCGAGGGCCGGATTACTTGGTAATCCGACCCTAGCGACGAGGACCGATGACGCGAAAGCCAGCACGCGTCGCGGTAATGACCATATATGGTCATTCGGGATATCACCAGCCCGCTAGGACTTTGATCGCGAAGTCAAAACCGCTGACTGCTAAGTCAGCAACGCCGAGGCGATAAAAAGCCCGCCCTTCCAAGGAACGGCGGGCAGTCTAAGAACCGAGTGCGTACCGCGAGACAACGTAACGTTAGTGTAATTGTAACCCGCAAGTCAGGGAAAGTAAGTGAAATAAACCACGTGTACCCAAGATCTATCCTTTATAATTAAACGCATTTACAACCAAAATCACGCGAGTGTTGTTCTTTCCCTCCAATTCGGCGGATCTCAAGAACTCGGTGCCGACCCTGATCTCCAATTCAAGGCAACGGCACAACACCCTATTTCATATATAATTCATTATACACACATTTGGTTGATTAGATCTAGTTTTATATGCGATCAAAGGTCCATATACAAAGTTTATGAAAACAAAGCTTCCTCTATGAGGAAGCAAAATACTAATTACGTAACAATTAATAACATTTAGGTAGAAGTGAATTTTACGCATTACTCAAGAAATTGGTAATTCATCAGAGAAAAATTTCTATTTACGTGAAAATTAGTATTTGGGCGAAAATGAATTAATTTTTTTGCAAATTGATAATTAGTAGAAGTAAATTCTTTATTAAAATAATTAATAGAGTTTGTCAAAAATGAATTACTACTTATTTGAAAATTAATAATTAGTGAAAAATAATTACTAATTTTTTCAATAATGAATAATCAGTCTCAGGTAAAAAAAAAATATATATATTATTTATATTATGCGAACATGACAAACATATAGAATGTATAACATTAACATAATTGTTTCTTTAAACCACGTTTAACTGCAATAATTAAACAATTAGTTTGTCATGTTCGCATAATATAAATAATTTCATAAAGGGGCTAGCGAATATTTACGCGGGCGACATGTTGCGTCTTACATTTATTAACCGGTTATTGCGATAAATATTATCACATGCCTCTGTGATCGAATTGGTACGACGCCCTACACGGAATGAGGGAATTTCCAGGTTCGAATCCTGGCTGAGGTAATATTTTTCGGAATAATTTCTTTACAGTTTTTAGATAATTAAATCGCGCCGATTTAATTACGGGGAGGGAAGGGTTTTTAATGTTCCAACGATAGCTGTGTTTTAGTCCGACATTTATCGGCTCGCAGTTTTAAATTGGAATATATATGTATATTCGTCGCTTGTAATATATAATTATAAGCATTAAGAACGAGCTTTGTTCGCTAGCCCCTTTATGAAATTATGCAATAATTAAATTATATTAAACCAATTAATAATTTTTAAAATAAGTAATTTACTTGAGACTAAATATTCATTATTGAAAACATTAATAATTATTTTTTACTAATTATTAATTTTTAAATAAGTAAATAGTAATTCATTTTTTACAATATTATTAATTATAATTTAAATTCTCATCCTCAACGTTCAAATAATAATGCAGATTTTGACAGTTCTTATAAAAGACGAGCTGTTGAGTATTGGCGAAATTGGGGCACTGATGAAAGAAATTACGGCGAGAAAAAGAATCGTTCTCTAATAGTAATACAAAATAAATTAGAAGTTTCATCTGAACGTCAGTTAAGGCGATGGGAAGAACGATTACAATGAGGTAGAAGTCGTATTGAGGGTATTTTAAAAATTATTACATTTTTAGAAAACCTAGATATATATTATATACATATATACAATTATAAAGCATATAGAAAACTATAAAAATTTTACTTACAACATTTTTTATATATCTTATTGTTTCGACAATAATTACTTACGCACATAGTACGGATGAGCATGGATAGCGTATATACGGAGGCGTTTGTAATTAATTCTTGAAAATGGTTTATCGTAACATAACTCTATTATATATGGTTGAATTCGTAAAAAAATAACCTTTTATTTGGTGATAAAAAATTTTTAAATTTTTGAAAAAAATGTATTGATGGCGGGGGTATATTTAAAAATAAAAGAAATAAAAAAGTTATTTTGTCATTATTTCAAAGTACTTTTGAAGCCATTTAATTTCCATTTTGGAAACATTTTTTTATCTCTTATAGTTTTGGAGATATTCGGCCCGAAAGAGAAAAACCGATTTTTTTCGAAGGGGTGTTTCACCTCCTAAAAATGAATTAGAGCGCCTATAAAAAAATACGTGTATTTTCGATTTGTGTGTTTAACAACATACTTAAAGGAAATTCAAATCGGAGCCGGACAGTTGTGGTAGTTCCTTGTCAGCCTAAGTGATGTTATTTAAAAAAATATATATGAAATCTTTAAATTGCGTCAATTACAAAGAGAATATATATATATTGCTTTGAAAAATAATTGCTGTGCAACTACTTTAAAAAAATAAAACCCAAGTGTAACATATCTTAGTGCTCCCAATAAAAATATTTAATTAAAATAAAATAAATAAATTTTTCTTGTAATAAAGTAGAGGAGACCGGGGCAAACTCGACACAATTTTTTCAAAGGCAATTTTCAACAATTAATTAAAATTTTCAAGCAAATTTAATGGTACACATTTAAAGAGCGTTCCTTTAGGTACAAAATTGCTTAAGGAAATTTTGCTGTACGTCGCTTAGTTTTGCCCCCAGGAAAGGAAAGTGACGCGAAGACAAATTTTCGAATTGAAAAATGCCGGGGCAAACTCGACACTTTGCTTGATCGACACAATTTGATCTGAAACTTATTTTTTATTGTCTGAAACTAAATATACATTTGTTTATCGTGTATTTAGAAAGTACAAAAATTTGGAATTAAGTAAAACAATCATTGGAAATAAAGAGAACAAAAATTGTTGAACATTCAATTATTTTCATCTAAACTCATGTCTGAAAAACAATTTATGCAAGTAAATTCGCGATTACACGTGCGCACACATTTGTCATGGGCCATATAGCTGCATCACAAGCATCGTTTATTATTGGGAGCCAATAAAACGGCGTGTCGACTTTGCCCCGAACGTAGTTTTTTACTTTTGTTACTCCAAAAATATATAATTTTTGAAAATATGCAAAAACTATTATCGGATTCGTATAAAGCATCGAATTTCCCATCAAAATCACTTACCGGTAGATTCGCAAAAGTAAAGCTCGATAAATGAGTAGAAATTTTCGAGAGATCAGAAAAATTACTTTTCACTATCAAAAACGCTTATGTCGCGTTAAAATGTCACCAAATTCCGTCGATAATACTGGCACATAAAGACGCATTTACAGTAGGATAGGCAAGTTTCTACGATAGATTTAAATTGGCAAAAAGCCTAGTGTCAAGTTTGCCCCGATGTCGAGTTTGCTCCGGTCTCCCCTACTCAAAGTTTTGAATAAAAAACAATAAAAATAATTTAGGGAAGAATGCGATGGAAGTATAAAGGCAGCGCCAAGTTCTTTTACAAAAAAAATTTATTTATTTTATTTTAATTAAATATTTTTATTTTATACTGCCACCTTTTTAATTCTTAATAAAATGATTCTTTGTAATATTATAATTTTGTTAAAAAGAATTAAATCTATTACTTGGGTTGGAATAGGAAGACCCTTGAATGGGAGAACAGAGATATGCACCACTTAGGTTTTATTTTTTTTAAATAGTTGCACAACAATTATTTTTTAAAGCAATATTATATTCTCTTTGTAATTGGCGCAATTTAAAAATTTTATATATTTTTTTGGAATAACATATCACTTAGGTTGAGTTAGGTAACGCAATTTTGTGATATAATTTTGTTAAGGAGAAATAAAGCTACTACCACTTAGGTTCGGTTTTTGGATTTACATTACAATTTACTCAAATGTTTTCTCTTTATTATGCATTTGCATAAGATTATTTGCTGAACTAATAAATACGTGATATTTGTTATGCAGGAACGTTTACTACTACGTCAACTACTACAACGAAATTACACCGTAAAATGGAGATCCAGACCTTAGAGAAGTCAGAATCTAATAACAGTGGTGGTAAGATTTAAATATTATCTAGATATTATTAGTTTACCGTATATATATGGGGCATTCCATGCCAAATCGACCTGGGTTTGACCTTCGACCTCTCGGATTTGGTCGGCGATTTTTTATGTTATTGTTCCAACTCTAAAAAGCACTCAGATTTTTTTTTATAAAATTGATTTAGTTGTAATTTTTTAAATTGACATATCGATGGCCACAATTTAAAAATATGAACAAATTTTCAAAAATCCTGTGTCAGATATCAAAATTTTTAAACCTAGACCCAAAGTGGGCCGGCGATTGCTTCTAATTTTTTCGAGGTTTTTTCGAGTTTTTTTTTAAATATTGAAATAATTAAAAGCAGACGTCAGTCCACCGTAGGCTGTTGCTTAAACATTTTTATATACAACAGAATTTTTGAGAATTTTTGCAAATTTTTTCAAAGTACCTTTCCAAAATAAAAAGAAATTGCGTCGGAAAAATCTAAAAAAATTCTCAAAAATCCTGTGTTATATAAAAATGTTCAAGCAACAGCCAAACCAATTTAAGTGGTTTTACGTCATTTAATGATATATTATACGTACTTACATATATAATGATATAATAATAATAATATAATAACGATAATAATTAATCTTTCAAATCCAGAGAAAATCCATTATTTTCACAAATTGCAAAAAAGCTCTCCGCTTTCCTCTGCTATAACTCGTTAACTATTTATCTGAGAAAAAAGTGTTCGAAACAAAAGTTATAGAAAATTGTATGCTCTACAACTTTGTAACAAACACTTTTGCTCTAAATTGCAGTGAAAACGAGATATTCGTGAAAAACCAGAGTATGGCGCCATTTTTTCAAAATGGCGGCGCGAGCGGCAGCTTGCCGAGGTCGCAAACTTAGGATTTTTATTAGGACCCCAAAATGAACCAAATTGCCAAGTATAAACAATTCTTGACCTTTTGCAACCTCGAACCTACTCATTGACTGGGCTATGTTATATTCACGAAACTTTAGTAAATAACACGTTATTTTCATAAATATATAGGGGGAGTCCGGAAGAGTTGAACCACGTTTTACTTAAAGGTCCATAAAATTTAGTGTAATTGATCTATCGATTTGTTTTTTATGTCAAAGTAAAGCTTTATTATATGGCTACAATTTGTGGATTAATTATTTCAATACGTTTATAAACGTAAATGATATATTAAATTTAAAAAAAAACCGAGATTTGGTTCATCTCTCCTCAAAGGGCGGGAGACATGACCGTGGGTGTAGGGAGATTTGACCATATCCCATAAACTCATGGAAAAAAATTATAAAAACATATTTAGACTTTAGTTTATTAAAAACTCACAAATTTTGACTTAAAATCACATTTCTAATGTTTAATTGACTTTTGAGAACAAAATTAATAAAAAAAAAATAAAAAAAAACATTGAACTGAACATCTATGCCTTTACATGGTTTTAATTAATTTTAAAAACAAAAAATAAAACCTCAATTTTAAAAACAGAAATAAAACTTGTCAATTTAAAGTAACTAAAAATAATCATTTGAGATCATTTATAAACTAAAATAGTCAAAAATTAAACAGTTCAAACATTTAAACTTCTGTCTCAGTAGCCCTTAACTAAAGAATTTTTCTTTTAATCGCTTGCTACTTTGATTCATTTATTTTCTGAGATTTCTTTGGTTTCTTTCTCTTTGGTTCTTCTTGTGTTTTAAGTGTTTCGTGTTTTTCTTGATCATTTTTTTCCGGCGATTTTGTTAATATTTTAGTTTTTCCAAGCTGACGACCACGCCGTGTAGATTTTCTTGGCGCAGCTTTAGGATATGGTTTGATCATTTCTGGCGTGGTGAAACTTTTAGGTGCATCTTGGCCGTCTGCTGTAGAAGTCGATGGAATTGGTGACCTAGCAGATACATGTCCTTCTGCTGTAGAAGTGGTTGGAAAAGATGACGCACATGGATCCCTGTTTGTCTCGGCAGTTTCTGTAACCATTCCTAGAATAGATGGCGAAGCTGGCGAACGAATAGGTGGGCCTTGTTCAACGGCTATTTCTCTGTCTGTGACTGCAGAGCACAAGAAGTCTTCATCACCGAATATTTCAGGATTAAACGGGTGTATTCCTGACTTTCTAAAGCCACTCATGATATTAGCTCGACTAAAAGCTTGTGACACTACGTCTCTTACAAAACCAGGGATATTGTAAATTGTGACTGTTTTTCCGGGGTTGGACAACATCCAGTTACTCATGACAATATTGTATCTTGTCTTGAATGAGGAATAGACAGCAATATCTAGTGGTTGAAGTTTGTTGCTACAGTGAGGTGGAAGAGTTAACAGTGTTATTCCATTTTCTTTTGCAAAATTAATACCCTCAATACTCACGTGACTTTCGTGGTTGTCTAAAATCAAGAGCGTAGGGTTTTCTCTAGAGACACAAGAATATTTTACAAAATGTTTCATAAATTTAAGGAAACTCTTAACTGTCATCCAGCCAGATGGATATGCATCACCGTCTGATCCTTCTGGACCATTGTCCACAAAAGATTCGTTATATTTTACCCGTGGAAATATAAAAAATGGTGGTATGACATTACCAATTGCATTAACAGCAAAACAAACTGTTACAAGAGTACCTCTATCAGCTGAAGTCACTTGTCCAACCTGACGATCTCGTTTGCTGGCTAACACCTTGGGACACCGTTGCACCGTAGTGTGCATCCTGTTTCGTCACAATTATAAATATTTTGTGGCTCGAATTTAAACTTTTCTCTCACCTCTTTCAAATTTTCAAAAAAATTGCCAACATTTTTTCTGTTAAAACTGGTAGCTCTAGAGAGACTTGTTGCCTCTGGTGTCCTCAAGCTTATCCCAGGATTCCTTTTTAAGAAGCCACGAAACCAGTCTTTCCCTACAGACTTGTTTTGCAACCAGCTTTCTGGGAACTTTTTCAAATTAGCCTGTGCATATTCGCATGCGAACATCATGGCGGCCTTTCTAGTCAGACCATAGTTCATTTTACTGCAAGTTAACAAGTAATCGACTAGTGATTTTTCTTCTTGTAGCGTAAAAATTTGAGCACCTTTGTATTGACTTCCTTTAGCTTCCATCTTTTTCAATTTGGTTCCGTCCGTCACATATCTACTTAACGTAGTTCTATTTATATCGTATTTGATTGCAGCTTTTCTTATAGACATGCCTTTTCCAATGTCTTCTAACGCATTCTTCAACGCCTCCTTACTGAATTTATGTCGTCGGGTAGCACCCTTTTTCGATTTGTATCCAAATGGCATCTTGCCCTTGAGAATTAAAGAAAAAGTTAAAATTAGAATAATAGAAATCTTTATAGGCAAAAGAGGGGACAGTTGAGCCACTGGCCGGGATAGTTGACTCACACTGGTCATCTCTCCCCACTTCGGGTGGTTCAAATCTCCCCCGGTACTATCTTGATTTTAATACAGTTTTACAGAAAAAATAAAAATGATAGGTTAAAAATCTTAACACTATCTCAAATTACAATATTATATGCTGTAAATAACGTATAATATTTTTACAAACCGTGATATATAAAAGTATGGCGACAAACTAAACAAAAATTTTTTTTTCACTTTGAGCACGTTAAAACACGTTTGTCTCATTCACAGCCGAAATGAGCTGCCGAGCGCCATGTTATCACGTGACATAGTAGTGGCGGATGACACGTATGTCGCGGCTTGGCAACGGCGTTCTTGGCGCAAAATTTGAACGAGATATTTGAAGTGGTTCAATTCTCCTCTATGGTCAAGTCTCCCGGACTCCCCCTACACTCACCCGTAAAAAAATGGGCCACTTGAAATCAGTTATAAAAGCACCAAATTCAAAGTTACATATCTTTGTGAAAAATAATCGCAAAGTGATATTTAAAAAAGCATGTTAAAGCTTGAATTCTCAGCTTTTGAATGCTTCGAGGCTCGTTTCTCTGCGAAGATTTTACTACAAACGGCGCTAATTTAAAGTGGACCTTACAAAATTGAAGAAAAAAACTTCGACTTTCATAGCGTGCACGTGAAAAAAAATTTATTCTCCAAATTTTATCGATTGTATTGTAAAATTTAACATTTTTCTCGTTAAAATGCTTTTTTAATCATTGCGCTACCATTTTTTTTCACTGACGGGAACGGTCGGAAGTGTCCCTCACCGATTTGGATGGGCTTTGGATATGTTGTAGAGCATCAAAAAATATTAGACACGTATTTCTTTTTAGCGGCTTATCTCAAGGGGTTTAGGGGTTGAAACAACCCCTCGAAAATAACGAATTTTATAGTTTTTAGCGAATATCTTCGAAAATATAAGGCGTAACGAAAAAAAATTTATACGAAATGTTTATGGCTTTTTGTGCTCTTTACAATGGCGTAATCAGATTTTACAAATTTGTCTAATTTTTTAATTTAACCCCACCCCACCTATTATTTTTGCCAAATATAACAATTTTTCCAACGCAAAAATTTAAGAGCGTCGAATGCCAAATACATCCATGTGTGACATTCCACGTCAAGTGGCCCCTCCCTCTGTCCAAAAATTGAAGCGACTTTAAATATTGAGTTTGGGCTTAAAATGTTCGTATAAGCGAGGGCTTTCGAAATTTGAGTGGCCTTTTTGACAAACTCCATAACCCCATGACCCCATAAGCAAAATAACCCAAAAACCTGATGAAGTGATCTTACAATATGATTTATACGACTTGTCTCATCTCAATAATCGCTTTAATTAAGCTGTTTGGCCCTAAAACCCTCATAAACTATTAACCCCATGACCCCTTGATCTTATAACCCTCAAAACCCCATAACCCCATAACCATATAGCCCCATAAGCTTCGAAACCCCTATAATCGAAACCATCGCACTTTGATTATCTTTCTATACCTCCGTAATCCTGTAATTCCATAACCCCTTGACCCTAAAACACCAAAACCCCATAACCCCATACCCCTATTCTAGAATATGTCCAATTACAAATTTGAATACGCATCATGTCTTACCTGCACAATGTCACGACTCATTCCAAAAACTGCATTACCATGTCGTCAGTATCCAAAAACTCCATAAAAATTATAACTTAATGAGTCTGACTTTGTAATCTATTCAAAATTAGTGTTTTCTCAAAATTTGTACTGGTTTTAGCGTTACCCATCCTGACCACGTGGAGGTACCAGTCATCCCAGTACAAATGTTGAGAAAACACTAATTTTGAATGGATTACAAGGTCAGACTCATTAAGTTATGATTTTTATTGAGTTTTTGGATACTGACGACATGGTAATGCAGTTTTTGGAATGAGTCGTGACATTGTGCAGGTAAGACATGATGCGTATTCAAATTTGTAATTGGGCATATTCTAGAATGGGGTTATGGGGTTTTGGTGTTTTAGAGTCAAGGGGTTATGGGATTACAGGATTACGGAGGTATAGAAAGATAATAATCAAAGTGCGATGGTTTCGATTATAGGGGTTTAGAAGCTTATGGGGCTATATGGTTATGGGGTTATGGGGTTTTGAGGGTTATAAGATCAAGGGGTCATGGGGTTAATAGTTTATGAGGGTTTTAGGGCCAAACAGCTTAATTAAAGCGATTATTGAGATGAGACAAGTCGTATAAATCATATTGTAAGATCACTTCATCAGGTTTTTGGGTTATTTTGCTTATGGGGTCATGGGGTTATGGAGTTTGTCAAAAAGGCCACTCAAATTTCGAAAGCCCTCGCTTATACAAACATTTTAAGCCCAAACTCAATATTTAAAATCGCTTCAATTTTTGGACAGAGGGAGGGGCCACTTGACGTGGAATGTCACATGTATATTTTTATTATGATACCATTATTCGATTTTTGGCAAGACGAGATGATATGTGGTATAGGCGTCGCGCTGTAGGTAGGTGTTGCGTTATTTCTGTTCAGTTACGCTGTACGCTTAAAAATTTCCATTTGTGCAAATTTTCTCATACTACAATATATACTATATACTACGACATAATATGCGATGAAAGTCCAAGCAGAGGAAAAGATATCACGTCATCCGAAGTTCAAATGGCGTGTGCGCAAAACAGTGTTAAATACTCGTCGAAGTAAATCAACAACCAAAGTTCACGCATTTGAATATCATTTGCTCGTGTCATAATTCCGGAAAGCAAGCATTTCAGATCGTAAGTTTGAAGTGTAAAGAACTGTGTGTTGTACGCTGTTGTTTTGTGAACATGTAAGTGCATTTTTAATGTTAACTTTTATTGGTTTCTTACGCTTGTTACTTTTTCCTTTAATATTGAATATTTAATATAATTTTTTATTTAGCTCTTACTCAATTCTTTGCCAGTTTTGCCAGTGACTATATAATCTTTTGAGAAAGGTGCACTTGGACACTGTACATTTGGACACCGTTCATTTGGACACGATCAATTGAACACCGTTTATTTGGACACGGTACATTTGGACACCGTTCATTTGGACACGGTCATTTGGACACGATCAATTGGATACCGTTTATTTGGACACGGTTCATTTGGACACGGTGCATTTGGATAACGTTTATTTGGACACCGTTTATTTGAACACGATCATTTGGACACGATCAATTAGACACCGTTTATTTGGGCACGTTTCATTTGGACACGGTGCATTTGGACACCGTTCATTTGGACACGATCATTCGGACACGATTAATTGGACACGGTTCATTTGGACACGGTTCAATTGGACACGGTTCGTTTGGACACCGTGTATTTGGACACGGTTTATTTGGACACCGTGTATTTGGACACGGTTTATTTGGACACGGATCATCTGGACATCGTAAAAAATACGGGCTGTGCAGTTGGACACCGTAAAAAATGCGGCCTGTGCAGTTGGACACCAAAATGCGCGATCTGTGCAGATGGACATGAAAATGCGCGACTTGTGCAGTTGGACACCGAAATGCGCGACCTGTGCAGATGGACACGAAAATTATAGACAAGTTAATCATAAATTATGTTAATATTGTTGCATCCTTACTCGTCAATATATCCTATATAATATATCAAAGTACATGCGTGGGCAGGGGGGACTTCGCTCCCCCTGCACCCCCCCATGGTCGGTATGAGTGGACCTAGGAGTGTGGGCGGGGGGGCTTTGCCCTCCCCCCACACCCCCCATGCACGTGGCGGTGTGGGTGACTTTGAAGCGTAGGCAGGGGAGCTTCGCCCCTCCCCCCCGCACGACCCCTAGGACACGCCTTCGGCGTGCCCGGGTAGGAAATGTACCTCGCTTTAAGCGTGAGCGGGGGTGCTTCGCCCCCCCCCCTGCACTCCACCATGCACGCGCATTTTGGTGTCCAACTGTACAGGCCGCGCATTCTGGTGTCCAACTGCACAGGCCGCGCATTTCGGTGTCCAACTGCACAGGCCGCATTTTTTACGGTGTCCAACTGCACAGGCCGTATTTTTTTCGGTGTCCAGATGATCCGTGTCCAAATAAACCGTTTCCAAATACACGGTGTCCAAACGAACCGTGTCCAATTGAACCGTGTCCAAATAAACCGTGTCCAAATAAACCGTGTCCAAATGAACCGTGTCCAAATGAACCGTGTCCAAATGAACCGTGTCCAAATGATCGTGTCCAAATAAACGGTGTCCAAATGCACCGTGTCTAAATGAACGGTGTCCGAATGCACCGTGTCCAAATAAACGGTGTCCAAATGCCCCGTGTCCAAATGAACATTGTCTAAATGCACCGTGTCCAAATGAACGGCGTCCAAATGAACCGTGGCCAAATAAACGGTGTCCAAATGAACGGTGTCCGAATGCACCGTGTCCAAATGAACGGTGTCCAAATGAACCGTGGCCAAATAAACGGTGTCCAAATAAACGGTGTCCGAATGCACCGTGTCCAAATGAACGGTGTCCAAATGAACGGTGTCCAAATGAACGGTGTCCAAATGAACGGTGTCCAAATGAACGGTGTCCAAATGAACGGTGTCCAAATGAACCGTGGCCAAATAAACCGTGTCCAAATGACCGTGTCCAAATGACCGTGTCCAAATGTACCGTGTCCAAAACACACCTCTCCCAAAAGATTATATAGTCACTGGCAAAACTGGCAAAGAATTGAGTAAGAGCTAAATAAAAAATTATATAAAATATTCAATATCAAAGGAAAAAGTAACAAGCGTAAGAAACCAATAAAACTTAACAATAAAAATGCACTTACATGTTCACAAAACGACAGCGTACAACACACAGTTCTTTACTTCAAACTTACGATCTAAAATGCTTGCTTTCCGGAATTATGACACGAGCAAATGATATTCAAATGCGTGAACTTTGGTTGATTTACTTCGACGCGTATTTAACACTGTTTTGTGCACACGCCATTTGAACTTCGGATGACGTGATATCTATTCCTCTGCTTGGACTTTCATCGCATATTATGTCGTAGTATATAGTATATATTGTAGTATGAGAAAATATGCACAAATGGAAATTTTTAAGCGTACAGCGCAACTGAACAGAAATAACGCAACACCTACCTACAGCGCGACGCCTATACCACATATCATTTCGTCTTGCCAAAAATCGAATAATGGTATCATAATAAAAATATACATAGATGTATTTGGCATTTGACGCTCTTAAATTTTTGCGTTGGAAAAATTGTTATATTTGGCAAAAATAATAGGTGGGGTGGGGTTAAATTAAAAAATTTGACAAATTTGAAAAATCTGATTACGCTATTGTAAAGAGCACAAAAGGCCATAAACATTTCGTATAAATTTTTTTTCGTTACGCCTTATATTTTCGAAGATATTCGCTAAAAACTATAAAATCCGTTATTTTCGAGGAGTTGTTCCAACCCCTAAACGTCGAGATAAGTCGCTAAATAAAAATACGTGTCTAATATTTTTTGATGCTTTAAAACATATCCAAAGCCCATCCAAATCGGTGAGGGACACTTCCGACTGTTCCCTTGTGAGTTATGCCAATTTGAAGTGAGTAGTGCATTTTCAGGACTTTTCTCTAAAAATCTGTATTCTTCCGCCGATATTCTTAACTTTTAAAACTGCTTCGTTGGCAAAATGGTGCAAATAACAAATTGCATTATTCCTACGGAAGTGACGAACAGCGGGATACTTATATCCGCTGTGACACACACACACACACACACACACACACACACACACACGCGCGCGCGCGCGCGCGCGCGCAAGATGTGAGTCCGACTGTATAACCTCCCCGTGAAAGAAGATAATTTAATTTTTTCTCAAAATCGATCAAAGTTATTATGTTTAAAAAGCTCTCACATCACTTAAAATGACCACCGTCATTATCTGTACTGTACAAATTACTCAACTCGAGATGCTCCATATGGTCAGATTTAAATCTTGTGTGAGTGCGTGCGTGTGTGTGTCACAGCGGAGATAAGTATCCCGCGGTTCGTTACTTCCGTAAGAATATTGCAATTTGTTATTTGCACCATTTTATCAACGGAGCAGTTTCAAAAGTTACGAATATTGGCGGCAGAATACAGATTTTTAGAGAAAAAACTTGAAAATTCGACCAAGAAGGTTTTGTCAGGTTTCTACTCGATCGCCATCTCTCGGATGGAGATGGCAACCCACCGAGAGTATCTTGCCTAGTGCGGGGGTATGGTAAGGATAGGTGCGCTCAGGTTCCCACAATAACTATATCTTTTTGGAAGTAAAATCTCGCTTTATATTCTTTATCTATGTACAGGTTTATATACAGGTACTGATTGATCTCTTTGGTATATGTGGAGTAGATGGATGTGCGGGATTGTGTAGGAGATTTATTGTGTAGTGTATTATTGAGTGTGGTGTTAGTCTCCGAACAGCTTTTTTATTAGGGACCTCTTCTTCGCGCTCAGATCCTTCCGCAGGAACAGATCTCGCCCGGAAGTCCTCGGCTTGCCCTTCGGTGTAGTAGGTAGAGGACTCAAGCGGATTCGAGAAGGCCGAGGTCGAGGAGGAGTCCGGAAGACGTGGTCAGTCTGCGTCGCCACAGATATCCCAGGAGTGCTCAAATTGGTCGGAGCGGGTAGAAGCCGGATGCGTGGTACTCGGGTCGGCAGGTCGATAAGGTGTAGCTTCCGCGGCAGAAAAGTCTCCACCTTGGAGATCGGGAACGGACCCTCAGTCTTGACCCCAGGTACAGGAATCGGACTCGGAAAAGGCAGCGCCTTGGTCTCCACCGGATTCGATACTGCCCGTCGGGCTGGGTCGTAACGACCCCGGAAACCTTTCCACGGCAGGGTGTCTGTCGACTCTTACCGAAGAAAGTTAATGCCCTGCAAAGCAGGTATAAACGAAGGCCCAGAGAAATACACTCCGTAATCAAAAGGGTTATTATGTCAGAGGCACGGGTAGTGAGCACGCCCTGACTGGCGATCCTGAGAACGCTGGAAAAACCCTGCTGAGCAGCTCTCGTTATAGGAATCGATGTCGAACTTTAATTACAAGCAAAGGATACTGGTGATGCGCCGCGTAGCGGGCGCGAGTCGAATTCTCTCGCCGCGCGAGCCCGCACTGCCGCCCGCGCCGCGCCCACCCCGCCGCACGTCCGGGCTACCGCCCACAGTGCTATTGGACACATAAAGTTGCACACCGTTCGATTGGACACGTTTTAATTGCGCACAGTTCATTTGGACACATTTCATTTGCGCACAGTTCAATTGGACACCGTTGCTTTTGGACACACAACACATATTATTAACTAATTTAAATAAATAAACGTATATTGCATTGGACACAGTTCTTTTGCGCACAGTTCAATTGCGCACAGTTCAATTGCGCACAGTTCAATTGCGCACAGTTCAATTGCGCACAGTACATTTGCGCACAGTTCAATTGCGCACAGTTCAATTGCGCACAGTTCAATTGCGCACAGTTTAATTGCGCACAGTTCTTTTGCGCACAGTTCTTTTCCACACAGTTCTTTTGCGCACAGTTCTTTTGCGCACAGTTCTTTTGCGCACAATTCAATTGCGCACAGTACATTTGCGCACAGTTCAATTGCGCACAGTTCAATTGCGCACAGTTCAATTGCGCACAGTTCAATTGCGCACAGTTCAATTGCGCACAGTACATTTGCGCACAGTTCATTTGCGCACAGTTCAATTGCGCACAGTTCAATTGCGCACAGTTCATTTGCGCACAGTTCATTTGCGCACAGTTCATTTGCACACAGTTCATTTGCACACAGTTCAATCATGCGTATTTAAAAATTACCACACACACACACACACACACACACACACACACACACACACACACACACACACACGCGCGCGCGCGCGGGGGGGGTGCAAGGGGGGCCTTCGGGCCCCCCCTCCCGCACCGACCTCCGCCGGTAGGCAGGGTGGACCTCTTTCACAACTTAGCATGTACGCTTGTACTGTGCGTAAATGTACTGTGCGCAATTGAACTGTGCGCAATTGAACTGTGCGCAATTGAACTGTGCGCAATTGAACTGTGCGCAATTGAACTGTGCGCAAAAGAACTGTGCGCAATTAAACTGTGCGCAAAAGAACTGTGTCCAATGCAACATACGTTTATTTATTTAAATAAGTTAATAATGTGTTGTGTCCAAAAGCAACGGTGTCCAATTGAACTGTGCGCAAATGAAATGTGTCCAAACGAACTGTGCGCAATTGAACCGTGTCCAATCAAACGGTGCCCAACTTTATGTGTCCAATAACACTGTGTGCAATTGCAACGTGCGCAATTGTACTGTGCGCAACTGAACCTCTCCCGCGAACCATACTACCGGCAGAAAAAGAATCAAAATTGGAAAAGTGGATTATCGATAAAGCAAAAGTAGGCTTTCCAATGCATCCTGAAATGGTGAAAGATGCTGTACAAAGTGTTCTGAAGGAAGATGGTCGAAAGAATCCATTCGACGATGACAGGCCTGGGAAAAAGTGGCTGACTCTGTTTCTCAAACGGAATCCAGAAATAGTCAAACAAAAAACTGAGATTATTTCTCAGGCGAGAGTGGCTGTAACGAAAGAAAAAATACGAGCTTGGTTCGCTAAAGTCATCAAATTCATGGAAGAAGAGGGTGCCGCCGATGTATTGGAAGATGGCAATCGCATATTCAATTGCGATGAGATTGGAATGCACACGTGTCCAAAGACGGGCATTGTTCTCGGTCCAAAAGGATTCAGAAATTTTTACGATTTCGCAAGTGGCCCTGAGAAAAAATCGATCACAGTATTGTGCACATATTCTGCCGCTGGGGATGTGCCAACTCCGATGGTGGTCTACCCTTACACAAGAGGATTCTTAACCATATTGCTGACTCATTTTCCGACGGATGGGCTATCGGTCGTTCTGATTCTGGGTGGATGGTGTAAAGCACTTTTTACGAATACGTGGCAAACGCATTTTATCCGTGGTTAGTGGAAAAGAACATAAAGTTCCCGGTCATTTTTTTCCTTGACGGACACAAATCACATTTGAGTTTCGAACTGTGCACATTCTGCATTGAGTAAGGAATAATTTTGTGCTGTCTACCACCGAATTTCACTCATATCAACCGTGCGACGTATCAATGTTCCGACCGTTGAAAGTTTGCTGGAAAAGAATCGTTAGATCTCGTAAACATGAATCAGGCAAAGCTATTACGAAGGCAAAACTTGTTACCTTGTTTAAAACGGCATTCGACAAATCAGCCAAGAAAGAAACAATTACGAATGGCTTTAGATTAGAGCATGTGGACTCTTTCCATTCAACCCTGATGCGGTTGATTACGCAAAGTGGATCTCAGAACGAAACAAAGTCATACGATGTAGTGTATGTAGGTAGGTTCGAAGGATCTACACTCAAGAATTCACAAAACTTCTTCTTTATTATAAGAGAATATCAAGGCGGTGTAATGTGTTCGCCAGTTTACGATTGTCTGATCTCTCGTGTCCGCTCACGCCTGCGCACCACTTACATATCCGCCTCGAAGCGCCCTTCATGCTCGACGACTATATCGATTGTATCGCATATCGCAACATAACTAGCGCGGCAACTCAACCCTACATAACATACGAAATAAAACATCGAAAGATGTTCCGGCTCCCAACGAATACGCGATAACAAAGAGAGTTATAGAGCACACTTTAGGACCGGATGCAACAGATACACTCATACAAACATACCACGGACTCGACGACTGCGACGATTCCCTATTTAAAGTGTAGAAACTGTGCACGGAAAAATCAAACGGTTCGGATCTTCCCAATATAAATGCGGAAATCCCATCAAGCCAGGAATCTGATCTCAATGTCAATGCTGCAACGGATCAGATACAAGAAATTAGGGCTCCGCATTCTTTGGACGGACTTGGTGCATTGAATGAAGTACCTATCGAGTTTATAGGAAGTGACGTTGATTTTTTCCTGACCGATATTGCAAACGAATTGTAAATTGGATGGATCAAACCTCATGGAATATCCAACCAATCAAGCTCTTATGACATCTACTTACATAATCGAGAGTACTATACTGGAGTCCGAAAATCCCGAAACTAAGGAGACTGATGTACGTAGTGTTCCAGCAGATCAAACGTTCCACAAGATTGACGCAGTTGGGATAAAGGAGACGCCAGTAGAGCAGCCCGAGTCCACAAATCCTATAACCAAAGAGGCTGATGTAACGAGTGTTCCAACAGATCAAACGTCCCACAAGATTGATGCAGCTGAGATGAAGGAAACAGTAGAGGAGTCCGAAAATTCAGAAACCAAAGAGACTGATGTACCACCTAGTGTTCCAGAAGATCAAACGTCTAAGAACAAGCCAACAATTTTGAGCAGCGTGGTTATTCGCCAGGCGTTCCAGACAAGTATCGATGATTCTACTGATAAAATTTGGAATAAACATCTCCATTGGCCCAAAGTTGGCAACAAACCAGTAAAGAAAGGACAACAAAAAGTGCTGACTGAGCAGATACCCTTTGTTTAAAGTTTGAGATGCGAGAGGAGTCTGAGGCGTGAAGTAAAACGCGTGAAACGCGTCTCGTATGTTGTATGACATAATTGAAGGCATGCGCGATTAATACATGGTAACGTATGTGGACTGACACGTTAGCAACGACGTTTGTAAAATTAATAAATCAATAATTAAAAAAAGACTGAGATTTGGTATTGATTTTCTGGGACTCTTGAAGAAGAATTCTTATGAGTAAGAAGTAGTGCGATCTCTGTTCCCTGCTTTGGAAAATTCGGTTCTTCTCGATATTTCTACGTGACCTGACTGACTTCCGATTACGTCACATCATTCTGAGAATTTCTTATTGCATTGGAGAGTGAATCGGGAGTGTCGTGTAGTAGGAAGTAAAGTGCGGTCGGCGTCCGTGGCATCGGGCAGCTAGTTGCAAGTTCGCGTAGGCAAACAAATACATTGGGCGTTATACGCACATTACGTATACTCATTATACGTCACACGGATTATTCGTCTAGCCTGGGTACAGCAACAATCCCCCAATTTTGGTAAAGCATCATCCTCGATGGGTAATCTTATTTACCCTCTTGGACAGATTGTGCGGGAAGGCTGGAAATAATCGTGTAAATGGCAATGTGTGCTTTCAGTTGTCTGAGGCATTGCCATTTTCGCTCGTTACATCGAGCCGAGACGCAAGTTTCTAGCGGAACTTGGGAGGCTCTCACCTTGTCACTCTAAAGCCTTGTGTACACGATACTAGAAATCGGTCCGAATTTCGGTTTAAACCAATGAAACTGCTGCTTTTCTGTAAGAGCTGCAAGTTGATTGGCTTAAACCGAAACTTGGACCGATTTCTAGTATCGTGTACACAAGGCTTAAGGAATCATTACACCGAGAAGCAAGTTCCTTACAGTTCCTGAGAGGTTCTCAACTTTTCCTTTTATTATGACGATTTGTTTCCTAACAATTCACCCCTTGATTTAAGGTATGTTACGTCTGAATCATTAGTAAACGTTGCGCCACATCATGTGAAATATTTATTATTTTAAATGAGTTTTATTCTGAAGTACGATGACGCCGGAGAACTAAGATTATAAAATCGTAACTCGATCCTACATTAAATTATCAAGTCATTTAATTCTATGTGATTCTAGTGTTCACGATATATGAAATAATTATTAAATTAATTGTGTATCAAATTTATTTTGAATTTATGCCTTTAATTGATATTGCTATTTTCTTAGTCAATTCATTTACTATCTAAATATTCTATTCATTTTCTATTATATTTAAATTAAACTTTCATATTAACTTATGTCATTAATTTCGACTATGTTTATGTATCTTAAAATTGACTTAAATTAATTGTAGAATATTACTGAATGTACTTTTATGATAATATAAGTATTAATGCTGATCTATTTTAACTGAAAATGGTGAATTTTGTCTCCGTATCTTTCTCGTAGTAATCTATTACATTGAAGTGGCTTCTGAAAAGATCCCGCTAAAACACCCTTTGCGATTACATTAACAAAATGGAAAAAGATCAAAGAAAAAAACAGAAGGAAGAGGAAAAGTCTAAAAACAAAAACAAAATTAAGAAGGAACCACAAGAAAAGAATAACTCCTGTATAAAAAGAAAGAATGCAGTCGTGAAGAAAGCCAAAGATGTAAACAAAAACAATAATACTGACGAGGATAACGGGATAGATGCAGCATTGCCAGCAGCTCAGAGACGTCGGGTCAAGAATAACTCTGACATGCAATCTTCAACAGTAATCGAAAAAGAGAATACTAAATTACCCTCAAAAAGCGGGGTTAAGAGAAAGGGAGCTGTAAGAACTGCTGTAAAAAAAAACAGAAAAAGATTGAATAATGAAAGTAGTAGCGATATTAGTCCACTTATGTTTCGAAACGGCAGGAAATTTAGAGGAGGAAAGTCTAGGCTCAATCAATCATGAATTTTGTAGAGTGTAACTTGTAATGTGAATAGAGCTTTATTGCATTTTCAGGTACAGTGTGAGATTGTCTTTAGGTTTCTTTAATGCCTGTGCACACAGGCACAGGACTTCTCAAAAAATATGCTAGAACAAGAGCTTTAACTTGGCTGCTTGTCTAGCGTTAAGAGGCCGACCAGGAAGGTCTTCGTCGTAAAAGACCGTTTGGTTATTGTTGGGATCGGTCTTTGCCTCCTTTCCCGGAGTTTTAGGGGCCCGATCGAGGGGTAACTCCGGGATCACTGGGGAGGGCAGGGCCGGCTTGATGGTCTTCTGGTCCTTGCTCCTCTTCTTCTCCTTGCTCCGTTTCGTCTTTGGCTCAGTTTAAGTGCCGATCGTTCTCCATGCGCCCGAAGGTAACGGCCTCAGAGCCCGAGGGTCACCCGGAGCTAGGCTCAGCCCTGGTGGACGGGTGAGTCTCCGGTGTGACTCGGGGAGGCTCACTGGCATGAGCAGCCACCTTGGCTCAGGTGGAGGCGCCGGTTGCCATGCCACCTGCGGTCTCCTGGTAAGGGAGGGCCTCCTGGCTCGCCTCCTTGGTCGTGGTCTTCCTCCGTTGAAGCCTCGTGTAGAGGGGCCCTTAGCTTCTACCACCGCGTGGCGAACTTGTAATGTTCGACGGGTGGGAGGGGCGGACTCTACCGGGTCTAATAGTTGCCTCAAGTCAACCCTCTTTCTTCGCTCTGAAGAGCCGTGGCGATGCTTTGCTCTCTCCAGAATGGAGCTGGATTCGCAATAATTGCTCTCGATCGCTGCTTTCTCCACACCCGGCTTGTTTAATGTCACGGGGGAGTATTCACTGCGAGAGAGAATATTTCCTTGTGGGCAGGCTTGCCCTTATATTCCTTTGTGTCGATATTATTGTACTCGCGAAAGTCAGCCGCCCCGCTGCGACATATGTTACCCGCGTTCGCGGCGCGGGGTGTTGTTGTGCTCGGCGAGGTCGCGCAGAACGGGCTGCCGCGCTAGCCGGCGTGCCGTTCGGACTACGGATCCGAACAACTTACCTACACACATACCTATCACGGCTGTGCCAGAATAAAAGTATAAAATTATCGATAATTAAAGTTCTTAATTATTTTTGTTATATTACTTTATTGAAAAATGTTTGATAATTATTACTGTTAAGACTACAAATACCTACTTTATGTGTAAAATCTTGCGAAATAAATAATACGTCAATACCTATAACTACTTTATTTGATAGTGTTGAGGAACTTCGTTTCTCTATGTGGATTATTGAGAGGATTGAACAATTATCGCTATGTTTACTTTATTCGTATTAGTATACAGAGTACTCAGCGTTTCGCCTTCTGAGAGACACTAAATTCTAAGCAGAACTTGACTTGCGGCTCTCGCATTGCCCGAACGTCCCCGGAGAGACTCAAATGTTTTCTAAACACGAGTACAGTGAGAGACAAGACGCGCGATAAACTCCTTGTATTAATACTACCGCCGTTTGAGCGCTTCTTTCAAATCTCATGCATGCTTAGACTGTCTCGTAACATTTTAAATCGCTCTTTCGGTAGCGCTTTTGTGAAGATATCCGCACGCTGTATCTCAGAGGGCACATACTCTACACATATATCACCATTCTC
Source organism: Temnothorax nylanderi (assembly GCF_030848795.1). Taxonomy (NCBI): domain Eukaryota; kingdom Metazoa; phylum Arthropoda; class Insecta; order Hymenoptera; family Formicidae; genus Temnothorax; species Temnothorax nylanderi. Next base: position 126,021 of record NW_027249223.1, read on the forward strand.
GGACTTTTGTACTCGTTTGCCATTACCATTACATGATTGTACTCTACTTATGTAATGGTATCTTATATCTATATGTTTTGTGCGCTTGTGAAATTCTGCATTTTTCACAAGCCGAATTGCACTCTGATTGTCTATGTACAACTTTGTTGCACTGACGCACATGCGTCCCAGATCTTTCAATAGTTTTCTAAGCCACATGGCTTCTTTCGTTGCCGCGCAGGCGCGACATATTCTTATTCCGTAGTGCTTAATGTAACGAGTTTCTGCCCTTGAGAAAACCACGTGATCGGACTGTTTGATAGATAGAAAACATATCCCGATGTCGAACGCCTCGTTTCTATGTCATTTGCAAAACCTGTATCAGAATAGCCTACAAGACTCAAATCTCTACCGCCGCTTTGATACTCTATTCCAAATTGAATTGTACCGTTTATGTACGCGAGGATTCTTTTAACCGCGTGCCAATGTGACTTGTTGTGATTTCTCGTGAATTTACTTACAGTATTCACCGCAAATGCTTTATCTGGTCTCGAGACTACTGCTAAAAACATTAGAGAGCCTACGGCCTCTCTGTACGGTACGTTTATCATTTGCTCGTCCCCTTTTTCGACTGGAAATAGAGATGCGTGCGGATCTGCCGGCACACCAATCGCTTTCAAATCGCTCATTTTAAATTTTTTGATTACTTTTCGCGCGTATGGCGCTTGATGAATTGAGAGTATGGCGTAATTTAGCCACTTTATAATCGGCTTCGCTTGCCGTGTGTTTGCTCGCTCACCGAGGATAGGAGGCGCAATGTAGTGGAGCCGTAAATGACGAGAAGTTGCTGTACGATATTTACATATGTTTATTCCTATCTAATATGTACAGTTTGATTGGAGAGTCTTATGTGGCCCTGATAAGGGCCGTTTGATTCCCTTTTAAGGCGGGAGGCCCTCACGCCAGACAAGGTACGGCGATGTCTGTGTCCGGTGGAGCGGCTGGCACGGTCCCCACTGGCCGGGCTTCCTCCAAGCCGGAGGTGTCCCGGGAGGCACGTAGGAGGACCGGCGGTCGAGAGCCGGACCGTCTGTCTGCGTTGCTCGAGTGCCTGTTAGACCTGGGATGTCCGTTTGCACTCCTCTCTCGGTGGTAGGTGTCTCTCACTCGCTGTCTGTTTGCGCCTCTGAGTCGCTGGTGCGAGGCCGGACCTGAAGGCCCCGATGGACTCGGGCCGAGGGTATGGTCTGCGTCCCCTGTGTGTACTGATCTCTAGGCGATAGTGACAGCGGCAACAGCAACGGAGGCACCGTCCAGCGAGGAGAGGTGTAGCGTCGGAGCCGTATATCCCAGGTGGTCAGCAGGGCTCGTGGAGGCCTAGTGGTCGGCCACGGTGGCGGGTCTAGGCGTATGAGTTTCCACGCAGCAGGGCGTATGTTTTGCGGCTGCTCCGGTTGTTTCGGCGGCAGCAAGGTGCGGGAAGTCGGTGGCTTTGTACGTCTCCACTGAGGCAGCGTTCGCCGATTACCAAAACGCTCTCGTTCAGCAGCTTCCTTGATGGAGGGCTGTTGAGTGAGAACAGCTGAAGATGCCTTCGCTGCCGGCCGCTCGTTGATTGACCCAGACTGTTTATAACGGGCGAAATGACATTTGCTTTCTCCAAGATGGCTAAGAGAACTCCTGCGTGGAATGGAAAAGTGCTTGTTGCAATTGTTATACTTGATACGCGCGTATTTACAAGCGTTTAATTTCAGATGTTACCTTGCCAGAACGACAAGAAGATGACGCTCTTGACTGTACAAAATTTGAGCACAGGCTCGAACGGCGTCAGTAGATCTCTCGTAGCGAAATAGAACAGAAACAGCCCATAAAGCGCAAGCGACACGCTGATGTTGTAGATTATCGTGATGTAAATGTAGCCACCGTCGGGTGACCAATCTCCGTCTCTGTAATGGCCGAAGGCTTGCAGAAATATGATGACAAACGCCATCACTGGCTTAACCAGGCAAAACTGTAAAGTGGCTTGCTTGCAGAATCTCAGGAAGCCGATGGTGTAGGTCTTCCCGACCAGGCAACAGGTGCCGTACAGGCAACTGGAGCGTATCGGCTTGCCCCTGATCTCGGACATGATGTTGCCCTCACCGCCTAGGTACTCGTAGCACAGCGACAGAAAGTTATATATAACAAACGCCTCGTAACAGTCTCGCACGGTGAAAAAGTAAACGTAGTAGCTCTCGCTGTTGAAGAACAGCAACGAGATCCAGGAGTAAATAGCGTAGATGGGCACGATGAACAAAATTCTCACTATCCATCTCTGCTCCGTGGGATTCGTGTACCACCTTAGATGCTGGTAGATCTGCAAACAGGGAGGGCAGAGAGAAATGACAGCTGACAGCTGACAGCTACGCCGCGAATCATCGAACGCGTCTCGTTGTATCGCCTCTCGACGTATCGCCTACCGACAATTCCGTACCTGTTGGCAAGTGAGAAAAAGCGCCACGAACACGAACACACCGGCGATGACCTGGGCCGCGCGGGTCTGCAGGAAGATCGGCGTCCCTTCCTTCGGGAGATCCGCCGCCAAGTCGCTGACGTCGGTGGTCGTTGACATCTTGTCAAGTGGATTCACGTACGTGGCGTGCGTCCCTGTGACCCCGACACCATTCATACGTCAACCTGCTGCTGGCACTACCCGCGCAAACACAGTTGATTAATTTCTCGTGACGCCAGGACGACGAGACGCGACGTTGACGCGTTTCCGCGTCGTATCCGTTACGAGTTACGACGTTCGACGCGGAGGAGTCATCGCGCGATCGCTCGCGTAATTTCACGAGCGCGAGGACGCCCGCGGCGGAGAGCGGAGAGGAGCGGAGGGAGTGGGAGAGGGAGAGGGGGGGAGGAGGAGCACAGGAGGACAAAGGAGAAGGAGAGAAAGAAAGCGCGTGCGACTCGACCGCGCGAACGTGGGACGGGACGGACACTCGCGGGTAAATCGATACACGTACGTGCGTAAAACGGAGGATCGCGGAATATCTCGCCGTGCGAGGTGCGAGTTTCTCGGGACAGTCGGGACTCGCTTTCGGGACGAAGAACACAGGCGCGGCCGACGGGGAGGGAGAAGGAAAATCCGAGCTAATCGTCACGTTATCGTAAACATAAAAGCTCGTTCTCACGTAACCGTAACGTTGCTGTGCTGTTGCGCGAATTCAGCGGAATCGGGCCGACTTGGGTCGCGAATCGAGACGCAACAATCGGGTCGCGCTGACGCAAGTCCCGCCGCTCGCGGATTCTTTTCTTTCTCTCTCTCTCACACACACACACACACATACACACACACTCTCTCTCGCTCTCTTTCTCGTTTTAGCAACGTACCCGTGCCCCCATTCGCGAAGTCCTCTCCAGATTTTGCAGCATACGCACGCTCGGCGTACCCTCTCCCTCTCCCCGCGAGCTGTCCCGTTTACGTCGCCTCGCTCCCGCTGTCACGACGGCCGCCTTTCGACGCGGGGACTACAGCAGCTGCCGGCCTCTCTCTATTATTGGCGATTGTCGATAAATCGCGCGCCTCGAACGCGCTCCGCGAGCCACCTGAGCCGGAAGACGGTGTCCGTCGTTTACGGGCGACGCACAAACACACCGTACATAAACGCAGCTATGGTGGAATTAATCGCTCCTCCGCGAATCGTTCCACTCGCGTTCGCGACTCACGACAGTCACGACTTCTGCTGCCCGCACTCGCGCACTCCCGCGCTCGCGGCACTCTCCGTCCGCGGATGGAGTATAAGCTGTATCGTTCACTTCCGAAAGCGCTCTGGGCAGTCTGGGCTCTCCCGACGCGTATCACGGTACAACGGCTCCGGAAGAGATCGGGGAGAGCACCGGACCGGACGGCGGATCGTTGTCCCTTTCGCGAGATTCTCGGCGTCGGCGATCGCGAGATCGAGCGACGCGAAAACGCACGGTACACGGTACGCGAACCTGTTTTTCCCCGAGCGAGCCAACCCTTCGCCTTCTCGCTTCTCGCCGCCGAGCCGATCCCGCAACGGTTTCACTCCCACCCCACCACGCGTGCGTGCGCCGATTGTGTGTGTACTCCGCTGCTCGCGCCTCGCCGCCCCCCGCCCATACACGAACCTGCCGCCCGCCGAGAAACTGGGAAATCGTTTCCGCGCAAGGCGACGCGACGCGACGCCGCGACGCCCCGTCTTGCTCTTTCTTTCTTTTTTCCTTGCCTGCCCGCAATCACTGCTGTAAAAGGAATAAACGAGGGAGAAAATCTTTTTTTTTTTTTTTTCGATATCAGTATCGGACTCGATTGCTCCTGCAACAATTGACGAGGATAGAATTGTTGAGACACTTCTCAGCGATTGTTCGACAATTATCTCGTTGACGAGTTATATACAAGTCCTCGTTGAATTTTCCTTACGAGAAAGTCAGCCGCCTAGCGGTGAAAGCTTGTTGTAATCCTTGTATTGAGGTCATGCCGGTAGCACGTGTTCGCCGCGCGCGGCCGGCTGCTGTGCCGCTGGCGCGCTCGCTCCCGGCAGGACGCGGACAACGGGTTGCCGCTTGGCAGGGGCGCGCTCGTATGCGATCGGTGTGGCGGTTGAGTCACCGTTTGCCAGGGCGCTCATAGCCGCCACAGAGAGCGACTTACTTTTTCTGTTTCGCGTTATTTGCAGGTCAACAAATGTTTTCCCGTTGCCTATCGTAATGTCGAATGTTTTGCTTAATTCGTTCAATACAGTCTCTAGAATGTTTTTTGACTTCGCTGCGCCTAGACCGTCGTCGACAAACAATGCGAGATACACTATTTCACCATTTATTTTTCCAACAAAAATCCACTGATCCGCTTCAGTAGCTTTATACTCATACTGGTTCAAAAACTTTGCGAATTTTTTGTTCCAGCATCGCGGAGCTTGTTAATAGTAATTTTATTAACTTGCACACATCACTTTTTGTCGGTCTTTCTCTTCCTTCTTCTTCGACGATGAGGCCTTCGGGGATCTCCATGAAGATGTCTTCCTTCAGTTCGCCATATAAAAATGCAGTTTGCACGTCAAACTGCAGAAGCTCGAGATCATCCTCTGCCATTATTGCCAGTAAGGCCCGAAGTGAGTCATAGCGAACGACAGTGCAAACGTCTCCGTGTAGTCTATGCCTTGTCTCTGCATGAAGCCCCTTGCACAGAGCCTCGCCTTGAATTTCTGAGTTTTTCTTTCCGGATCTTCTTTTACTCGAACATCCATTTTGAGTCGATAGTCTTGTGTTTTGATGGTCTTGGTACGAGTGTCCACATGTGATTGCGCTCGTGCGCTTGTAGCTCTTCCTTAACAGCACGTGCCCACTGCGTGGCGTCCTTGCTGTTCATTGCCTCGTCATATGTGTTTGGTGTGACGTATTCGGCAATATATACTTCTAATCTGTCTGGCATTGTCAGTCTCGCTCGATCTCTCAGAGCTCGACCTTCTTTATCAATTTCTGGCTGTGGCTCGGCCCAATTGTTTTTATCCGGAACTTCTTCGAACTCATCTTTTTCATACTCGGATTCATCGGAGATTACCTGGATGTTGTGCTTGTTACCTTTTTCAGGGATTTTAGATCGTCGCAGCACTATATCTTCTTTCTGCTTGCTCAAGGATCATCTTTGATTTCTCGATCTTTTCGTTGGACGTCATATCGCGTGACACGCTGACTTTCTTCGTATCATGATCGTAGACTCGATAATTTGTTGCGTCATCCTGATAACCTACGAATACTTTTGACTTCGCGCGCGCGTCAAACTTTTTCGTAAATTGCTTGGGCACATGGACATATGGTTGAGACCTGAAAATACCAGATTTGGTTTTCTGCCGACTCACAACTCGTAAAGCGTAGCCGAATTCGCCAAGGATGTTGTTCGATTTAATACGTAAACTGCCGTATTGATTGCCTCGGCCCACAGAAAAGTCGGTAGATTTTTCGAGAGTAGCATCGATCGCGCACTTTCTACAATGGTTCTATTATCCCTTTCTGCCCTTCCGTTTTGCTCAGGAGTGTACGGAGCGGTATTCTCTTTCTTGATACCTTTTTCGATTAGATATTTGCTCATCTTCTCATTACAGAATTCGCTTCCGTTATCTGATCGAAGAACTTTTATCGATTTTCCAAATTTATTTTTAATGAGCTGCGCGTACTCTTTAAATTTGTCGTACACCTCCGATTTGTGCTTGATAAAATATACGTGTTGAAAACCGGACGAGTCGTCTTTAAACGTTAAAAAATATCGCGCACTATTTAGCGAATCGACGGACATTGGTCCGCACACATCTGTGTGTATTTTCTCATCTGGCTCCGTCGTCGCTCTCTCGACGCGTTACTTAAAGGGTAGACGATGAGATTTATCGAGTTGGCATGCCTCGCAGAAGAAATCGTCTTTTTCTGTTATTGACACTCCTTTTACTAGCCCCTTTTCGACCAGTTCGCGTATTGCACGCTTTCCAATGTGTCCCAGACGTTTGTGTCGAACACGTAGATTCGTTGCGGAAACATTCGCTTCTTCGGCTTTCCTTGGCAGCTCCACTTTAAACAGCATTCGGTAAATCTTGTTGCTTTATTCCAGACGCAACCACCGCACCGTCTCTCTCTAAATTCACTCGACCTTTTTCGAACACCACTTTATATCCTTTTTCCATGCACGCTTCGACCAAAAACAAGTTTTTCTTAAGCTTCGGTACGTACAGAACATTCTCTATGCACGATTTTTCCCACGCGCCGTTAACGAGTTTTCTTATGTTCATTTTCCCTGTCCCTGGCGAAAATAAGAAGCTTTATAAAGCGTTGACAACTGTTCAATGAAGGTTTTTTGAGAGTTTATACGCTTTCAAACTTTATAAGAACGCTTACACAACGCCGTTGGGTTTTGAACGCTTCCAGAACGCTTATAAAACGCTGTATATAACGTTTCATGAAAGTTCTGGAATGCTGATGCAACGCTTTTCAGAGAACGCTCAGTAAACGCTGAAACGCATTCGTGCAGAGAGTTTGCTGTCAGACTTTTCAAACGTTTAGCAAACGCTTTTTCCAACGCCGTAAGACAAGCGTTTTCACTCCGTTCAGCAAACGCTCTTCCGATGTGGCGAATTGTAGAAGCGCAGTGAACGTTTTGTAAGGCGTTAACGCAAACGGCTTGGAGACGCCCAAGAAACGCTTTTCCCGACTCCGTAGCACAAGCGTTTTCCCTCCGTTCAGCAAACGTTCTTCTAACAATGCCGCTAGGCGGCGCATCTTTCTCGCATTTAAAATACATCCAGCCGCGTATATAAGCAGACCCCCTGCAAGGCGAAAAGCAGATTTTAACATTTAACGCTCTTTACGCCGTTTCATGTAACGACAAGAGTAAACGCCCGTTAAACGCTTAATAGAGGCTGCACGCAGTTTCCAATGATGAAAGCAAACGCTTTCGACTTATTAAACGCTTAACAGAGGATCTCTAAATGTTTTAAAGAACTCTCAGCAAACGTCATACGTCATGTAAACGCTGTGCAAACTCTCAAAAACGCTATATACAAACGCCTTTCAAACGTTGCAGCGTTGTAATTTCCGCTCTACGAACTCTCTACTGACCGTTTCTAAACTCTCAACGAACTTCCGCAAACGCTCACGTAAACGTCAAACAAACGTTTATGAAACTTCTCATTTTCGCCAGGGGTGCCGACGACGTCGCACTCTTCGTTGTCGCCAAGTACTACGGTCCCGCTGCGCGGATCTGCACGGTACTCCGAAAGCCACTCGCGCCGAAATGTCATATGAGCAGATGCTCCACTATCGGTAAGCCATATCTCCTTTTGATGGGCCTTTTTCAGCTCCCTCACTGACTCACACGTTGACTTTGAGCATTTACCCCTTTTATTATCAACGCTCGTTTTGGTTAGATTCCGATAACTTTGGCGCCTTAATTTGACGATGGTTTCTGGCAGTACTTTTAACGCTGAACAAAATATTATATAGGTCTTATAGGGCTAACCGCTCTGGTTTTCGAGATATACAGTGTTAAAATTGGTAAAACTTTAGATTAAGGGCGACCTCACCGATTTCAATGACCTTGATATATGTTGTCCATATGAAACGAGGTGCCACATGGGTTTACAACTTTTCAAGCGTGGAAAGCCGACGCATGTACTTTGAAGGCACACTATGTATCTAGTTTAACAATAGTGGAGTCCCCCGCAGGGGGGCGAAACCTACTGCCTCCACGCATACACTTTCCACGCGAAACAAGGTGCCACATGGGTTTATAACTTTCCACGCGTGAGTCCCTCTCCCGTCCTGCTATATTTTTCAAACTTTTTTTGTTAATAACTTTTTAATAAACAACGAGCGACGATTAATTATAAGAAAAAGTTACTCAGAATTATGTCCTTGACAACATATATCAAGGTCATTGAAATCGGTGAGGTCGCCTTTAATCTAAAGTTTTACCAACTTTAACACTGTATATCTCGAAAACCAGAGCGGTTAGCCCTATAAGACCTATATAATTTTTTGTTCAGCGCTAAAAGTACTACCAGAAACCATCGTAAAATTAAAGCGCCAAAGTTATCGGAATCTTGCCCTCGCGTTTCTTTCGCCGACAAATGCACAGTCACACGAATCTTTTTCTTCTGACTCGCTTTTCCCGCGTTTTTCTTTGCACTCACTCGCGAAGTGCCCTTTTTCATGACACTTCCAGCACTCAATATTTCTTTTAGATCTTTTTTTTTTTCTTATTGTCAGCATTTTTTTCTTTCGATCCTGTAACGATACTAGAAGAGCACTTGCACCATCGTCATCCGATTTCAGTCGAGCTTCTTCGCTGATTAATCTTGCTTGCAGATTCTCAAGCGTTTGTCGAGCAGGATTGACACTATCCCACGCCGTTCGTAACGTACTATATTTCGTCGTCAAGCTAGCTAGCAATTTCGCTGCTATTGCGTTATTTGTAACGCTTGCACCAAGATCGATCAAGTTAGCGGCCATATTCTGCACTGTAGCTATATGCTGCTTCATCGATTCTTCGGGCGACATCTTGTACTCAAGGAATTTTTGCAAAAAAACCATTTTATTTGCTTCGGATCTCTGCTCATGCAATAAGCACATCTTTTCCCACATCTGTTTTGCCGACGTGCACACCAAGAGCGGGTCTAGCCTCTTAGGTTCCACCGTTGAGAAAATCAAAAACGGCGCGGCGGCGTCGTCACTTTCCCACTTTTTTGCTGCTTCTGACTGTAGATCGGCCGGCCTTACTCTGAGACCATCCACAACGTCCGTAATGCGACTCATACAAAATAATGCTTAATGGGAACGGCGCCTGCCACTCTTAGCCGCTAGGGACGCTAGCGAAATTGGAGACGCACCGAGCTGTCACCGAGTACCGAGCATATCGTTAACGAGAAAAGCTGTGTACATAAACGTGAATATTTCGGAATTTTTTAACATGCCGGGAATGTGTGTGGCATATAGATGTAAAAATAAGGGAGAGAATCGGTGTCCGAGGGATAAGATAATGAAAAAACGGTGGATTATTGCTATAAAACGCGAGAATTTATATCCGAATACAAATTCGCGACTAAACATATGTTTCATTATATGTCTATTAATTTTATTGTAAACTCACTACTTTCAAAGCCGGTGGTAATATAATCCTCAGGTCTAAAGTGGTTTGTGCACAGTCGCGAATTTGTATTCGGACTTGTATAAATCCTCGCGTTTTATAGCAGTGATCCGCCGTTTTTTCATCATCTTGTCTCTCGGGAACCGAAGATCCCTTATTTTTACATCCATATGCCACACACATTCCCGCCATGTTAAAAAATTCTCCAAACCTCTCCACTCATTAAACGTAAACATTATGACACGTTTCCAATTTCGGTGCTGCCCTCTGCGCTGAGCTTGTCAAATCGCCATTTTCATTGAAATTTCCATGCTTAGAAATTACTCCCGTCAAATTTCGTAACATGCCTGGCTGAGATATCTCCCGACATGACCAATACAAGTTCATGCACCGTCACTCGAAACTCGCACACGCGGTTGGCCCACAATAGCCGTCGCGCTCTGTACCCGGTATATCGCAAATAGTCTTTCACGTCCTCTCCCCTTTTACACTAGACAACTCAGCGCAGTACAGGTGGACCTGGGCCCATAACCTGAGAAACTTTGTTTCTCTATGTTTGTGGATTATTGAGAGGAAATTATCGTTACGTTTACTTTATTCATATTAGTATACAGAGTACTCAGCCTTTCGCCTTCTGAGACACTAAATTTTAAGCAGAACTTGGCTTGCGGCTCTCGCATTCCCCGGAGAGACCCGGATGTTTTCTAAACACGAGTACAGTGAGAGACAAGACGCGCGATAAACTTTTTGTATTAATAGAGTGTTCATTCACTGGATTTTGCTGTTCATTCACTGGATTGGTCTGTTCAATAACTGGTGCAGAAGCTGTTCATTGATTGGGTCCGAGTGTTCAATTACTGGGGGAACTGCTATTTTCACTTTCAATAGGGTTTTTTATATATATTTCTGTTCGAATAATACGTTTTAACGAGCTAATCCAAATATTTAGGATATAATATGTCGAATAGAATTGGTTTTGTCAGTCCATAACCATTCAGTACAAAGAAAACCTTTCCCAAAACTGACCGTGCGCTTAATTGTGCATTCACTGGTGCACTCACCCTAGACCTCGTTCCGCGTAATTTAATGATTGGTAAAGAAATTGTGCGCAAACGAACTGTGCGCAATTGAACAGTGCGCAATCGAACTGTGCGCAATCGAACTGTGCGCAATCGAACCGTGCGCAATTGAACTGTGCGCAATCGAACTGTGCGCAATTGAACTGTGCGCAATTGAACTGTGTGCAATTAAAATCTGTGTAATTGAATTGTGCGCAATTTTGGGTCTAATAGCACAGTGTGCAATTGCAACGTGATGATAATGGTGATGACGATATTCGGATGATATCATCGATCGCCGCCGTAAGGACATTATTATCTCTCGTGTGCTCCGAGTCATTCAACATCTCATATGTCGTACACTCGCGCGCATTATCGCTGTTGCCGTCATACGTGCAATCTGATGGTGATTTCTGTTGTATTTTTGAAATGAACAAGAATGGTTGTGATCGAGATTTTTATTCTGTGCTCGGACATACAGAGAGAACGGCTGTTACGTAGCGCGACTATCGTACGTCTCACGAGACGCTCGCGTGCACACACGCAAGCACGCTCGCTCTTCAGTGCTACCAACGCACGGTACACGCAGCGCCGCGAGTGCCCCAGATTACGCTAGATCGGAATCGCATATCCTACAATTTCTTCTTCTCGAAAATCAAGCAATTGTCCGTCTTGATCCAGAACGCGTTAGATCTGTAACTCACCGCGCGATGATTGGTAGGTAAATGATCTGTGCGGCCAATATCTTATATCCTGGTGATACGCTCAGAGAAAATTCATGTATCGTATGAACGCGTTTGTCGTTGTTGTGCGCACTCGCATTACACTCCAAGCGGATAATGTTTACTTTGATGATATTAATCGTATGTTCGTTTCGTGCCACTGTCTCGGCTGTAATATACGCTTCGACGAGAATCTCAGCAGCGATCAAATATTGTCGGGTTCGTTAAAGTTCACTCTGAAAGCGAACTTAATCTCGCTCTTTATCGTATTGTAATTAGCATGGAGCACTATCGGGTATTCTACAGCCTCGTCCTCATCCTCGTCACAGTTCGCATGAACGGTCTCCTCTCGCGCGACATCCGCGACCGATGTAATCGTGATCGCTGGAACGAACTATGCGTCATGGACGTTTCCGTAAAATTTCACGTTTCAAAATCTCATGTATGGCTCGTAACTCGTACGATTCTTTGGGAATTGTAATTTCCGTATCATCCGTCTAAATAAAATTTATTATTCGAGGAATTCACGTTCAGTGTTGTATGATAAGTCACAAAATCCGTTAGACCGAGTTCGTAGTTACTGTCGCTCAAATCCACGGCAGAAAAGTAATGTACCGCGAGGATGCTCTTCCCGGTCAACGTGAACGTCAAAAACATGTCGGGGAAACCGTCTCCACGGCGCACCGTCAGGCTTTCAATTAATCATTGATCGTCCGAAGAAACAGCAGGCATAAATGTCCAGATGCCCTGATCGTAACGTTGAACGGGTGTACGATTGTACTCTATCTTCGTCACGTTTGGCCCGAAATATCGCAATAATTCATTCGGCGGTCGAAGATTACCGAAATTATTGAAATACATCACGCGGTTTCCTCTCTTTGCGTACGCTACCCAATGAGTACCGGGACTCGCTGCATCGTTCAAATTTACAATACCGCTCTCGTTTTGAGTGAGTCCCGATTGCGCACATTACCAATCCGACACGACAATATTTCTCGATCGGACACATTCCCGATTGAACACAGTCTCGATCGGACACAGTCCCAATCAGACACAGTCCCGTTCGGACACAGTGTCGATCGGACACAGTCCCGTTCAAACACAGTCCCGTTCGGACACAGTGCCGATTGGACACAGACCCGTTCGAACACAGTCCCGTTCGGACACAGTGCCGATCGGACACAGGGACCCCATAACGAAAATATTTGAAATCCTACTAGTTTGGAACTTGTTTCGCTCTACTGCACATGGGGGTGTGAATGGACCTCGCTTCACGTGGTAAGTGAAAACCTATTCGGGACTGTATCCGATCGGGACTGTGTCCGAACGGGACTGTGCCCGATCGGCACTGTGTCCGAATGTAACTAAATGTGTCCGATAGCGACTGTGTTCGATCGAGTCTGTGTCCGAACGGAACTGTGTCCGATAAAGACTATGTCCGATCGAGACTGTGTCCAATCGGGAATGTCTGATTGGGAAATATTGTTGTGTCCAATTGTTAATGTGCGCAATCGGGACAATCCCCTCATTTCGACGTATACCATCACCGATCGGTAACGAGTCACGCAAGAAAACACCTTTGAAGAATGGTACGCACATATGTTTCGCCAGTCTCTCCAATTGTACGTTAGTCGTAATACCCGTGGGTAGGGATGGGATTAAAGTATCTTACAAGTAGGTTCGAATCTGTTGGCGTAGTTTCGAACCCTTTATGAATACCTTGAAAAACAAAAGTGTTACTTCCAAGTATACTCGAACCTGAATCAAATGTGTTCGAATCTTTTATGAGTACTTTACTACAAATTTTATTTCTTTCGAATCAAAACGTTTATATAAAGCGACAATTATTTTAATATTAATTTTAATATTTTATAAATTATAATTTATAATTTATAATTTAAAACTTTCACGAAGAGTAAGAAGTATAACATAAAGAATCAAAATAAAAGTTATTTTTTTATCATTGCCTATTGGTAAAAAATAAAATGAACAAATCAAGTAATATAATCAACGATAGTAATGTGTGTATGTATATATGTATATTATATGTATATGTATAGCAGAGAAAGAAAAGATCTGAGAAGAGAATCTAAGAAAGAAAAGAATCTGAAAAGAATGACAGATTATTGTATATGTACATATACACACACACACACACACACACACACACACACACACACACACACACACACACACACACAAATATCTCTTTATTACAGTTATTACACTGAGAAAAAGGTTTCTTTATGTCAATTAAATATATTTGGTTGACACTTTTCTAAAATATTTATTTCAAGCAAACGAATTATATTTAATATAAATGAATGTTTTGTTGGTATTGCTAATCATTCATATTTGTGTCAACTCGGCGATATAGTTGACATGTTGAATGCGATTTGTTGAGCCAACTCTATATTTCTTAATAGATAAGAAATCTTGCTTTTGTTTCGTGCTCGGTGCTCGGCGTACCTTAGAGGCGTTCAGGCATAATCCCACGGATGGTAGCTTCGAACCACCGGCCGCTCGACCGAGTGCGTGAACCAAATGTCCGAACCTGCGGTTCCTCTCGTACTGAGCAGGATTACTATCGCAATGACTGGTCATCAGTAGTGTAAAACTAACCTGTCTCACGACGGCGCACTCTCACGCGGCGAGAGAGTTCGGCTCGCGCCCGCTACGCGGCGCATTGCCAGTATCAATGTAACAAAATATACTTTTGTGCCAAAATTATATTCTTTAACTACTAAGAAATATTCACTATTATCACAAACTAACGATTGCATTGATTCAACAAATTGATTCGATTCGCCGTATCCAACCATGCCATTTATTATCTGTTAACGAGCCTTATTTGGTCCAAAGAAATCTTTTTCTCAGTGTACAACTTTATATAATAACATAACTTATATATTATAATAACATATTATTTAATTATATCTTATGTAATATATTTAGTTATCTAATATTTGCAACTGTTTAGAAATAATATTTGATTTACAATTTTAGCTTTTAGTCTATTTCGCTTGTTATTTATAACATTTCCTGCTTTCGGAAATACTCTTTCTGATGGAATAGACGTAGCCATAATGCACAAGTAATCATGTGCGCATTTTGATAAAATAGGATATTGAATTGCGTTTGTAGACCAAAATAACAAAGGATTAGCTTTACGATGTGCATAATTTAATCCCAAATAATTTTGCACTTCTATAGCGGTAGCTGATGAATTAGACACATTTTTATTTGTAGCCATAATTTCGGTATCAAAAGATGACCAAAGTGAAATCCGTTCATTATTTACATCTGATTGTGAATTATTTGTGAATGTGATATCATATGTACTCGTGGATGCAATATCATTAGACATATATTTATTTGCTTCTTCAGTTAACATTTCACGCGCACGGGAAATACAATCACTGTTAGAGAAAGTCAATATTTTAAAGCGGGGATCTAGTAATGTTGCTATCATGTAAAAACGATTATTTTCAATATCATTTAGATAATATTCCATATAATATATCAGCTTTTGTCGTAAAGTATATTCTAAATCAGTATCGTTATTAAATACATGTAAAGAGTATTTAACTGTTTTCTAATAGCTATTATTTTTGATAAGTTTACGTTCTTTTCGCTACTAATTTCTTCTGTAATAAAAAAAATATCTGCAAAATGGGTATGATTATTTCAAGAGCATTTCATTCTGGATCTGTTAATAATTCAAAATTATATTTTAATGTTGCTAATGCTAAAACTATAGCACGTTTCTGTTCGAGTAATCTATTAAACATTGCATATGTCGAATTCCATCGTGTTTCCACTTCCATTATTAATTTATGGTTTGGTATATTAATAAGATTTTGTGTTTCTTGCAGTTTATCATATGCTACGCTACTGTGTTTGAAAAACGTAACTAATCTTCGACATTTTTCACGAATACGGCAAATATCATGGATATCTTTAAGACATTTTTTTTACTATTAAATTTAATGTATGTGCAAAACACAAGATATTTATCGTACTTGGTTCAATTTGTTTGATGGCAGACTTCATATTTGCGGCATTATCCGTGACTATAGATATAATTTTATTTTCTAATTTCCAATTACGAAACACATTTTGTAAATGATTAGAAATCGCAATACTTGTATAATTTCCTTCAATTTTTGCAGTTTCTAACGTATAAGTTTTTAATTTGAAATCATTATCAATTAAATGACACGTAATAGTTAAAAAACTGTCTGTATTTATACTTGTCTACGTGTCTGTTGTAATACATACTTTATTCGTATTATCTAATTCATCTTGTACCTTATTTTTAGTTTCTTTATATTTTTCATTTATCCAGGCTTTCAATAATTTTCGATTGGGAAAACGGTATTTTGGATCCAGAAATTGTAATAATGCAACAAATCCAGTGTCTTCTACAATGGATAAAGGCTGAAGATCAGTAATTATTAAGGTCCAAAGCACATATGACAGTCGTAGTCGTGGACGTAAGTAACGCACAAGCTTTGGTGTATCCTGATCTGTCAGGTCGGGGACTACGACTGTCGTATATCGCTACGCCATGTTATGTGCTTTGGCCCTAAATCTGTTATTAGAGAATCAATTGTTTTTTTCCTTATACTATTCTCTGAAAAAACATTATTGTTTAGAATCTAGCATGAATCGGTATCAAGGGTGAGAATAGGCAGAGCTTAATATGGTAAAGAAGGGTTATTCAGATAAGGCAGAGTAAAATCAATAATCTAGTTATCGACCTCCCGTAAACGCACTATCGATCAAGGAGAGCTATCGTACTGTTACCATGCACTTCGCAATGCTAAGCGCACGCATCCACCAAGTGTCGCTGTCCGTTATGTATACTCGACCAACGACGTTCGCATCGTCACTTCTTTTCAATAACTCAATCAGTGAGGACGTTTTCATCTGTGATACGTTGCTACGCAATATATCTTTTGATTTCTTTCGGGTGTCTTCCTTTTGGAGGCCTGAAACTGTGATGTCGTGTACCGTTCTGGAGGAGAGTCCTTGTACCATTCTGAGGGAAAATCCTTGTACCATTCTGGATGAGAATCCATGTACCGTTCTGAAGGAGAGTCCTTATACCATTCTGAAACTGCCGATTGCGGCCATTAAACTGCTGACACATTAGGATTTGTCCCGACAATAGATGTAAACATATCTTTAAAGGACAACCACTCTTGTGGTGATCCACTAAATTGCGGAATACTAATTCGCGGTAGCCGCGTGTGTTGCACGAATGTCGGACAACTAGAGTGCTGAGAAACAGATTGAGTGGACGTTGAACGAGTAATCGGATCTTGATCCGAGTCTAAAAGAGAGGTTATCCTTTCGATTGTCTCCAGATAACACTCTTGCGTGTCCTATTGTGTTTTCAGATAACACTATTTCAATTAATCCAATCCTTATAATTTATATATAATTATAAATTATAAATTAAAGTTAAATTAAAATATATAAAATACATTCGTAAGGACATCCGTCTTGTACAGTAGTATTCTCATTTCCATTTTCTTTAGAAATATTATGCACTTTCATATGTTTAATAAGATTTGTAGTGCATTTATCATATTTTAGTTTTTTGTGACATTTAATACACTCCACATTACTATTTTCTGGTTCCGTGTAATATTCCTAAATCCACGAATGTTTAGGCATATTTGCTATCTTGTCGTTTACTGTGTCAAGAGGTTATACGTTATACCTTACTGGTGTTTATACGATAACTGACTGCGTATGAAAATATTTATGATTCCTGTTGAATCGTATGTAGTTTGACTTGACCTTTAGCTTATATTTACTAAATGTATCGATACTTCTATAGTATAGATAAATCTATAGGTACATACAAAGACAGAGAGGTAACATAGAAAACGATCGAAATTATCGACATTTTCGGCATATATGATACTACTGAGATATAATATTGAGCTACTAAAGATCTAAGCTCGGACCGTAAATGGCTTATTTAATAATGATTGATAGTATATCATAACAGTTTTATTTATCTTATTATTATGATAAATACATTATTATAACTTTATTTTTAGTGTTCGAGTACTGCTTGTAAAAGATTCGATTCTTTAGAATAAAAGTACTTATAAGTACGTTTCGAATCTTGCAGGTACTCATTCCAGAATTCGAAACGAACTAGTCGGGATTCAATTACTTCGCAAGTACAATGTATGAAATATTATTTCTTATGAATATTACTCAAATCTAAGGAAATGAAACTTGATTATTGGATTTGACTCGGATTTTTAAGTATATATTGAACTTGATCCCATCCCTACCCGTCGGTATATTTAACGCCTCTTTGACGTTTTATTTCTTTCTTCTTCGATGCCACTCCCCCCACGTTTGTATGGAGCGAGATAAAGTCTGCGACCTTCCATGGCGCGATTGTGACGTTGCATCTCTTCCACCTGACGCCGCGCGTCTCTATTAGTTCACCGCTTGTTGCAACCCCGGGTAGCAACCCCGAATTCAACGGTAGATCGGTAATACACCGCACAGTGGCCCAAATCCCAAAAACCTGGCCAAAATATGAAGGCGTTTTTCAATTTAAATGAAAATTGATATACAGAGGTTTTCGAGGTCGCTGATTACGAATCAAAAGTCAAAATTACAAAAAACAAAATTGCGGATTCAATATGGCGGATATATATATTTTAAAAATATCAAATTTAGCCGAAACTTGGTACACATCGGTTTTGAGATCGCAGATTACGAATAAAAAGTCAAAATTACGAAAAACAAAATGACGGATCCAATAGGGCGGATATATAGAGGAGACCGGGGCGAAGTCGTATTTTTTCGGTGCCGATTTTTAACAACAAAACAAATAATTTTAGTAAAATGTGGTATGCCGTTGCAAGTGAACCTTTGGCTACAAAATTTATAAGGGCATTTTTGGTCTACGTCGCTTTGTTCAACCAGTATAGAGTAAAAACAATAAAAGTGCAAAAATTGAAATGTCAAAATTGCCGGGGCGGAGTCGTCACTCTATTCTCGAACTAGATTTTAAATAAAAATTCATAATTCCAATCATGAAAAATGATAGAATATATTTTATTAATTATTTTTTAATAGAAAAATGGAAACATTAATTAAAAACACAATGGCGGAAAATAATTACAAGAAAAGCATACGCACTTTTGTACCCTACGATCGCACGAAATGCACTGTTTTTCGTCAGCTCTGTTCTCTGTCATCTCTGAGCACACGCAGCACATATTATCCAAGTCCTCGTCGGAATCCGACCACTGCTGCTTGTTTGACTTTGATTTGCGCCCGAAGCCATTATGATATCGTACGGCCACGTCATCCAAGTGTGCTATTTCATCATTATTCTTCTTCAGCCAGTCGTTTAACGTAGTTCTCGGGACTTCAAATTGTTTTGCGGCTACTTTTTGTTTTAATTTTATCTTTTGTTTTAATTTTGTCTTACTTTGTCTTAGGGTCAAAGCACATATGACAGTCGTAGTCAGTCGTAGTCGTGGACGTAAGTAACGCACAAGCTTTGGTGTATCCTGATCTGTAAGTTCGGGGACTACGACCGTCGTATATCGTTACGCCATGTTATGTGCTTTGGCCCTTACTTTGTCTTAATTTTATCTTTTTTCACCGCAAGAACTGCCTTCCTGAGTTGCTTCTTGTCGACGGGAGTCGTTCTGCAATGGTACGTGCGTACCATTTTTTTGCATTGAGAAATACAATGACGCATTTGCAACAAAAAATAGAGTGAAACCACCGGGATAAAGTCGTCACAGTGACGAGTCCGTCCACCGGGCTTGGTGACGACTTCGCCCCGGACAGATTTTAAGTTTGATCGCTCATGAAATATTAGAAATCAACGAAAATAAAAAAACTTCACTGGATTCGTGTTCGGCATGCATTACTCTTCAGAATCACTTATCTCGAGTTCGGAGAGAAAATAATATTTAAAATATTAAAAATTTTCGACGCGCAAGAAATTTCACTTTTGACCTCCGAAAACACGTTTGCCTTAATGATAATCACAATGGCGTATAATCTCTCTAAACTCCGTTGGTCACATGGGCACCATAAGTAGCGTTTACAATATTAATGGTGAGTTCACACAACATATAGATTTCGAGATAATTGTAGTGACGACTCCGCCCCGGTAACAACTTCGCCCGGTCTCTTCTATATTATTTATTTTTACATAAATAACGTTTATTAATACGCGTGCATGCTACTTCTTCATTTATTAAAGTATATATGAAAAAAATGCTTTCTCATATACATTACTAGTTCTTTTTTTTTCTATTTTTATCTTTACTCAAATTAAATAAATCGATTAAATAAATCAATTAAATAATTTAAAACACGTTGCTTCCGCACATGCTCTGATTCACCTTTATTTTCGAAAATAATTGCGTGAATTTCGCGGCGACTTATATTTCTCGAATACATTGTGCTTCTATTCGCGTTGAACTAAGACAAAGAACTAACTGTAAGGCATTATTGAGCTGTTGACAAACCATACATACACAATTGACATACTGCGATAAATAAACAAATAACAATAAATAAGAAGACAAAGCTATCATCTATTGTCATTACTAATCTCATGATCTAGTAATATATGCGGTCACTTCGCGTATACTTGGCGCAAGACACTACCATGTCTCTTGATTCTACCACTAGGCGCCACCACATTGTAATTTGATATTTTGCAAAGAGCAGCTATGAGCAGCTAATTCTTTTTTTATTATTTTTTCTGTGCTTCATAATCTTTGTTATGAGATAAGAAAGAATGCGTCACTCTGCGTCGCACTTTTTATATTGACAATTTTATTCATATCCGTTCATAAAATTTTTACTGTTTAAAGAATATATTATAAATGTTAATAAACACAACATATTGCATTTTCTGTTACAATATATGTTAGAATAAGATTTATCAAGTTGTCATTCAAAGGAATTAAAAATTTATAGAATATTATTATTGTGGGAGACAGCACGATGTCATAGTTGTAAAATAGTATGAAACGCGTGCATGAAATTGCCTGACTTTGAGGAAGATTTCAAAATTGCAATACACATTCATAAAACAATTATTGCATAAGTTGGTTCACTAAACATTTAAGATAATATAATTTGAATACTCTATTAAATATTTGAAAATTTGGCTTTTGGCCAGGTTTTTGGTGATTTTTGGGACCACTGTGCACCGCCTCGTTTCGCTGCCGGAAGTATCCGTTTTTTCGGATTCGCTCTCTTCTTTTTTGTCTTCGTTTTTAAACCCATTCCGAGCTTTCGCTTGGCCTTCATAGCCGCCAAGACGGCTGTAGCGGCAGCTTTCTCTCGACACGTCCTAGCGCTCTCTCGGTGAGTATCTTGTCTGCTGCGTGTCTCTCGGCGAGATCGTTGCTACGCGAATAGGCTATGTTGTGCTCACGACACGACGCGTTCAATGGATTTACACCCGGATCACCTTTGACTAAACGTTTCTTCAGCCGAGTGCCCGGATCACAAAACTGATAGCCAGGGATATATGCAATTCGATCGGAAGTGCGTTTATCGCGCGATTTAAGGCCTCTATCTATTTTTTTCATTGACATTCGCCGCAATTCTTGATCAATGGTGCGGGACCGTCAATGTGCGTTCGCTGCCACAGTTGATTGTAATGTTCTTTACAGCGATAGGTCTGAACCTCCAAATCCGCCATTATATGTTCCGGAAGCTTGTCTCACACGTAGTGGAAGTGATCGCCGCACATGCGCAACAAAACAGCTTTCGGCACAAATTGCAACTGTTTGGCGCTCAAATCGCGAATCTTGACAACCAGACGAACATCTTTGCTACTGAGCGGTTCGCGGTTCCGTGCATCTATAAATAGGCGTTCGATCGGAAGCCCGATCCAGTCGGCAATGTGAAAAAATGAGATTTGTGCGACAATCTTTGGGAATTTGCGTGACAAATTGCGATAGATCACGGCTAGCGATAGGGGATAGCGTGGAGAAGCGCAGCAGGCATGGTAAGATGCTACTATACGCGCAATCATTTGCGACCCTTCGAATTGTACAAAAATCAACGTAAGCTTGCTGGAAAGTCCGCACGGTGTACGTTTCGAAAACGTGCACGTATACTCAAAGTCACTGCACAGCCGAAATATCGATATCTGAAGAATTGATTGGCATCGATCGACGAAATCTGTTACTTCACGTTCTCCAACAACAGTGACGTCATTCCGCCGAACGATACATGTCCAAACTTGAGCTTCGTCTTCGTAGCATGCGATAAGCAAAACGCGGTGAGAGAGTACTTCTCAAGTAACTCTCTCATCGCCGGCACTCGAGCATCGACTGCTTTTATCTCTGTCAAACGTACGCGAGAATACCTAAACATCTGATACGCGACAACGCGAAACTGCTGATCCTGTTCAAACAGAATGGCACCAATCTAAAACACGTGTACAACGATCATGTGAATATCGACATGATGTACAACGTGAATTTTGCGCGTCGTGTCGCGATTGTTAACAACGCAAGTATAGATTCGTAGTGATAGATAAGGACAGCTCGCTTAACAATGACCGATACAGAAAAGGATTTAACATGTTTGCGATACCTTGTCGGAGGTAAAACGTTAACGTTAGAGAGATCGACACTTTGCTTTTTCCGCAGTGGTCGCGATCGACAATATTATTATCGATCGTGTGTCAATATTTGCCGCGCGTTGTTATTTTTCAGATATATGATTACTCAAATTATTTTAAATACGTACTGAAGGAGACTATAAGTAAAGCCGAAACTTTTGATTATTTTTTTAGTTATGTCGTGTGAATAAATTAATTTATTAAAATAAAATTTTTTTATTTAGCTCGTCCCGTTGGCCTATTTACCACAATACTTTTTATTTTGCATTAAACGAGCCTAACAATCTAGCAATATTAATAATATTGTTACGTCTTTCGATTCGTCCCTGTGTTCGGCCGATCGATACGGAGCGGCCGGCAAATGTAAAAGAAGATTGTTGTCAAGACAGCGCGTAATTAACGAACGGGTTGTCTTCGAGTTTTCTCCGAGCTTTCGTTGACGTCGGACGTTTCGCGGACGTTTCCGGTTAAGACGAGCTAATTCTTGTTTAAGTGGTGTTCTCGTTATTGTGTGTTGTTTATCCCATTAAATCCTTTAAACTTACAACCCGAGTTTGTTATATCCGCGAGTGCGCGAGTGCCGAATCCGCGCGAAGGCGTAACAATATTAATAAATATTAATATAGAAAAAATAACTTCCTCCGCCAGTGATTAAAAACCAAAAATATTCTTTTATTACTCGACTAACTGGCAACAATATAATAGTAATCACTACGTTTTGACTCTAGGTTTGAGTCCTTATTAAGTGCAGTCTAAAAAATTAGGAACATAGCGTTATATAATACAATAATTAATAATCATTAAAATAGAGAGCATTACCTAATCATCAAAATTGAATCGTCAGGTGGTAATCAAAAGATATCCTTGTGTTTATGGGAATGTTCCAGCATGGTCATAAAGTACAACTATAGAAAAGTTATTTATATATAAAAACAATAAGTGGAGAGATAATGTGAAGATCGAGAAAGTCTTACGTGTCTTATGTGTCAAAATTTCAAAAATATGCATATTAAATAAGAGATTCTTCAATGTGACGTGTCGTGCGTGTGGAAGTACTTAGGAGACTAAGTACGTTGACAAAGAGAACAGAATCAAGGGGTCAGAAAGGTTGACGAGGGAAATAATAAATGTATAAACAATTAAACAGACATAATGACACCGTCATATACCGAATTTAGGTTCTCTGTATCTTTTTTAAGATTAATAGTGTTATTTTGCTTCTTTATGAAAAACATTTCAGCAATCTCTCTCATTCTCGTATTACATTCCTTATGCAAAATTTTAGGATCTGACCACTTAAAGTTATGGTTGTTATGTAGTCGATGTTTGCTCACAACCGAGAAATTGCTGTCATGTCTCTTGATGTCATTACAATGCTCCTTGATTCTAGTCTCTAGATGTCTTTTTGTCTGTCCTATATGAGAAGCCTCGCAGTTGTCACAATTGATTTGATAAACAATATTCGTTTCTTTATTTATTGTAAGTCTATCTTTACCCTTTTTGATGACAGTGTTAAGCTTTTTTGGTATCCTATACAAAACATCCAATCCAATACTAAACTTAATTTGCCACAGTTCTTCCACGCTATCGAGTTGATTTTGCAATCCACCAGCTTCGGTTTCGGAAAAAACTTTCCATGTTACATGGCTCTAGTGGACTCGAACCTGGTTCATCAGATTACGAGTCTGGCGCTCTACCACTAGACCACACTGCCGCCAACTATAAATCTATTTTTATCGAATTTTTTTTATTAAAATCCTGTTTTTTTATTTTTATATATGCTATAAATATATTTATGTTATAATTACACGACAATAAAAAATTCGATAAGAAAATAATAATTAGGAAGAGCGCCCCTCGCAAGCTCCTGCGGACATGTAAAAGTTACCCTGTGCTTGAGCGGCACGCTCGTCACTTGTAGGGCTCGCCGGCCGAGCGGAGCGGCAAGGGGAGAGAAGTCGGTGTAGCTCTCGAAAATCGCCTCGAATGTGCAAATAATTCCGACCACTGGAACTTATATACCCGTATGGTAATACTCAACTTCGAACTAGCGTGTAGCAGCGCGGTAGGACGTCTGGTTGCTGAGACGGTGGCCTGAGTTCGTTTCCCAGTGCTTATAATTTTTTATATTTCTTTTATTTTTTATTATAAAATTAATAATATTGTATAATAATAATATTGTATAATAATTGTTTAATTATTCCAAGAACAAATGAAAAAAATAATTAAAGTTGTAAGTAGTCCAAGTTTAATGATTTTTTTACATAACGTTCAGAGTTTGATAAGGGGTTAGGAGGATAGTAATTAGTAACTAATTTTCCCTTGCACAAATAGATATATTTATTAACATAGAGTGATTAGTCGAGAATAGTATCGATCTACCTTACACCTTCATAACAAATAAATGCTCGTTTCAATTGTCACAATTAATGAAAAATTATTGACGGGTCATTTTGATTCTCTTCCTTACCCTCTTCTAAATCGTATTGTGTCCAAAACACGTTAAACGTGCGTTCCTTTATTACGTCTTGTGTTCGATTGTTATATAAAAAAAATTAATAAATTTTGGCTATTTACAAATTAAATTTTTTCTTACATGCTCCTTCGTTCTCGAAATAATTAAATAATTATTATTTTATAATAAGAAAAAAATAACTGAAAAAATAAAATAAAAGGAAGCACTAAGGAACGAACTCGGGCCAGCGTCTTAGCAGTCAGACGCCCTACCGCGCTGCTACACGCTATTTCGAGATTGAGTATTACCGTACGAGTATATGAACAACGCTGAAATCTTATTTTGTTAATAACTTTGGAATGGCTATCTAGTGTCAGTTAATATTTCAAGTATATACTCAAGGGATGCCCCCCTACAAACTATTAAAGTGTCATTATCTGCGCTTCCCAATGCGTACACTCTCCTTCAAATGCACGCCGAGAAAGCATTTTAGTACGTGAGCTGGGCTAGCAGTCTCGATCGCATCAGCTGATTGTGAGTTAGAGCGAGAAGGAGGGGATGATATTCTCTCGCTCGCTCGGCGTCGTCACATGGATAGACAAAGCGTCTCTATGTGTGTAAGTCGAGGAAGGAAAACGCTGGTACCCGAACTATTCGAACTCGAAATCGCATCACTAGTCAGCATCAGTTTTTAATCATAAAGGTTTTCATTATAATCGGATTGCCAGTTATGCCCAATATTCGTATAAGATCAATATTATTATGGAATAAAATATTTTTAGCAAATTATTATATTGAAGTAAAACATTTATATAATAAGATTAATTAATTAATCTTATCGTATGTTTAACCAATTTCAACTAATTTTACGTACGATGTTAATTGTACATTGCATATTGCATTATTGTGCAGAATATCTACAATATCGGCTAAGGGTCGATTCAGACACAGCCGTGCCGTACCCGTACCGTATCCGTATCGTTAACATTAGACAAGGCTGGAGACACATTAGACAAGGATGGAGACAATAGGAATCCTTGTCTAATGTTTCTGTCCGTGATACGGTACGGGTACGGCACGGCTGTGTCTGAATCGACCTTAACATGTTATCGACATGGATCGTGTCCATCCCAGGAATCGTGTAGCGCCTCACGCTGAAAACCAATGAACTATAAGGCGTGGAAAGTAAACGCTTTGACAACCGAATATATTCTTGCGTGGTACCTCGTTATTATTCGCTTCACGCTAGTGCTGTAACGTGTAATGTACTTATAAAACTTTGAAAATACTTCGAGTTCTTCAGATTAGCAAGGAATGTACTACGTTCAAGAAGTCTTTACCACTCCTTCCGAGTTGGCAGATCGCGTGCGTTTCCCCCATGTGTCCCCCCATGATTGGGATCGTACAGGCTTCGTATCACGTTCGTTTTACGGTTGTTTAATAACTGTCAAGGAAAAGGGATTTAACTCGAAGTATTTTTAAAGTGTCCTGAAATAATCTCAAGTGTTATTTGGTGCAAATATCTTTTTATTTGGAAGTACCACGCAAGAATTTTCAACGTGTTGTTTTCTCGCTTCTGACGTCATGATTCAATATGGCCGCGGCAGGTACCCAGGAGCCTTAACTGAGACTTATACTGTTGGTTCCAGGCTCATTAAATTAAGTGCTGCAGCGTTTTTTTAATCGCTGATCTCTTGATCACATTGTTAAATTTCAATATAGCGGCCAAGGGTTGCAAAAAATGATCGTATAATTGCCAAAGTCTGAATTAAGTATAACAATTAGTTTCTATTTTTCTGAAATTCAATGTTTTAGGGTTTTTTAGCTACTCACGAATTGCGAAAAACTCCATAATGCAAAACGTTTAGAAACATGACGAAACCTTGGAATCTCATTCTTATTAGTTCGTATTTTCTAAGGAAAATGTGACTTCATGTTTACTATTCGAAAATCGTTTCAGAAATAACTTTTTAGATGCTGACACTGTAAAAAAATAATGCTTCAAAATTTCGGGTATTGTGTATGAAGCAACTTCTAGCTAGCGGCTATTCATTGGCGAGTTTGTTATCACCCTGCCCTTTGACAGTCCCTTCCAGAGGCTTAACTTTATCAATTACTGCGAGGCGTGGGTCTTAAGTCGTATCCGCGTTTCATGGAAAAGCGCGATATCAATGCGCCCTTTTTGGCCCCGTGACCCGAGAGTTCCCTCAGATCTTTATGACGTTTTTAATTTATTGCGACCTATGCCACGAAATTTTCGAGATAATTGAAATTTCGTGCTTTATTTCGTGGAATTTCATGGAATGTGACAACAAGTCTATAATTTGCCTATTTTATTAGGCTCGAGTTTTCTGGAAGGTTTCGTCATTTATTTTTTAATGAGCGATGACAGTTGGAGTGCATCCGCTTCAATTGATAACCGCTATTTATGGTTTCCGTCTATTTCGTGTGATGAAATGAGTGATTCCACAAAAGAAAGAAATTGTGGAGTCAACAGGACGTAACACATCATATAATTTATTTTAAACTGAACAAATTTTATTTTAAATAATAGAGTTACCGACAAATTCAATTTTTACAGAAATTAAACTGTCGGAAATATTGATCGTACGCCCAAACAAAAAAATACGTATTTTCCATTTTTCAGAATACTTCTCGGAAAAAAATTGTCAAAATTATTGCAGTAGGTCAGAGTGAATATGTGAAAATTTCAGCCAGAATGCCCCATATATATACATCAATTGTATATAACATACTTAAAAAATGATATAATACCTATAAAAAGTTACCTTTTTAAAAAAAGATACAAAAGAAGCGCCAAGTAAACGCGCCTGTCTACCTACAAAAAGTATGATGTCAGAAAATGGCAAGTAGGAATAAGTCTTTGGAAAGAAGCTGTTGTATATTTTTTAAAAAATTTAATCAACATTTTAAAAAATATTTAATGCAAAAAAATTTGGCGTTGCTACATTGAATAATTTAATTTATAATTTATATATTAATAACTATTATTTATAATACTATCTGAGGACGAGCGTGGCCTAGTAGACAGCGCACTGGTCTATTGAGCCAAAGGTCCCGGGTTCGATTTCCGGTAGAACTAGAAAAATTATATTCGCTCGTTCTCCTCTCGGAAGGCAATGGCAAACCACCGAGAGTATGTCTTGCCAAGAGAACTTCTCTAAAAAATATAGCCGTGCGGAATCGGCGTTAAACTGTAGGTCCCATATACAATGTGTATAATCCACGTGCGCAACACATGTATATGAAGAGAAGTCACCATGCTCGGGCACGAGTAATAGGACTGAGGATGATTTATAATACTAGACATCACAGACACGCGCTACGCCCGCGCTATTTAGCAACAGATACACACAACTGTCAAAATATGCCATGACAACCGCTCATGAAGTAAGCGCAGCGAGAGAACCAATCGGCATCGCGGAAAAGAGTCAATAATAAACTTCGAGAGATGCGAGTATCGATTTAACATGCCTTTTTTTAGATAGGATAATTAATATTAATATATAATACTAGCTGGTTACCCCCCCCCCCCGGGCTTTGCCCGGGAGTCGTTTTCCTTCATTAATATTCCTTCATTAATATCCTTCATTATTATAAACGACTTCATTTGGAGTAGATTTTTTTCAAAACGGGACGGTGAAAAATTCCCAAAAAATTCACATAATTCTATTTTGCATTCCAGAACAACATATTAAAATTTCATGAAACTGGCTGCATTTTTTTGTAGCCATTGAACCTCCTTAAACAAACATACATACACACCAATCCACAAAAATGCTATAAATTGAAAAATATCACTTTTTTATCAACTAAAGTTCAATTCCGTCGTATACAATTCTTTGAAATTCACTCAATTTATTTCTTAAAAAATTGGAAAAATTTTGTAACCGATTTCCAAAAAAATCGGTAACGAAAAATTATACACTTTATGGCACTCCCCGAGAAATTCTATACCCCTGTTTTATATACAATTCTTTAAAATTCGGTCAATTATTTCCCAAAAAATTGAAAAAATTTTGAATACCGGTTCCCAAAAAGATTGGTAACAAAAAACTGTACAGTTTATAGCACTCCCCGAAAAATTCTACCCCTGTTTTATATACAAATCTTTAAGATTCGGTCAATTATTTCCCGAAAAATTGGAAAAATTTCTGATACCGGTTCCCAAAAAGATCGGTAATGAAAAATTATACACTTTATGCCACTCTCCGGAAAATTCTACCCCTATTTTATATACAATTCTTTGAAATTCGATCAATTATTTCCCGAAAAATTGCAAAAATTTCGGATACCGATTCCCAAAAAGATCGGTAACGAAAAACTATACACTCTATAACATTCTCCGGAAAAAATTCTACCCCTATTTTATATACTTTTGGTAAAAATTCGGTCGAATAGTTTAAGAGTGTATAAAGAACATACATACAGACATTCTATTTTATATATATAGATTAAATTAAATTATATTATGTCCATCTCATTCATACACACACATTTTGTTTTTGAATATTTTCAGGTATAGCAGCACTATTAAGTTTTTTTGCATTAAATATTTTTTAAAATTTTGATTAAATTTTTTAAAAATATACAACTTTTTTGCAAAGATTTAGTCCTATTTGATGCCATTCTCGGATATTCCTTTTGTAGGTAGACAGGCGTATATCTTTTTCTTCAAAAGGTAAATTTTTATTTAATATCAGTAAGCGCTTGAAATGTGTAGTTACTAAATTATCGTATGCAAACATGATTCACGAATAAGTGACTCATAGCTCGTATAAGGAATCATTTGTATTTCAAGACCTTTATGTTCCAAAAACTACTAAAATAAAGATCTCAAAAACTTTTATTAAGTATTTGCGAATTTTCTTGTTACAGTAACTTTAATTCGAAAATTTTTAGGAATTCTATATTTATATGCATATGCATATATACTTCTGCTGTGTCATGTAAAATATAATTATAAATAGTATTATAATAAATACTTTCATTTAATTACAGATAGCTCCGCTGGCTACATGTCAATTAATCTTCCATTGTTATCAATGCAATTAGCCGTTCTCGGTGTATTTCATCAATAATTTAAAATAGGTAAGTTTAAATAGTTTATTAATTAAAAAATTGCATTATACAGGGTGGTAGTTGAGTACTCTAAAGATTTTAAGAGGTGATTCCTCACACAAATTCAAGATGAAAACTTCATATGACCGAAATGGCTTATTGTTAGTTTCAAAAATACAGAGTGTCAAAGTTAAAGGAAAAATTTCGTTATTTTTAAAAATTTCAAAAACCACTCGGATTATTTTAATGAAACTCTGTATGTTTAAATGACATAAAGACTGATCTTTTGGGTAAATCAACAGAAGAAAGATCTTTTTAATATTTTCGCTAAACTAAGCCATTTTAGAGAAAAAATAAATTCAAATTTGTAGACTTCTTTTCATTCGTAGACTTTATCCCATTTGTCATAAAAAAATTTCAAACTTAAAAAAATCAGTGGCGTACCAGTTTTTTTTTAACTAAGCCGTTTCGAACATGTGGTTATATGAAGTTTTTGTCTTGAATTTGTATGAGGAATCATCCCTTAAAATCTTTTAGAATACTTAACTGTATATAACATGTTGCGTTAAGTCTATATATAATTTATTGTTCCCCTCAGGGTTACAACTTAATCTTCTACATCAATCTTACAGATATTCCTACACACTTACTCTAATCTTATTCTACTTCTAAGCCTACCTGGACGGATGCGACGTGCGCCTTGTAGAATTCTGTGTATGCCGGTCGTCCTTATAGTGGCAAAACTTTTACATTCTGGACCACTTATTTTTTGAATGATGATGTAGATAGAAGTAGTCAACACTTTCTCTTTATAAATATTAATACCAATCTATACTTTATTAAAATGTCACGAGGAATGTGGCGCGTGCGGCCATAGTACAACGATTACTCCGAGTCTCAGTCAAATTCGCTCCGATTCGAGTCGAAAAGAATATAGAAGGGGAAACGATGGCACAGGGCCGTACAATGTTACGCGAGATCCAGACATACCGCGATTCTTATGCTATAATGGGTAACGGAGATATTTTTTTAACGCATCGCTTATATACACCGTGGGCTGTTTTAACTATCACTACTCTGACTATACCGTCATCGCCAGGATGAGTAACTGTCACTCTACCAGTGATCCAACGTAACGGAGGCGTATTAGCCTCCTTAAGTATTACAAGATCTCCTATGCTAATATTATGCGTTTTATTAGAAATCCACTTGGTATGCTGTTGCAGCTCGTTTAAATACTCTTTGTTCCAACGCAAAAAATGCTGCTTTACTTTTTGAATATGTTGCCTTGTTGAAAGGCGATTCGAACTCTCATTTGTAAAATCGTATTCCGGAATAATTTGTAAAGACGTATTAATTAGAAAATGCGTTGGTGTCAGGGCGAGTGGATCAGACGACATAGGCGTGAGAGGTCTCGAATTTAATATTCCTTCTACCTCTATTACAAAGGTATTAAATTTTTCAAAAGTGAAGAGGGCTTCTCCAAGCGTACGACGCATGTGATGCTTAAAACCTTTCACGGAAGCCTCCAAAATTTGCCCAAAATGCGGTGAGCGGGGAGGTATAAAAGACCATTGTATTCCTTTATTTGCTAAGTACCGATTGATTGCTTGCTCATTTTTCTTTTTCTGGAAAAACTCGAATATCTTTTTCAAATGATTACTCGCACCCAGAAAATTCGTACCGTTATCCGACTGAATCACTCGGGCCCTGCCACGGCGTGCGAAAAAACGTTTTAAACAGGCTAAAAAACGCTTCAGTAGTCAGGTCGCTCACAATTTCCAAATGAACAGCTTTGGTAGCTAAACACACAAATACAGCGACGTAAATCTTAATCTTATTGGTTAGATGCTTTTTCTCCTTAATTAAGAACGGGCCGCAAAAGTCGACACCGACATTTTCAAATGGTCTCGAGCTTACTAATCTAATCTTTGGCAAATTGTCCATCTCATACTCAGGAGTCGAGGGCTTCCAGCGAGAACATATCACACATTTCCGAATTACTCCTTTGACGCGATTTTTTCCATTTAACAACCAATAATTTTCTCTTATTGCACAAAAGGTCGCTTGACTTCCGGCATGACAAAGTCTGATGTGAGTCTCGCGAATTATCAATTCGGTAATGTGATTGTTAGACGGTAACAAGACAGGATGCCTTCGACTGAAATTTAGATCCGCGTATCTTAATCGACCCTCGACTCGAAGTATTCCATCAACGTCTAAGAACGAACTGAGCGACAATACTTTTCTTATCTAGTGGACGTTTCTGACTTAAACTACGCAGCTCGCTTTCAAAGGCGGTGAGTTGAACTAATTTTATAATACGTATTTCGGCTCCCTTCAAATCTTCAGTGTTGAGGTCTTCCGAGATGGTTTTCAAGGATCGACACTTATTGTTAGAAGCAAAACGTATGCAGTACGCTATGATCCTTTTCATCCTAGTGAAGGATGAAAATCTTGAAAGTAGATCCGTATCGACAACGTGAATGTTTGACAAGACAATTATTAAGCGTTGTTCCGGAATTTCAATACTGGGTATTAAATTCGACGGTCAAGCAGTTTCATCCTTAGACAGCCAAATCGGACCATTTTTCCAAATGGGGTTGTTGACAAATTCGCGGAGAAACTGTCCTCTTGACAACGCGTCTGCGGGATTGTCCTGAGACGGCACGTGTCTCCACTTTCCGTAATTAGTGCTTTCTTGAATTTGTGAAACTCTGTTTGCAATAAAGGTTTTCAGTTTGTGTGGTGAAGTTTGAATCCAATGGAGCGCAATCGTAGAGTCTGACCAAAAGAACTCCTTGTTTAAATTAATTCTGAGTGATTTGATAGTGGCTTCATACAACCTTCCAAGAAGAGCCGCCACGCTCAATTCAAGCCGGGGTAAAGATAATCTCTTGATTGGCGCTACTCGAGTTTTGGAACAGATCAATCGAACTATGTGGATTCCCGAAGAGAATTGTAGATCTCAGGTATAGCACGGCTCCATAAGCTTTTTCGCTTGCATCACAGAAACCATGTAAATGGATGTTGATTACGTTCTCTGCTGTAATTTGGCGAGGAATGATGTAATTATTTAGAACCTCGATTTGCTCCTTGTACTTGTCCCAAGAGATAGCAACGTCCACAGAAACCGACTCATCCCAATCCAGTTTGTTCTCCCACAGCCGCTGCAGCATAATTGTCGCCTTTACTATGACTGGGCCGACCAGTCCGAGGGGGTCGAAAAGTGAACCAACTTGAGAAAGCATGGTTCTCTTCGTCGTTCGTTGATACTCGGGAAACGGTTTTACGACGTGGATCAGATGATCGTCACGGAGATGCCAATGGCTTCTGAGTCTCAGACTCGCTCAAGCAGATGTGAGGGTCCAAGGATTTATCCAGCAGTGGTTCCAAAAGACTTGGTTCGTTTGAACACCATTTACGTAGATGAAATCCACCACAGGCTAACAATTCGATAAGCTCTTCACGCAAACTTTGAGCCTCCTCGAGTTTTGATGTGCCGGTGAGAGCTTCGTCAATATAGAAATCCTCAAGAAGAACTCTGCATGCTAGCGGAAACCGCCTTCGCTCGTCCTCGGATAATTGCAGCAAAGATCGAACGGCGAGAAACGAGGCTGGATCGGTACCATAAGTTACCGTGCTTAAATTAAATATTTTGATTGGGCCATTTGGATTTTTGCGCCATAAAATCCTCTAATACTTGACGTCCTCGGGATGAACCCTGACCTGTCTATACATTTTTTCAATGTCGGCACTCAATACATATCGATGGGTCCGAAATCTCGTGACGATGGAAAACAAGTCTTCCTGAAGGGTCGGACCAGCGAGAAGTACATCGTTGAGCGGACACACCATTGCTACTCTTTGATGAGGCGTTAAAAACAACCCGCAATTTTGTTGTGTGGCTGTCGCGCTTGAAGACGGGGTGATGTGGGATGAAATATCCATCTTCGGTCACGTTGGAAACAGATATCTCAGTCATATGACCAAGCCTTTCGTACTCGTCAAGAAAATTTGAATACTTCTCACGCAATTGAGGATCCTATGCTAATCTTCTTTCTAGTGAATACAATCTTTTTTTTGCTAGTTGATAAAAGTCGCCAAGTTCGTATTTTCTATTATTAAATGGAAGCCTAACTACATATCGTCCACTTTTATCCCTAGAGTACGTCTGAGAGAAATGTCTCTCACATGCCTTTTCGTCATTGGACAAATGCTTAACGCTCGAAACTTCTTCAAGTTCCCAGAATTTAGAGACTTGGGCGTCTAAAGAATCTACTACTAGATTAAACGCAATTCGATTCGACGCAGGCCCCTAACCGTATCGCTCCCGAAGCTATCCAGCCAAGTCGTGTTTTTTGTAATATTAAAGCAGAGTTGCTTAATTTGATCTGACCTACGCATAACAACTGGTAAAAGAGTTCCGCTCCTATAAGAGCGTCAACCTCCGAAGGAGTTGGGAACAGAATTCGGGATCTGCCAAGGTGATATTTCAAGGCGAATATGCGTTAAGCTTTGATTGAAACCCGACACCGGAATATTGACTTCTCTCTTGGCGAGATTTAAAGTACTGCATAATTTCTCAGTAACAAAGTTAGACTGAGATCCGTTATCCAACAAAACCCTACACCTGACGGGCTCTCCGCGGTTATTCAGCATACGCACGGATGCCGTAGCCAAAAGAACTTGCGAAGCGACGACCGCCTGAAGACTTGCGATTGGATTAGCGCTTGCCGCGTTAGAGCTACCAAATCCCCGATCAAATGATTCGCCTTCAAATGAAGAAGAGTGTGATGCTTACGTTTACATTTCCTGCATGTACCGGATCTGCATTCGTCTACCAAATTATTTGGTCTTAAACAATTGTAACAGAGCCCCATGGATTTCACCTTGGAAAATCTCGTGTTACGATTCATTTTGAGAAATTGTTTGCATTGAAATGTGTTATGGTTCTGCTTACAAATTGTACACTCGAGTTTAGTATGCACGGTTACAAGAACTTGTCGCGTCTTTTGATTTGTATTGCCTCGCATATTGTTTGATCGTGATTGATTCTTTGTTGACTGACACGAGTAAACCAAGGCTTCCTGACTTACGCTTTCCAAAACATGACAACGATTCTTTAGAAACTTCCAGAAATCATCAACAGACGGCATATCGGTACCGTCAATAGAGCGCTCCCATTCTTTGTGAGTATTTCGATCAAGTTTTGATGTCAACAAATGAAAAAGCAATGCGTTCCAAGATTTTGTCGGTTAACCAAGAGCATGAAGTGCCCGTGTGTGTCTTAAGGCGGCATCGACTAAAGATCGTAATTGTGTTGGAGATTCTTTAGGTATTACCGGGAGATCAAACAGCGCGCGAATGTAGCTTTGAATTACACAGCCCCACAAAAAAAAATTTTTTTTCTGTCCGGCGGACCGGACTAGTCAATTCTTACGTATTTTGGGTCGCTGAATCCGAATCCGAGGTCAGAATTCAAAAGTTGGTTCGTGTTTTTTTTCTAATCTCAAAAAACATACTTTTTTAGTACATTTTGAGCCGTAATAAAAAAGCGC
This sequence comes from Temnothorax nylanderi, assembly GCF_030848795.1. Taxonomy (NCBI): domain Eukaryota; kingdom Metazoa; phylum Arthropoda; class Insecta; order Hymenoptera; family Formicidae; genus Temnothorax; species Temnothorax nylanderi. Next base: position 161,163 of record NW_027249223.1, read on the forward strand.
GAGCTAGTTTCGAAATTCTGACCGTGGATTCGGATTCAAAAGCTTGAATTACATAACAATTGACTAGATTTTTTAATACAAAATGGCAGATCCAATATGGCGGACCCAATATGGCGGATGTTTTTTCAAATTGATCCAATTCGCTTGAAACTTGGTACTCAGGGGTTTTTGTGGTCGCTGAGTACGAATCTAATGTCAGTTTTCCAAAATTCAAAATGGCAGATCCAGTATACCCGATGAGTTTTTGAAAATTGACCAGATTTGCCTAAAATTTGTTACTCGAGGGTTTTTGGGGTCGCTGAATACGAATCTGACGTCATATCATAACATAATCACACTGAAAATGCAGTTTTTCCCACATGACTCTGAGAAAGTACAAATCTTATATATTTGACGTCCAAGACCACAATAGTCAAAGTATATCCACCCTGGCGAAAATGAGAAGTTTCATAAACGTTTGTTTGATGTTTACGTGAGCGTTTGCGGAAGTTCGTTGATAGTTTAGAAACGGTCAGTAGAGAGTTCGTAGAGCGGAAATTGCAACGCTGCAGCGTTTGAAAGGCGTTTGTATATAGTGTTTTTGAGAGTTTGCACAGCGTTTACATGACGTATGACGTTTGCTGAGAGTTCTTTAAAACATTTAGAGATCCTCTGTTAAGCGTTTAGGATGCATTCGGAAACGTCACCCGGGTACACACGGGTATACTCCCTTCTCTTTCTATCTCAGCGAGTTAGAAGGAGAAGGGAGTATACCCGTGTGTACCCGGGTGACGTTTTCGAATGCAGCCTAAACGCTTAACAGAGGATCTCTAAATGTTTTAAAGAACTCTCAGCAAACGTCATACGTCATGTAAACGCTGTGCAAACTCTCAAAAACACTATATACAAACGCCTTTCAAACGCTGCAGCGTTGCAATTTCCGCTCTACGAACTCTCTACTGACCGTTTCTAAACTCTCAACAAACTTCCGCAAACGCTCACGTAAACATCAAACAAACGTTTATGAAACTTCTCATTTTCGCCAGGGTGGATATACTTTGACTATTGTGATCTTGGACGTCAAATATATAAGATTTGTACTTTCTCAGAGTCATGTGGGAAAAACTGCATTTTCAGTGTGATTATGTTATGATATGACGTCAGATTCGTATTCAGCGACCCCAAAAACCCTCGAGTAACAAATTTTAGGCGAATCTGGTCAATTTTCAAAAACTCATCGGGTATACTGGATCTGCCATTTTGAATTTTGGAAAACTGACATCAGATTCGTACTCAGCGACCACAAAAACCCCTGAGTACCAAGTTTCAAGCGAATTGGATCAATTTGAAAAAACATCCGCCATATTGGGTCCGCCATATTGGATCTGCCATTTTGTATTAAAAAATCTAGTCAATTGTTATGTGATTCAAGCTTTTGAATCCGAATCCACGGTCAGAATTTCGAAACTAGCTCGCGCTTTTTCATTACGGCTCAAAATGTACTAAAAAAGTATGTTTTTTGAGATTAGAAAAAAAACACGAACCAACTTTTGAATTCTGACCTCGAATTCGGATTCAGCGACCCAAAATACGTAAGAATTGACTAGTCCGGTCCGCCGGACAGAAAAAATTTTTTTTTGTGGGGCTGTGTTATTATTCTTCTATTATCATAACGTTCCACTATAAGAGCCCAAGCTACGTCGTAATTTTGAGAGGAAGTTTCTAGAGATTGAATTACCTGCGCGGCTTCATCTGATAACGATGATCTTAAATATTGTAGTTTTTGAACAGGGGTAAGATTTGCGTTGTCATGTACAATAGATTTAAAATTATCATAAAAGCCTAGCCATGCCTCGTAATTACTACTGAAAGTGGGCAAGTTAATTGTAGGAAGCTTTATATTCGCTGTCACGTTCTGTACAGGAAGCTGATTTTGGACAGTCATTACATTATCGTTAGCCGCGGGGGGCCTGACGGACGCAAGCCGACGCTGAGCGCGGTTAGTTCAAAATATGATTCCTCGAAATACGCTCTTTCATTATCATCCGATTGTGCGCCAGTGGCGGTCGTATTTAATAAATCAATACTAGTCTGTACTTCCTCGAAGCTATCCCATGTAGTTTTAATTTTTTCAAAACGTTTGATTAACTGCTGTTCGTCCGGACGTTCAGACCATTTTTCTAAATAACCATTGAATCGAATCAATTGCGCTTTTATTGGAGCACGTCTTTGTACGAGCGCGCGAATCTCGTCAGCCATCGTGTCAGTCATTAAAGTTATAACAGGAACGAAATATATTAATACGAAGTTTTAGTTAACGCAAATATAAAGTACGTTTTGAGATGATAATATAAATACGCAAATATAAATACGCTTTGAATTTCGTCGGTATGATTTCGACGACGTCCTCTGGTCGCTGCCTTGTTATAGTGCTGTCTCTCTCTTGCTCTCGTGAGCCGCAAGCCTTATCCTCTGCAATGCCTCGTGTATGCCTCGTGTATGCCTCGTGATCAAGTTTGTCTCTCTCTCTCTCCCTCTTTCGTAAGTTGCAACGGTCGGCTCGTCCCGATGGATTAAAATGAGCACTGCAGCTGTTGAAATTCAACGATTAGATATCTTGGTCTTTATGTGATCTTACCCTCAAGTAAGCCTCGATAAATAACCGTGAATTTCTCAGAGAGATCCAGCTCTAAGGACCAAAAATGTTTGGACGGATGCGTCGTGCGCCTTGTAGAATTCTGTGTATGCACGCCGATCGTCCTTATAGTGGCAAAACTTTTACATTCTGGATCACTTATTTTTTGAATGATGATGTAGGTAGAAGTAGTCAACACTTTCTTTTTATAAATATTAATACCAATCTATACTTTATTATAATGTCATGAGGAATGTGGCGCGTGCGGCCATGGTACAACGACTACTCCAAGTCTCAGTCAAATTCGCTCCGGTTCGAGTCGGAAAGAATATAGAAAGGGAAACGATGGCACAGGGCCGTGCAATGTTACGCGAGATACACTACCTACACACACACACACACACACACACACACACACACACACACACACACACACACACACACACACACACACGCGCACACGCGCACACGCGCACACGCGCGCGCGCGACTTCCGTTTCCGTTTACATATTTTACTACTTCCCTCACTCTCTTTCACTCACATTCTCATCCTCTCTCCCTCTCTCTCCTCTCTCCCTCTCCCCTTCCATCCTCTCTCCCCTTAATTCCTCCAACCTTCTTATCCATTTTTTCCCTCTCCCTCCTTCACCAACACCTCTCCTACCATTTCCTGCCACGTATTTCCCCACCTCCAATCCATACACTCTTCCCAAACATGCTCCCATATCTCCTCACCTCTATCACATACTCTACATTTTGTTTATTTATTTTTCATTATCTAACAGTGCGATATGCTGTCCTTTAGAAAGTACACAACTGTCATCCATTATAACGCCAAACACTCGAGAACTATTGATAAAATGTCTTAACCCTCAGTGCATACACTTCAAAAAAGTTCCTCTTTGCACCTACTCGGGTATTTCTAACCTGGAGTTTTCTTTTTGTATTCATGTTATGATGCATCGATTTTAATTAATTTTTCTTTAACCGATAGTTTAAAGACTGAAAAAAAAGAATATCCGGGTAAAAAAATCAAAAAAAGTTGTAGCACAAAAAATATTTTGCAATAAGTAAAAAGACATTGAAAAGAAGTGTGAAAAAAAAACGTTTTTTCAAAGTGTTGTATTTTTGTCAAAAATAAAGAAAAAAAAGTTTTATTAATAATAAATGAACAGCTAATGAGTTGAACTTTAAGAAATAAAAAGCGATTTTAAGATTTATTTTAAAAACATTTTTTTGTGAAATAAAAATGAGTGATTTTTTTAGTTTTATTGAAACTAATCATATAGCCGAAAAGCTTTAAATTTTGAGTGAATGCGTATAAAAGGTCAAATCTCACCGATTTTATCGCTACTTAAATATGTTGTAGGGAAGGTCTTTTTGAGTAATTCTACGCAAGAAAAAAGTGAGGGACGGGATTAGTTTAGAAGATACAACAAATTGGACATTAAAGTTTGTATATGCTGTAATAATGCTGTTATTTTTCAGTACTAAGGGAAGTAATTTGCTGATATATGTGTATAGACAGTACACATGTAGGCGGGGGTAAGTGGGGGTGGACACTCAACATGTTATTTTTTCAAAACGTTAAAAAAATAACAGTTTAATATAGTATATTATAGCATAATAATTTATTCATCGGGATAAGAAAAAATGAAGAAAAATAATAATCTACATGTATAAACAGTAATGGAAATATTAATCGACTCTACTGGCCATTAAAATCGTCAAGACAATACGACCATGATTTGGTTCGATTATCGTCAAGACGATAATCTTCTTTTAACCAAGGATTTGGTCCTTATAAATTGATGTAATCTTTGATACTTATATATAAGCATATCATTTAAATAATTAAAATTATTGCAAAAAATATTACCTCAGCCAGGGTTTGATTCTGGAACCTCTCTCATTCCGTGAAGGGTGTCGTACCAATTCGACCACTGAGGCATGTGGTAATATTTATCGCAATAACCTGTATTAAGATAACTAAACAACAATAATATAAGACGAAAACACCGAAATTTTAAGTCAAAGGTGTATATTCAAACCGAATAAGATCACATTTACTTCGTCAATCGAATAATAAACAGTAATGGAAATATTAATCGACTCTACTGGCCATGTTGTGCCCCTTTTTGCGGAGGGACACTCGGATTCTTTTGGTCCACGGAGGAGTCGGAATAATATAGATGTAAACGGCACTTTCAATAAAAGATAATTTAATAATTGCTCTGTTTTACTGAAAGGTTATTCGCGTGAAATGCCCGTCACTGCCTCTAACTCCAGACTCTCCGATTGCCCTCTTGGTTCTTCCTCTCGTCTCCTTTTATCGGCTCGTTCATCCTTCCTCGGTATTATTGCTGAGTTGCTCGATCGGATGTAGGCCGCTTGCGCAACTCATTGTTTTGCTGACTCGGCTTTCGTAATTCTCGCGGACACATTCACGGTCGCGTTTAATACATTATTATAATACTTTATTTATACGCAACGCACGTCAGCGCGGTAGCGAATGAGAGACGAGAGATGGAGAGCGAGGGATCGATAGGGAAATCGATTGCACAAGGAGAGTACAGGCAGTCACGTCGATCGGGCGTAATAGGTTGGCGAGATAAGCGGAGAATAGAGGTGGAAGACGAAGACGTAGAGAAGTTGAAAACAGCGAGCAAAAGGAAGAGAGAAGCAAGAAAGTAGAAGAAGGGAAGGGAAGAAATAGGTGGAGGTGAAGGAAGTAGAAAAGTAAGTAGAGGAGAAGGAAGTGAGAGACAGGAGGGAGGAAAGGCAGGAGTCATACACACACACACGTACACGTTTCGAGGTTAAGGGAGAAAGAGAGAAAGAAAAAGAGAGGGTAGGATCTGAGAAAAGTTTGCTTGTAGGAGGAGGAGAAAGGTAAAGAGTGGTGGAAAAGCGGACTGAGGCAGGATTGGAGAATAGAGGAAGGAGATAGGAAGTGCGGCGGGAAGACACAGGAACGTAGGGAGGACGACAGATCGGAAGAGGAAAGGGCAAAAGTGCAAAGGACGAAGAAAGAGAGAGAGGGGAAGAAGGAGGGACGACAAGGAGAAAGGCGAGAGATGGAGTGTGTGGAGGAGATGTTGAGGGGGATAGTGAAGGTGGGGGAGGAGCTGGAGAAGATCAGGAAGTTACTGGAGGACAGAGAGGGGGGGGCGGGAACGAGCAGGAGAATAGAGGAGAGACAGCCGAGCGAAGAGGGGGAAGAGAAGATGGTGAGGCAGGAGAAAGAGGAGTGTGGGCCAGAGGGAAGTTGGGAGGAGCTGGAGAGAGAGGCGGAGGAGAAGAAGAAAGAGGTGGAAGGAGAGAAAAGGGTGGAGAGCGAGATGAAGGAGGATAGCGGTACCGAGGAAGGAAAAAAAAAGAAGAAAAGTTAAGGGGTCATGCTTAGTCAGAAAGCCACAAAAATAGGTGATTTTTGAGAATTTTTTTTGCATAAACTATAAGACTTGTTTAAAATTGGGTTGGTTTATGTGAGAGAATATATTTTTATGAATGTAACATAATTTTTTAAATAAAAAATATTAATAATTAAAAAAGATACGGCCATTCTCCTGAAGGCCCTTTTAAAAAACTGGTTTTGCGGTGATCACTGCTGCTCGGATCTGGATCATCTGAAATCAAAAAACCAAAAAGATTCTGTTAGTATATGAATATATGGAGGGATTAAAGCCATAGTGGTGTAAGTCACTTTTTTTAAACTATTGAGTTAAGTTTATAGATGCAGTCTACACATGCAGATATGTTGAAAGAAGAAGAAAAAAAAGTGGTCAAAAAAATTGACTTACACCACTATGGCTTTAACCCCTCCATATCTTGTTTGTAAACGAAGGATTTTTTGAAAAAATAATTTTTGACAAAATGGCGGCCGTTTTAAGGAAAAGCGCAATTTTTCGGACTCTTAACTTTTCGTTTTTCTTCAATAAAAAAAAAGTTTTCATTAAAAAAAACCCCCCTTCGTTCACGAACAAGATATATTCATATACTAACAGAATCTTTTTGGTTTTTTTATTTCAGATGATCCAGATCCGAGCAGCAGTGATCACCGCACGACACCTCTGAAAAATCAGGTTTCCTTATAACTTCCTTAATTTACAATATTTTTCAACGAAAAAAATTCTGAATGTTGTTCAATATATGTACGTTTGATATCAACTTTTTGTTGTAAGAAAAAATAAATTGAACTTTCTTATAAAAATCCCCGAAAATCATGCCCTTCCAACTAAGCATGACCCCTTAAGTAAGACGGTGAGCGATACGAGAGGGGAGAAAGACAGAAGTGAAGGAAAGAACGTCGAGGAAGGGGGGAAGTCTGAGAAGGATAAGCACAGGAGGAGGAGATGAAGGTACAGAGGGAGGGGTTGCTGGCAGAGAGAATAAGGAAATGGATGGATGAAATGATGGAGTGGAGACTGGACGCAGAGGGACTAGCAAGGTGGAAAGAAATGGGAAGAGAGGAGGAACTAAGAAGGAGAAGGGAGGAGAGAGAAAGGACAAGAGAGGAGAGAGAAAGAGATGGAGGGTAGAAAGAGAAGCAGGGAGAGGAATTGGATAGGAGAAGAGAGTCTAGCATTAAAGTCTCCAGGAGAAAGGAAGAAGAGATAAGGGAGTAGGGGAAGGGAAGGGTGCAGCGACGGAAAGGGAAAGGATAAAGATCGAGAAAGGGAGGGAGGGAGCGAGAATGTATAAGGCCGAGGGCCAGGTCGGGATAGGAAGAGTGAAATATATGTACAGGGTTGGGTACGTCCCTTCAAAACGCCAATGTACAGGGTTGGGTACATCCCTCTAAAACGCCCTTTAAGGCCCCTTGGGACAAATAAAGTATCTATTTCATAATACTCTATTTGATACGATCTTGATAATACATATCTTTATATAATAATATTTCTTAATCATATTTCTTAATAATTAATTGAGGCCGCAACAGCCATTATAATCCTCAAGACAATACGACCATAATTTGATTCGATTATCGTCAAGACGTTCTTTTAACCAAGGATTAAATATTACCACATGCTTCAGTGTCGAATTGGTATGGCACTCTTCACGGAATGAGGGAGGTTCCAAGTTCGAACGCTGGCTAAGGTAATATTTTTCGCAATAATTATTTAAATGAGATGTTTATATAGAAGTATATTATATATAAGTCAAAGATTACATCAATTTATAAAAACCAAATCATGGTCGTATTGTCTTGACGATTATAATGGCCAGTAGAGTCAATTAATATTTCCATTACTGTTTATTATTCAACCGGCGAAGTAAATGTGATTTTGTTCGGTTTACATGTATAAACATTTATCTTTTTATTGTATTTTTTATTTTACAGTGAAGGCGGATAATGTTTTGCCATTATGTCAAAAAATGCTTCTATTCGTTCTTTAAGGTGGTTCTTGCAGTACTTTGAAGTCACAAAAACAACTATTGTTACTAGTGACAAATATGAATGATTTAGTATGTAAGAATCAGCATACATTAAAATTAATTATTCCGTAAGGTTTTTTCTCATTTAACCGTTGCTATAAACTGAAAATATCAGAGCAAAGTCACAAATTTGACTAGTGTTGGTGATATAACTATAAATATGATAACGCCGGTAAAGAATAAAAAATACTAAAATAGAAAAAATATACGTCACAATTTCTACAATTCCGCGATAGTGAATATATTCATACAACTGCCGAAAAAGATATGTTATCCTTATAACCTCCATTCAACGGTGGGAGAATGGTAGGACACGCGTCTTGTGCGTCAGCTGACGCGTGCGACGTTGCCAAGCAGCCACTCAAGACGGCCGCCATGACTCTCGTGTCGTGTCGAAACGTCGAAAGTTGCCGAAAGTTTGTCAAAAGTTTCGCTTTATTTATATACGGTACGGTTAATCAGTTTGGTGTCGCGTCAGTATCTTTAGAAATGTTTATTGCATCGATTAAACAGTTTTTTATTTGTTCATCTACTCGAGAAGTATAAACGTATTCCATGAATGTGCGATCTGACCCCCCTTTCCCTATTATCACCATGTAAAATTGGCAAAGTTTACGGACATATATCTCCGGAACCAAGCGGTAAAAAAATTCAAAATTTTTCAGACACACTCTAGGAACGTTAACCTTTCATTTAATATCATATTTTCCGGGCTATCTACATTTGACCTAAATGCAAATTTTCGTTTGAAAATAAATTCTGCGATGTAATTTCTAACAAACTGTGAAAAATCGGTCAATTCGATTGTTGACAAAGTACCTTTGACTTTCCACGCGAGCCAAGATACACTCCCATTTACCCCTGCTTGTGGAGAATGGGCTACTGCCCCTTCCCCGCCTATATGTACTGTCACATAGAAAATTACTTCTATAACGACTTGCTGTTTTTAAGTATCGAACGCGGATACCAGGCTCGTCGGATACCAGGATGTTCAATGCGGTAGGCCCAGAGGCACCAGACTGTGATTTAAATATTTAGCTGTTTTTATTATAAAGGTGGATTTACGTTGACTAGATACAGAACAATTAAGTGCGCTTTGATTACAATGCAAAGTTCGCGGGTTATGTACGAACGGTTTAAGCGCGAGATGCGCTGCAATTATAAGACGGAGTGACGTGAGTTATATACAAACAGTTCAGGCGCGAGATGCGCTTCGATTATAATGCAGAGTGACGCGGGTTATATACAAACGGTTTAGGCGCGAGATGTGCTTTGATTACGATGCGGATTGACGTGGGTTATATACGACCGGTTTAGGCGCGATGCACGATCGAAATGATTTAGCGATAAAGGTGCCGGTGGCATCCAGTCAATTCGAGGCTGACCGATCAATCGGCGAATGCTGGAATCGGACGCACTAGCGCCAAGATGTCTTGGCCGAGGATAAGCGTGCTTGACCCCGCGGTTTTGCCGGTGCGAGCGATGATTTGGTTGCGAGACAGGAGGTCGAGCTGCGTCCAAGATCTCTTTGACCGACACGAAGAAAAAGTTACGGTTGCTACAACAGAATAATAATGTTAATTTTCGCCCATCCATATAAAAGGGTTATGGAAACCATAGTACTCTGGAAGTGACCTATATGGTTGCCCTAACCTTAGTGAGGGTAGCTACTATATGGATGTTGCAACCATAATATATGGATGTTACAACCATAATGAACAAATATTTACCCGACAAAAAAAATTATTTATTTCGAAATTTTATTACTATTTTTTAACTAAATTTGTTTCTTAAGATGCAGTCTATGATTATAAATATTTTCTCGTATTTGAAAAAAACACTTACCTTGGTGGGATTCGAACTCGGGACCTCTGGATCGTGAGCCAACTGCCTTACGTGGTAGACTACTTCTTAATTTAATGTGAGTGTTATATATAGTCTACATATGTCATAACCAGCGCAAATATATAATTTTTCAAAAATCATCTTAAGAAACAAATTCAGTTTAAAAAGAGTAATAAAATTTTGAATTGGATATATCATGTAATATTTCTTAATGTCGGGTGAATGTCAGAAACCAGTGTCGGCTCATTACGAAATTTTGTGTTCGTAAATATATTTATGAAAAAAGTATATTTATAAAGTTAAAACATCCTTATCAAATCCACTTTATTCTATGCAGAAATTCTTTTGCGCGCGCAATGGAACTAAACTCTCAATCATGCAGTGATTCAGTGCTGTACCGTGCAGCTATATCTTATGGATCTCTCAACCATAATATTTGTGCTGCAGACCACATAAGAGAGATAGCAATAATTCTTTGGTTGAGGCAACCATATACGAAAGTATTGTAACCGAATGTTACGTATCGTAAGAACTACGGTTATGAAAACTGTATAAATAAGCATATCTTAACAGCTACATTCAATGTAATATCAATTTAACTTGAATTCACATACATTTCTTTTTCAATCATAGAGAATGTTGTTGTAACAACCGTAGCAATTTTCTCCGTGGAGGACAAGATAACTTGACCCCGGTTTCTCTGCTGCTCTGTGGGATTCGAAACACCTCGGAGCTCGAGAACAACGGCGGATCGGATCGGCGACTGTCTCGAGACGAAATATCTTTTACGGCTCGCTGTCGGTATTTTTATATCCCCCCGGAGCGATAAGATTAGGTGGAAATAGCCAATCGGCAAAGGCGAGCGCCGGGGATGAAAACGGAGTGGCATGGAGTTACGGCTCCCAGCGTCGCTCTCGCGCGACGAAGATCGGCTCCCGTCAGCGGTCTTCGGTGCTCCGAGGGAATCGGCGCGTCGCACAGCGGGCAAAATCGACGAAAAGCTCGCCGAAAATCTAAAAATGAATTTTCGATTTGGGATTTATTATCTATAGGGATCGATAAAGGACTGTTCCCTGCATAGAATCGCGTTGTCCTCCCCCCTCCTTATTTTATGTCAAGCAGGAGTAGGTATAGTAGGCCGATTTTAACGCGGGAGCTTTGAGGGGGGGTGAGGAAGGGGGGTATCGGATTGCGCGGAGGTTAAGCGGGAGGAGGGGAGGGGGTATCGGATAACGCGGGGGTGAGGGGGGAGGGGGCGGTATCGGATTACACAAAGGTATCGGATTACACAAGGGTATCGGATTACAGGGGGGTATCGGATTACAGGGGGGTATCGGATTACGCGGGGGAAGAGGGAGGGGGAGTGACTTTGACATAGCACGTGTATGACTCACCGGGATGACTCACGTGTATGATTCACCTGCGCAAGTAGGGCCGCGTGAGAGGTCCGCGTTCGCGCCGCGGGGTTCGCGTGGGGGTCCGTGGGAGGGGGGTTTGCGGTCGCGCCGCGGGGATCCGTTCGCAACGAGGCCGCTAGGCGGCGCACAATGGGTAAGACTAACTCGATAGCACACTACGTAGGAGCGTGTTTTATCGATGACGCATCGAACCTGTCGGGACACGTTTCGCGGGCGTCGTAAACAAATTTTTTCTAGGAAAAAAAGGATGGTTATCGCGTAGACTAAACTATCTACGCAGTACGTAAAACAAAGGAAGAAATGACGTCATCGACGATGATCGACCCGATGACGCATCGAACCTGTCGGGACATGTTTCGTAAACAAATTTTTTCTAGGAAAAGGGGGCGGTTATCGCGTAGACTAAACAATCTATCTACGCAGTACGTAAAACAAAGGAAGAAATGACGGATCGACGATGATCGACCCGATAACGCATCGAAGCGATGATAAAATTTAGGTAGGAATGGACATGCACGCAAAAAAATTACATCGTTCATTCAGTCGTAAGAAAATCCGTTTATTTAACTTTTCTTTTACATAATATTTCTTACGTACTAAAAACTAAAGCTGCGAGCTCACAATCGATGAGCTGATTTGTATTGAATGCATCGCTAGCATATATTACATTCGACACTTCCTTAGGATCCGTTACAGTGGACGCGATATCGGAGAACGGCGCAAACTTTGCATCGACTGCCGCAAGTATTCTGACCAATCAATCGAATCTTGCATCGATGCACCGATCGAGATCGAACATACGGTGTAACGTCGATTCGGTTATTATCAAGCGTACGTTTACAGATTCGAGACGTATGAGTTTGACGTTATTAACCGACGTACAAACTCTCACCGTTAGTAGAGTCCTATATTAGTAGAGAGACGCAAACTTGTTCCTCCTTCTGATTGGTCGGTTATAGACCAATAGACAGCAGGGAGTGCGATCATAAGATGGCGGTCTACTAATATAGGACTCTAGTCGTAGTAGATTAATATCGTACGGGTATACGAGCACAAGATGGCGACGGCAGCAAAGTGGGGGTAAAGTTTGCGTCTCTCTACTAATATAGGACTTTAACCGTTAGCGGTCCAACGTTTATAAAACTGTGGATATCTTTGTAGTTATTCCGAAGGAAATTCTGAATGTTCCGTCGTTGCTCGTAGAGTCCCTTCCACGTTTCGAGAGATAATAGCAGTTTCTTTCCTCGATGATCACCCACGGCGATCTCCACGTAACTCGGTGGGCCCACGTTGATGCCAATTTCGAGGAATTTGTATCCCGTAGCTGTCAACGCGTATCGTCTGCCGAGTATACGAACCGCGCGACGCTCCAACGAAATGCTGTATAAAAATAATGAAATTAGTTTTTTCATAAGTATTACAATTTGCAAAGATATAGAAACTGGGGGAGGCTCTATATGTTTTTTTTAACGAAACTTACCTATTACATCTGTTCTCACGCATTTGAGTTTCAACGTCGTGAATCGGTACGTAATAATTCACGCGTTTTCCACCATTGTTGCTGCTGTTGCTGCTTCCGCTACCTTTAAAGGAGAACATTTTTTCTCTCGGCTCTGAGAAGTGGACCGTTAGTACAAGCGATCGCGACAAGACTGATCATATAAAATTAATCGAGTATACGCGACAACACCGACATTCCAAAGTAATAATGTGGTGGTGGAAAGGGGGGGGATTAATGTTTCTAGAACTGTGCTGTGGAATTTTTTTTAGGAGAGGGGGAAGTAAAGCCTACTCTAATGGTGATGATGGGGAAGGGGGGGGGGGTAAGAAATAAAACATTATAAAAAGTTATATATAAATTATTTTTTAAAAGATCGTAAATCTCTGGCGCGACCACCAGTTAAATAATTTTATTACATTTTGTAATGCGCAATTTTTAAAATGTTTTCCGCATCGCATAGTATTGGTGACATCTAGTTTATTCAAAGATTCGATATCTTCGTAATGCCCATCCAAAGTCTCGACGATTAGGTTTTTTCTCGCATAATTCTCAAACAGATCCACCAGCCATTCTCGTTTCTGACATCCCTTGACGTACACGAGAGTCGGCATCTCGTCATTTTCATCTTCTTCTTCTTCTTCTTCTTCTTCTTCTTCTTCTTCTTCTTCTTCTTCTTCTTCTTCTTCTTCTTCTTCTTCTTCTTCTTCTTCTTCTTCTTCTTCTTCTTCTTCTTCTTCTTCTTCTTCTTCTTCTTCTATACCAAGCTCGGCCGATGTAATTAGGCGTTTCACCGTGCTGTACTGCACGTTTCCGTCTTCCCATCGTAATCCATGGTGATTCGCAATCAACCAGGTAGCGCATGATTTGTCGGATTTTGAGAGGAGATTCCACGACATGGGGTATGTAAAGATGTGATGCGTCAGGACGCAGCCTTTTCTCAGCACCGCCACCTCCTTTACGACAAATTTCATCCCGACGAGGAATCCTTGCAGGTCCACGAACGTTGGTACGGACATGATGAGATTTCTCTCTCTCGTCGATGCGTCAATCGAGAGGAATGACGCGCAACTCTGCAAACCGTCTCGCGACACTCTGATTTATACTTCCCCCTCCCTCCCTTGCCCCTCTATATAATTGTATCGGAGAGTGATGGAAAGAGAGAGAAAAAAATATTCACGTCGACGTTGCCGCGAACACAGTATATTTTGCGCACCACGTTCATCAACGGGTTGTACTCAATCACGCGGTCGTGTATGATGAGACAGTACGCGGAGGTATTCGGCGGTACGTTCTCCATGCAATCGAATTCTATTCTGACATCCACGGTGGCGTTTTTGACGGATTCGTTTTGGCGAGAGCAATCGATGGTCACAAACGGGCCGTTACATAGAAAAGTCGAAATGGTGAGACTCGGCTCGAGATATTCGTATCCGTAGTAGCCCTTGCAGAAACGCGCGTACATATCGTACAGAATCGCCCATCTGTGTTTATCAAAGTCCAAATTCAAATCGTCGTACGGATAAACTTCCGAGTTTAGATAGAGTTTTACGTTGATCAAGTTGCAGTCGTCGAATTGGCTTGTGTCGGCGGACATGACGTTCTTCCGACCCGTCTGCAGAGCGAAGACGACGTATCGCGGTTTCTCGAGCGGAGTCGCGGTCTTAATGGCCCACGAGTGCTTGGTCGTGTTCTGCAACAGGGGATACTCGTACGGATCCCACGAACGGAAACCCATACTTAGATATCGTCCGTCTTCCAAGGCGCGCAGCATCGACAGCTTGTTGATCTCTTTCAATACCACGTGAGGCATTCGCCATTGTATCTTGAGTATTTTGATAGTAGGCTCCAACGCGAGACTTCCCACTAGGGAATTGTTGTCGTTGCGCGATCGTATCAAGATCAATTCGTGACGAGCGTTGATCACCACGCGTTTGTAATCCTCGCAAAATCCCAGTAACAAGTTGAGCGGTACGCAGAAATTGAAATATCCGTTCGCGTTATTCTGTGGATCCCAGCCCGCGTTTCTCAGGATCACGCTTCTGTCGGATGATACCATAACGTAGTTCTTGAGCGTGCTGGTTATTCCTACGTTTCTGCAGCGATCAATCTCCATACCGTCGAGCTCGTATCGAATCTCGTCGAACATGAACGCGACGCAATTAGTCCCCAGTACCACGTTATCGACTTGGCCGGCTACTCTGGTCACCGTCAATGTTCCTTCGACGTAGAGAAAACTTTCGCACGGCAACGTATACAGATCCTGCTGTTGTATGGGTATTCGTATCTCGTTGCTATAGTCAAACGTTGTGTTGGCGTACGGGTTGTACGTGTGAGTCTCGATCTTGACGATGCGATCGTCAAAGACCGGCTCGCCTCCGATGTTGAGAATTTCAGTCATCGTTCAGATGTTTCGCACCGCGAATCCCAGAAATTGTAAAAACTTAACGTTCGACGCGTTGAGCTTTATTCTCGTCTCTTGTTTAACGCCGCCGAATGTCGACTTGACGATATCGTCGATCGGCGCAGCCGTAAAGATATTACTGTTATCTGTCGCGTGCTCCGAGTCGTTCAACACTAGCATTTCATATGTCGCGCGTACACTCACGCTCACGCATACACTGGTGCGTTATCGCTCTCGCCGTCGTACGTGCAATCTGACGGTGATCTCTTCTCCGCGAAAATCGAGCAATCGTCCGTCTTGATCAGCGACGCGTATTGTTAGATTTGTAACGCTCCGCGCGATGATCGGCAGGTAAATGATCTGCGCCGGCGTTTCCGATATCTTATATCCCGGTGGTATGCTCGGTGAAAATTCGTGTAAGGTAAACGTCCCAGTGGCCGGACACGTCCCAGTGGCCGGACACATTGGAGAAAAATATTTACTATTTATTTAAACAATTAAAAATGAAAATAATAATTAATGTAAAAAAACTTTAATATTTAACAATTAATTGGGGAAAAAAGTAAACCTAATTAAACATTTTTGTATTTAAAAAAATTGATTAAATGAGCATGTGTCTGTTGTTTGCCGTCAAAATGATGGCCAATCGTTAACAGATTCGTTAAGCGCAAGCATATAGCTAATAGTATAAAAATTGGATATTTAATTATATTTGTAAATAAATAATCAATTATCTAATTTTAAAGATTAGTTAGAAACTTGTTTTGACGAAATTTATCCTAAAAATCACAATTAAAACGATAATTTTGAGTGTCCGGATACTGGTACATTAAAAATATCAGTAGTCCCAATCGCCGGACGCATGTGCAAACGCAATTTGTTAAAAAATGAGAGGTTAGTGTCATGCAGTGTCGTTGGTTGGAATCGATATATTTTTGCGGTAAGTGTAATAATTACATGTTTTTAAAGGCATTTAATTGCATGTGAGCTGTTAAAGCTGTTTTTTGTTATTAAATATTAATAAATCTCCATTTGTGTAACAATATTTTTCATCAGCATACTAATTTTTTAATTAGTCGGACACTGGGACAAGTTATGTCCGGATACTAGGCCATAACCTATTTCAGCTGTCCGGCCACTGGGACAAGTATGTCCGGACACTAAGCCACAACCTATTTCAGCTATCCGGCCACTGGTACATTGACACGCTCCATTACTTATGTAAATATTAAATTATTAATTGATATATGTGAGTTAAAATAATTTTTCCCTGCTTAAGGGAATCTTAAGTTTTCGAATGAAAACAAATATTTATATTAAACATCTTTCTAAATATTATAAATTGTATTATTTATGACAAATCATGCTTGACCGTCCGGCCACTGGGATGTTTACCTTATCGTATGAACGCGTTTGCCGTTGCTGTACGCACCCGCGGTCACGTTACACTCCACGCGGATAATGTTTACGTTGATAATATTAATCGGTGTCCGATTCGTACCACTGTCCCGGCTGCAATATACGCGTCGACGAGAATCCCAACAGCGATCCGACGTTGTTCGGTTTGTTAAAGTTCACTCTGAAAGCGCACTTGATCTCGCTCTTCATTGTATTGTAATTTGCGCGGAACACTATCGGGTATTCCGCGGCCTCGTCTTCGTAGCCGTTTGCGCGAACGGTCTCCTCTCGCGCGATATCCGCGACCGACGTACGATCGTCGTTGGAACGAACCACGCGTCGCGGACTTTCGTGAAATTTCACGTTTCAAAAACTCGTGTATGGCCCGTATCTTGTACGATCCCTCGGGAATCGTAATTTCCGTGTCATCCTCGTCAAAATAAAACTTATTATTCGAAGAATTCACGTTCGGAATCGTGTAATAAGTCTCAAAACACGTTAGACCGAGCTCGTAGTCACCGTCGCTCAGATCCACGGCGGGAAAATAGTGCTCCGCGAGGCTGCTGCTCTTCGCGGTCAGCGTGAACGTTATAGACATGTCGACGGAAGCTGTTCGACGAACACTGAGTCTCCACACGGCGCGTCGTCAGGTTTTAAATTAGCGCCGATCGTCGTCGATCGTCCGGAGAAATTGCAAGCACAATTGTCCACAGATGCTCTGATCGTATCGCTGATAAGACGTGCGATTGTACTCAATCTTCGTCACGCTCGGTCCGAAATATCGCACCAGTTCTTTCGGTGGTCGAAGATTGCCGAAACTGTCGAAATATACGACTCGATCTCCCCTCTTGGCGTACGCTACCCAATGAGTATCGGGGCCCGCTGCATCGTCCAAATTCACGATACCGCTCTCGTTTCGACGTACGCCATCGACGATCGGTAACGAATCATGCATAAAAACACCTCTGAAGAACGGTACGCGCATTCGCCTTGCCAGTCGACTCAATTGTACGTTAGTCGTAATACCCGCGGGCATATTTAACGTCTTTTTGACGTTTTTTTTTCCTAATCTTCAACGCTACTCCTCGCCCGCGTTTGTGCGGGCCGAGATACAATCCTTGTCCATATTTGTACGGAGCGAGATAAAGTCCGCGACCTTCCATGGCGCGATTGTGACGTTGCGTCTCTTCCAGCTGACGTCGCGCGGCTTTGCTAGCGTTCACCGCCGTTGTAATTCTGGCCGCTCCGCCGGCCAGAGAACCGAGAACTCCCAACAACGGTAGAATCGGCAATACGCCACCTCGTTTCGCTGTCGGAAGTATCCGTTTCTTCGTCGACCTTTTCCTCGTTCGTGTTTTCCGTGTTTTCAAACCCATTCCGAGCTTCGTCTTAGCCTTCATGGCCGCCCAGACGGCTGTAGCGGCAGCCCTCTCTCCGATAGCCGAATTTCTCGCGAAAACGCGTCCTAGCGCTCTCTCAGCGAGTATCTTGTCCGCCGCGTGTCTCTCGGTGAGGCCTTTGCTACGCGAATAGTCTATGTCGTGCTCGCGACACGCCGCGTCCAATGGATTTACACCCGGATCACCTTTAGCCAATCGTTCTCGCAAACGAGTACCCGGACCGCAAAACTGATAGCCGGGAATGTGCAATTCGATCGGAAGTGCACCTATCGCGCGATTAAACAGACCTCTACCTGTTTTTATTTTCGTTGACATTCGCCGCAATTCTTAATCAACGGGGCGGGACCGTCGATGTGCGTTTGCTGCCACGGTAGATTGTAATGTTTGTCACAGCGACGATAGGTCTGAACCTCCAAATCCGTCTTTATATGCTCCGGAAGCTTGTCCCACACGTAGTGGATGTGATCACCGCACATTTGCAACAGAACGATTTTCGGCACAAATTGCAGTTGTTCAGCGCTAAAATCGCGAATGTCCGAAGGTCTCGACAGCAGGACGAACATCTTTGCGACTGAGCGATTCGCGGTGCCGCACACCTATAAATAGACGTTCGAACGAGAAAGTTCGATTCAGTCGTACAAAGTGCAAGAAAAAAATGAGATTTGTGCGACAACCGTTGGCGATTCGCGTGACGAATTGCGACGACAGATCACGGTCGATGGAGGGCAACGCGGAGAAGCGCAGACACGGTACGATGCTGCCGACTACTATACGCGCGATTATTTGCGGTCCCTCGAATTGCGGTAAAACCAACGTTCTGATAAGTTTGCTGGAAAGTCCGCACGGTGTACGTTTCGAGAACGTGTACGTGTACTCGAAATCGCTGCAACAACCGAAATATCGATATCTGGAGAATTTATTGACATCGATCGACAAAATCGGCTACTACACGTTCTTTAATAACAGTGACGTCATTCCACCGAGCGACGCGTGTCCAAACTCGATCTTCGTTTTCGACGACGTGACGTGCGATAAGCAAGACACTGTGAGAGAGTATTTCTCGATGGTCAGGCACTCGAGCGTCGACTGCTTTTATCTCTGTCAGACGTACGCGAGAATACCTAAACATCTGATACGTGACAACGCGAATCTGCTGATCATGTTCAAACAGGATGGCACTAATTTGAAACACGTGTACAACGATCACGTAAATACCGACATGGCGTACGATGAATTTTGCTCGTTGTGCCACGATTGTTGGCAATGCAAGTACGGATTCGTAGTGATAGACAAGGACAGCGCGCTTTCGAACGGCCGATACAGAAAAGGATTTAACGTGTTCGCGATACCGCAAAAGCGGTCAGTCGTCGCCGATACGTCGTCGAAGGTAAAACGTTAGCGTTACAGAGAGATCGACACTCTGCTTTGTTTTTCCCCCGCGATGGCTGCGATCGACGGGAGCGAGAATATTCGCGAACGCGAGAAGATCGTGAAAGATATTGCGAAAACGAGTGATTCGATTCGCAAAAAACTTTGCGCTCTGAAGACCGGTAAGATCGAGAAGGACATTGAGTTGGACACGCACTTTAGTCCTCTCATCGGGCCGCTGAAAAAGATCGTCGACAACTCGAGCTTGATCGCGGTGAAGAAAGAGGAGCCGACGGAGAGCGTTGCTGACGCGAAAATCGAAACGCAATCCGTTCAACAGCGCGGGGAGGAGGAGGAGAAGGAGGAGGAGGAGGAAGAGGATGCTACACCGAAGAGAAAGAGGAAACGATTAGACTCCTGGTTGGATCTCTCATCGACACCGCGTAAATCTAATCAATCGAAACGGTCGATAGTACTACCGATAACCTCTACACCGTCCGCGGCGACGCGAACCGTGCAACGTACAAGTCCCGAATTACTCGAAAACGTGGATGTTTTCGAAACCACGGACGACTCGATCGGGACGACCGTTCGAAAGCAGTTGCAAACGTCGGAAGGTCGAGAATTGTTTATAGAAACGTTGGAAAGTCACTTGGGTCCACTGAGCCGATTGTACATCGCAGACGTTTTGGGCGCCAATTCACTGATAGACACCGTGTACGGCGTTTATCTCGGCAAGAATGAAATGATGCTCGGTAATAAACGTTTTGACGTGGACACCGCGGATAACATTTATATCGGCGGCGTACGATACGCCGGCACACCCGGTATTTACGAGTTGATCTTCAAGAGAATACCCGATAACAAGCTCTACACGGAGGACGATAAGCAAAAGTACAGGAGCGTACTGTTGGCGACGAGTGCTCATAAATTCAAGCACGATCCTCGCGAGTGAGTAATGGGCAACAAGGGATACAAGTATTAATGTGTAATCTCACCGTTGATATCGACCGAATCCAAGAAAAAAAAATCCGGAAAGGGATTATTCGCGCCTCGCGCGATAACGCTAACCGACAATAAGATCGACTACGTGCACTGGGACGATCCCAACGAGCTGGTGGATCGTCTGCGATTGCTCGACGCTTCGCGTCAAGCTGGCAACAATGCCCACGACAACGAGATCATGTCGATCATCGAGGAACTTCGCGAGGCTGGGCTTATTATAAATTAAACGGCGCGACAGCGATCCGTTCAATCAGCGTCGAAATGCCGATCAATAAATTTAGATTGTTCGAGCAGAGCGAAGACGCGACGAATGCCATTTCGTATCATCGGTGGAACGGATTAGTGAGAAATTTCGTGCGCGACAACGCTCTGTGTCGCACCGCCACGGACTTTGACGCAAGTTCGCGAAAGATTCGTCGCGTAGCGCAACCTGAGACTGACGGTGACGCGATTAACAAACTATACGTGGATCAGTGCGTTAAAAATTTGACAGATCAACGGAAAGAGTCAGACGAGAAGCTTACCGCGTTCGAGAAGGACGTGCGGGCGTTACAATTAGAAACGATTCGCGAACAACGATGAGTGACAAGAAACGGTTAATTGACGACGACGACGAACGACAACGAACGGTTCGAGAACGGTTGTCGGACGGCTGTCGAACGGTTCAAGAACGGCTCAGAAACGATTACGAGCGGTTCAGAAACAGCTACGAACGACGCAGAAACAGAAACGGCTACGAACGGCTAAAGAACGACGACGAACAGCCAACAAAACGCTAACGAAACAAGAGACCGTTAAAATCCGATGTGGATAAAAATATCGAAAAGCGACGGTTGGTGGACGAATTGCACGCACCGGCGAGAAGAAATTTTCCCCGCAGACATGTCATAGTGTGAGGGTACGACGACCTGTGGCAAGCTGACATCGTCGAGATGCGCCCGTACTCGCGTTTCAACGGAGGCTACCACTACATACTCACCGTCATCGATGTGTTGAGCAAGTACGCGTGGGCCGTGCCGCTCAAGGGTAAAGGCGGCAGCGAGACAGCCGACGCTATCGCTGAGATAATTCGAGATAGCGGGAGGTGCTCTAGTAACCTATAAACCGACATGGGGAAGGAATTTTACAACACCGACGTGCAACGTCTCGTAAGAAAACACGGCATCAATCATTATTCCACGTATTCGGTGATGAAGGCATCGGTCGTCGAGCGATTCAATCGCACGTTAAAAAACAACATGTGGAAGATGTTTACGCTCAATGGAAATTACAAGTGGGTCGACGCGTTATCGCGACTCGTGTCGGATTACAACGCGCGCAAGCATCGAACGATCGGCATGCGACCCGTCGACGTTACCCCCGCGATCGCCGAAAGACTCTTGGCTACGGTGTACAGCGCGATAAAGATCGCGGGCCCGGCAAAGTTCAAAACGGGCGACTCGGTACGCGTCAGCAAATACAAGACAATTTTTGAGAAGGGTTACACGCCGAATTGGACCACCGAGGTGTTTAAGATCGTTAAAGTGCAGCATACCAATCCCGTAACCTATCTACTCGAGGACTATCGTGGAAAATCCGTCGCTGGAGCGTTCTACGAGCACGAGTTGCATCGCGCGACTTATCCTGACGTGTATCTCGTGGAGAAAGTACTGCGCAGGAGGGGCGACGAGGTGTACGTGAAATGGCTGGGATTCGATGGATCGCACAACTCTTGGATACACAAGGACAATGTGATTTAATTCGTGCAAACTGTATTTTATTCTTAATATAAAAATGATACATGTAAAGTGTTTGAAATATGAAATATATATAAAAAAAGTATGTAAAAAATATTCAATACAAAATATCCAATATATAAAAATATATAATAAAAAAGTATTTGAAATATAAAGTATAAAATATGCGTGATTAATAATCCTTCCATTAATATAATACATACGTTACATTATATACATATATACATACATACATTCATACATTTATATGTTATACTACATACACATGTTATACTACATTATATTACGTTACATACATATGTCATGTTATACTACTACATACATTACATACATATATACATACGTACATACCTACATACATTATATTACATATATTGCATACATTACATACGTACGTACATTATATTACATATATACATACATAAATTATACTACATATGTTGCATACATTGCATACATTATATTATATACATTACATACGTACATACATTATATTTGATAATGTCCCCACGGCAACGTATCGGTCGAATCCGGCACGATATATCGCTTATCGCGATTTTCGTCTCGCGGATAGTGTACACTTCGTGCATTTTCGATCTTATGCACGACTGCGGTCGAGTCATTTCGATCTCATCGTTCAGACACCGCGTGTAGTCGTCGAACGTGATGGTACGCGCGATGACGTTGCTTTTGACACTTTTCGCTTTTTTATAGTCTTTTTTGCCATCGACTCGCAAGGCGTACATTTTCGCCCTAAGTCCAACGAATTCGGTCATGATCACACCGTTGTTTTCGTCCTTCATCAGATCCGGCACTTTTTTATTGACGAGTGGCATACCATAAGCGTTATCTACCGCGTAATCACTCGTGTCGAACCTGGCTATCACGTTTCATGTTCTCATACGCGTCATCGCACTCGATATGATAACTCAGACTGTCCGTGTCGGTATACATGATTCTACACGAGTATCGGTACAGGGGAGACATGTACTCGTGGTGAAATTCGTATAGGCACACCTTCGACATGTCGAGGATGCACATGCCGACGTAGATCGGTTTGTCGAATTTCACCTCGAGTTTGCGCAGTTCGACGGCTACCAGATTTTCCGAAAACACGCTCCTACTGTGGAAATTCGGTCGCGCGATTATTGCCTCCGCGCCGAATCGGCCGTCCCATTTTGTCAGTAATTTTACATCGACGTGATTGCGTACATTTTCCCAAAAACCGCGTTATTCATTAATTTATATAAATTTTTTTCGAACTCATTTTTGGCCTGTGTTCTAAATTTTGTATTGAGTTCGATGTAAGCGCGGAGCCACGCAGATTGAGTGAATTGCAATACGCGATGTATCTTTGTGACGCGAAGGCCGTGACGCGTGCACTGCTGCAGATTGCGATAATGTATGACATAACGCTCCTTATCGTGCAGCGTGGTGAGAAGTTTGTCCTGCCGTTTGCCGGGCGGTTTATCGCGCATCGGACAGAACGGTAGGTCAGCGTGCGCGTCGTGTTTATCCTGCGAATACTCTAGGTCGACCTCGAAAATATAACCCGTAGGCGAATTCAAAGCGATCGCGCTAAAGTCGAAATTCGAAACGTCTTCGACCCGTCGAAACTCCGCGTAGGGCAATGGCCGACACATCGCCCAGCCGTACAAGTTGTTAACATCGAAGTACATTAGGAACGACGACGGTTTCGATGGATCGTACGATTGCATATATTGTTGTTGGCCTGCGCGTATCTGCCGGAACATTGACTCAGACCGCCGCGAATACCACGTTCGATAAACATAACCATGTCAATGTCGGTCAGCAGTTCGAAATTGATACACGTATGTTTCAATATGGCGTCCCACGTAAAGCCTGGTAAAGTGTAGCAGTACGCGGGATCAAGTCCGTAACTCGCGATACAGCTGTCGCGGAAATTTTCAAACACGTCGGCCATCACCAAGACATCGGTTTTGAGGTATAGATCGCTGTATTCGTCCAGGGTTCGAACGGAGAATCGCTGCCATACGTTCGCGGCGCGCGCGTAATCGCTCTCGGATACGATGTCACCGGTCAAGGAACTGTAAAATGAATCGCGTGGCGGTAAACACGTATCCTCGAGCTTTTCGATGCTGTCCACGTATTCGTATGGAAAGACACCTTTTCGCGTCAATAATTCGAAATCGTCGTCGGATAACGCGGAAAATTTGGAACGTATAATTTTCAACTTATCCTTATCGAGGAAGGATGCCAATTTTGCGAGACACGTGCTCAGAAATTTGTACGAGTCGATGAATCTTAATTTTATATCGCTTCGCGAATCTGATCTTTCGGCGGTATCTTTTACGTGTTGAGACAGGATTTTTTCTACGACAAACCCTTTCACCCGACGCGGCTTGGGTCGTAGCTGTCGGGGCTCAAAATGCAATTAATTAATATGTTGGGCGCCAGTTAATTTTCCCGAAATTAACAAAGTTCTGAGTTTTACAATAAGATGGTTCGATTGGGTGATCCAGGAAACAGGAGATACCAAGAAGTGGAAAGTAATTGACGGAACTGAAGATTATTACTCACGTTCCGACAAGGATCAGTCTCCTTTATTATTCCACTAGGCAGTCACAACTCTCGGAGATCGACTCTCCATGCGATCTCTTTCGAAAATTTTACAATGACGCTTTACAATAATTGACCCTCCGTGCGACCGCTTCTTGACAATTTGACGACATCTTACAATAGGTTCGGTTTAGACCTTCTCGCACGGTGCTCACACAGAGAGTGTTCGGTCACGCTTTCGCCGGGAGCCTCCTGTGGTTCGGCCGGTTCGAGATAGCGCGGAAGTCGCCGCAGGCGCGACAAGCAAGGCCGACGCTCATTGGCCGCCGGACGATACATCGTTACCGATACAGCCGTCGAGGCCTGTTCGGCACTTCGGCTGTACAGAGCAATCCCATTGGACCAGCGCTAAGTTAAATTTTAATGTTACGTAAATATTATCTTATTCTAACGCGGATCCCGAGAGTTTAGGCTGCGAGACGTTGAGTTCAGAATTTCCTGTCACATCCTCCCCCTTCGGACCTCAACGTCTAAGCAGGATAATTCCTTCTATGGAACGATCAAATGTCTTTATAGACTAATTCTTATCTGCAACCTGCAGCTAAAATAGAAGACTGACAATTATCTTGATGTGCAATCTGCAGTTCCGTCTAATGCTATTGTGCCACAGGTCACTTAGCTCAAGAGGGTATATCTTCTTGGAATCTTAGAGGGTAAGGTCAAGGTTAACTATGACAGTTGGCTTGGACAATAATGTATGTGTTTTATTTTATAAGAAAGGTTAGCAGTTCGACACGCACGGTAACTCGGCTAGTAATGGGCGCGCTTTCCTGGTCAATAGCTTACTTGGACGTCCTCTTGAACTTGGTAGGCACGATGACTCCAATCTCCTCGCCGTCCCTGATCTCGGGCCTGTCCTTCATGACCTCATCGAGTGATTTTTTTACCAGGGGCGAGCATAACGCTCGAATGGCTCGTCGTCGTTTTTCCTCTGACAACTGTTGAGCTCCAGGGGCTCCGGGATTTGCCACTTTTGATGTTGACAAGAGGGCGTTTTCCCTAATAAGGAACCTCCTCAGCTTGTTTGGGTAGTCTTCGAGTGAGTCAAATTTAGCCTTGACTTTACGTCTGAGGACCTCCTCCCCTTCACCGACAAGATACCGGTGATCGGTTGGGATCATCCAAGTTGGCCAAGTGGCGTAATTTAGTCGAAACCAGTCAGATAGTCCTTCGAACCTTATGTTACAGTCGGGACACTCCGGACAGTATAGGCTGAGGTCCTTGGCGCATCCCGCGCAGCGATTGAGGGCGCGTTCATGCTCGATCCCGTGAGGATAAATGCAGTCCTGCGTATCAAACCCATCTGCACCGCAAATTTGACAAAATCCAGGCCGGTAGGGTAAGCCGCAGGCCTTGAAGTGGTGTTCTGCTGACTTACAGTTGACACAGCCGACAACTCTGGGTTTTCCCGCGACGGAGACGTACGTCTGAGTGCCACGATCAACCTTGGTGGATTCCATCTTCTTGAGAAGGTATTCTGCCCTTTTGGTGACGATGGATTTGAAGAGTTCCTCGCTAATTATGCGACAATCGGCCATGTAGAGAGGTCTCTCTTTGTGTGGAGTGCTATCAACTCCAGCAACCTCGAGCTCCTTTAGCACCTCGTCCAACGATGGCATCCCTTCTAATGGCAATGGTTTTACCATAACCGACGGGGCAACCAGTGCCTCCGGGTCGTCAACAGTTTTAAGTTCCTTTCCTGTGATGGCTGACTTCCGTTGGGGATGACCTCCCGGCGGGATCCTATTGCGTAGGACATTTTCCCTATGGATGTCTGCATCAGTTATTTTCTTTGGCAAGGTAAGCTTAAGTTTCGGTGATGGGAGATTATGGATTTCCTTTAGTAACTGGGCCGCCTCTGCATTGCGTGGTATAGTCCCCGAATCAGATCCTCTGCGGCTTGATTGCGACCTTCGGAGCGAAGAGGCAGACGAAACAAATAATTTGTCGGAGCCCACTGACAACCCGTCGAAATCAACAGGCCCCGAAGCTCCCGGGACGTCTGTTACTGGTGCTCTGACGACAGAAGCAGTTCTGCTTAGCTCAGACTCGATCTCCCTATTCAAGGCTCGTACTCTTGCCTCGATTTCTAGCTTTTCCGCCAGTAGTGCATGAAGGCCCTTGGCGGTGTCCCCAGAGTCGGAGACGGTTGGCGTAGAATTAGTGTCGCTCATGTTGCTAGGGTAGTTGTCCCTCGGAGTTAAAGCAGGTATCCTCCATTTACCCTTTAGTCAATCTGTTAACGCAATTTAGTTACCACGCAAACTACGATGGATAATTTTTAAGTCTGTTACATAATATTTCCCGACAATTTTATCGTTCTTATCCGCCAATTCCATGATCATTGGCCCAATTATTCGTTTCACAGTTGCCGGACCTAAATATCGGTGGGCCAACTTAGCAGAATATCCCTCAGCTTTTTTACTCCATTTTTTATTCGGATAATAGACTATAGTACCAATTTTTAATTCAAATTCTTTTGTTCTGTCTAAATTAGCCTTAGTAAGACGTTTGTGGGAATAAATCTTTAATTGATTTTCAACCTTATGACGCAATTCGTCAAATTTGGCTATCCGTTTGACTCAATCAGTCACCGCCTTGTCAGTCACTTGTTGATTATCGTCAACTAAACGTTTCCGTTGGTTTAAGTTAGCTTCTCGCGCGTGATTTAAATAGAATGGAGTGACTCTATCACCCGAGTGAGGCACCATATTGTACGCAAGTTGGAGTTTCGACAAATTTTCATCCCACTCGTTTTGACTGGTTTTTATAAATGCCGCAATCATGGGTTTTATCGTTCTATTAACGCGTTCCACGAGTTTCGCTTGCGGATGTGCTAACGGGGTGGTGATATGACTAACTTTGTTAGCTGCTAGGAAGGGTTTAACGTCTTTATTCACATATTCCGTACCGTTGTCCGTGACAATTGACTCCGGAATAGTTCCCCATCTGTCGAACACCGTTTCCAAGACCTTGACCACGATTTTACCGGTTTGATTACGTACCGGGAACAGTTCGACAAATTTCGTATAGAGATCCTGCACGACGATTATGTATACATTGCCCTTCTTCGAACGAGTAAACGGTCCCACCGTATCAATCGACAATTGCGCCCACGGTGTGAGCAGAGGTCTTGTCATCAAAGGCCCTTTCAGTGGCCTTTGATTAAACTTGACCCTCATACACACGTCGCAGTCTTCGACAAAGGATTTTACGTCCCGCGACATGCCTGGCCAGTAATAGTTCTGTCGTATTCGATCGTGTGTGCTATCTCTACCCAGGTGCCCTACCTGTGGAGTTTCGTGATTTTCGCGTAAAATCTCGAGAACTTCTGCTGGTCTGACTACTCTTTTCCACGGATGTTCGTCATCGATCAGCATTTTCGCGTAGTCTGGTCTATGATAATATAACTCGTCATTATCGATCTTGCAATCCGCGAATCTATCGAGTTGTTTGCTTACGAGTTCGCGTTTTACATCATACCAATCTTTGTCACAAATAGTTGTTAACCTAGCTTGACTTTTAATTGTTTCTTCGACCGTTTTCTCCCGAGTAATGTCAGTAGCTGTTTCAGGTGTTTTGATCGTTGCCAATGTTGACAACTGTACCATTTCTTCGTAGGGTTCATCTGAGGTAACCACGTCCAAGTCATTGTCCAACAGTCCTGACTCGTCTGTTAATTCGATAACGTCTAATTTAATTGACGAGTCACTTTCGTCAGTTTTCTGATCCTGCATATGAGTTAGTACCGTTGTATCTGCGCAAGTGTCTAATTTATCTAATGACTTAGTTTGCTCGATATTAATTTTAATTTTCTTTTCCTCATTAATGCCCTCCGTAACAGTAACCTGAGGTTTGATCACTGTGGGCGCTACTCGTTTCCCGGACGCGTTGGGCAATTTTTATTTATGTGGCCTTTGCGTCGGCAAACATGGCATACAATTTGTCGATCGGCCATACACAAACGTGCAGCGTGTCCCGTTTCGCCACAATTATAGCAAAGCATTTTACTCGAATCTGGAACAAATTTCATAGGCGTCTCTTTTGACTGTTCGTTAGAATTAACTGTCGATGTTTTACTGTCTTTTCCGAAACGCGCAAGATTATGTTCGAGTCTCTGTTTGACTAGAGTCTTAGAATTGTTCGATGAATTTTTTTATCGGTACCGTTGGTCTTTTGTTGAAGGGCTTGCAAATTGGTGACGTCACTGTCTTCGTCCTCTATCGGTTGGATGTCGTCCTCGTCCGTATCGTCTTGCAAATATTTTAATTTCGTTTTAGCGGCTCTATCCCGTGGTCCCTTTTGTGTGTCGAAAGATCTACGGTACAGGTAACTACGCTCGTTTATGTAGTGCAAGAACTCATCGTAATCGTTAATTTGCAAGTTGAGAATTTCGAAGGTTAGCCGTGGATTAAACCTCACCAGAATCTGTTTCAGTTGTTCGCGAAAAGATGGGGGATGCCGCATTCTCTCGAAAATGAGGCGTGCCCGACAAGTGAACTCCGCGAGATTTTCACCCTTTTCAAGTTTTATATCGTGCACCTCCAAGAAGAGAGCACCGTCGTCCTTCTTTAAACGAAGTCCTTCGTCCTTCGAAAACGGAAGGCTCGTGCAAAGTCTTTCCACGTTCGCCAACGTTGTTTATTTAATAAGTACCAGGCCCTGTACGGACCCTCGAAGATATTAGACAAACATGGGACAAACAAATCTTTGTTTATTCCGCTCACGCTTAGCTGATCTTTTAAATTAACAGGAACTGTTCGGGATCTTTTTCAGTTTTAGGAAAAGTAATTTTCCAGTTACTAACAATTCGCCCGATTTTCATGGCAGAATTGAGTTCTCGATCGTGTGCGTACGGGGTTGAGTTTTCGCTCCCCCTATACCGATTTGTCGAATAATTATCCCTTCTAGGTCGCGAACTACTCCGTTCATTAAGTCGTCGTGCGTCGTCGTCGCTGTCACTCGACTCGCTGCTCGAGAGTTTAGACTCGCTGCTAGACGCACAGTGGGCGGAAATCCCGAAAACGTGGCCAAAAGTCGAAAAATCAAATTTATTATTTTGGCTTTATAACTATACAGCCTTATAAGGAACATCCCCGTGCATATAATGGCAAAAAAAGGGGAGGCTATCTTCCATATCTAACTTTCTATCTCAATATGAAAATGCCCTTTGAGAGAATAGCACTCGCTGCGTATAAATACAAGCGATTTTCAGTCGACTTTGAACGAGTGTAACTTTCGACAGGAGTGTTATTTGATCGTAACTGCGGAATGGAGGGTGTTCCTGGAGGTATGTAGAATATTTCTGTTTTAATTTTTTATTTATTTAAGCTTAGCATGTATTTAATTTAAAGATGAACAATTGGTGTCCATAAATTGTGAATTTTGTGAATTAGATCTATATTCAGCGGTGGCAAAAGTTAAAGATCCCGTGATATCTCGTGATGTTTCAAGTACCAATCTTTAGTTTAAAGTGTTACGCGATGGAATTTCGCAAAATTAGCTGCGGCAACCTGCGGCACGCGTTGTATGGTCATTTTTGCTAAGCTAGGTTAGGTTACTGAGTCGAAAATCTGTTAAAAGTTATTTATATTACAGGATCACGATCGAGTGACGATCAATTCATACATACATATAAGGACATATTTCTTATAATGAAGAATACCCTGCGAATGGGCTTCGACGAACAGGTTCAGCATTTGGAGGAGAGTTTGACGGCAAAGAATAATCATCCCTTCAAATTAAACTCAGATGACAAGGCCACAATATCAAAGCTATTCCACAAATTTCGATCAAAGTGGCAAGAAGCTTCAAGAAATCTCAAAACATTTGTACACCAACAAGAGAATTGGCTAAATAACTCTATATATTTGCCGGTGAGTACCCTGTATTTTTTTAAATTTGTAACAGCAAGATGTTTTATTTATATCTTATTTATAGGTAGACTATCATTCTGTTGAATTACCTCTATACTAAATTGACTATATTTTTTCCAGAATGCTTTCGCACCTAAAATATCATCGACAAGTAAGTTTGGTCGTCCTTCCATGGAGTTTACGACAGCTAGTGAGCGATCGAAGCGAAGAAAAACCGCTGAAATGCGCACAACACACAGCACTGAGGAGTTATCCTACGCAACTCAAATGAAGCTTCGCTCTTCTGGAAAACTTGATGCTGCCAACATTGTAAAGGAAGTGACTACATCGAGCCCAACGAGAGCGTCAAAGTACAAGGCAGCTTTTCAAGCAACCTCAAACGTTGCATTTCCTATGTCAGATGATGCCGCTCTTTCAGTAGTCGTTGAAGCGAAATTAACCAAGAATCAGTACTCGCTGATCAGACAATCAATGAAGGAGCACCACTGCAATCTTTACCCGCCTTACGATAAAGTGTCGCAAGCCAAAGTTCGGTGCTATCCACCTCGTTCAGATGTAACGATAACTGAAACCAGTGCAGAAGTCAAATTGCAAGCATTATTAAATCATACTGCTGAACGCATTTTGCTCGTGCAAAATGACGTCATCAAAAATTTGTTGCAGGAAACCGTGAAACATATGAACCTCATATGTAAGTGAGGTTGTGATGGAAGCTCGGGGCAAAGCGAGTATAAGCAAAAGTTCGCAAATGAGAACAGCTCAGACGAACATGTATTTCTCATATCACTCGTTCCTTTGCAACTTTTATTCGTCGACTGTAAATCAGTCTCAAAAATAGTTATCTGGAAAAATCCGAGGCCCTCGTCTCCTCGATTTTGCAGACCGATAAGGTTACAATTTCTTCACGAAGACGTGCAATCGACTGTGAACGAAATGCACCATATAGAAGAGCAAATAAAATCTCTTGTTCCATTCAACAC
Source organism: Temnothorax nylanderi (assembly GCF_030848795.1). Taxonomy (NCBI): domain Eukaryota; kingdom Metazoa; phylum Arthropoda; class Insecta; order Hymenoptera; family Formicidae; genus Temnothorax; species Temnothorax nylanderi. The sequence continues at coordinate 192,745 of NW_027249223.1, forward strand.
GGTTGTTGATGGGAAAGAGATCTCAATAACTTACGACATGGTTTTCACAATGATAGATGGGAAAGTATGCAATGCAGTTACGTCAACGAAATCAACTTTGCGTTGCTACTTATGCGGAATTACGTCAAAGAATATTAATAACCTCGATCTTGTAAAAAAGCAAAAGGTAGACAAGTCTAATTTGCGGTTCGGATTATCAACGTTGCACGCATGGATCCGCTTATTTGAATGCTTGTTACATCTGTCCTACAAACTCGGGATTAAAAAGTGGCAAGCACGTAGCACAGAAGAAAAGCAAATTACACAGGACCGAAAAAAAATTATTCAGAAAGGCTTCAAGCAACAGTTAGGACTCATTATCGATCGCCCAAAGCCCGGATATGGCAGCACTAATGACGGGAACACAGCTCGGCGTTTTTTTAAAAACACATCGGTGTCTGCTTTAATAACGGGAGTGGAGGAAACTCTAATAAAACGATTTCATGTAATCTTACAGACAATGTCAAGTGGCCACGATGTGAACGTCAAAAAATTCGAACAGTATGCCTTAGAAACTGCGAAATTATTTGTAAACACGTATCCGTGGTATCCCATGCCTATTACGGTACATAAAATATTAATTCACGGACCGCAAATCATAGAATCGGCCTTATTACCAATCGGGCAACTATCTGAAGATGCGCAAGAAGCCCGTAATAAAGATATAAAAAAATATCGTGAAAGCTTTTCGAGAAAATGTTCCAGGACGAAAACTATGGAAGATGTTTTCAATTGGTTAACAGTATCTTCAGATCCTTATATTTCGAGTTTAAGGAAGTTGCCGCAAAAAAAATTAAATTCTTTTTTACCAGAGGCTGTGCAACTATTAGTGGCTCCGATCACCTCTCCAAATGTCGAACGGAACTATTCCGATTCGGAAGATAATTCCGAAGACGAATCTATATCTGAAATTTTGTAACATTTTGTTAAATATAAATCGGCCATATTTAATCTGCCATTTTGTTTTTCGTTTTTATTTTTGATTGTAACTTGTGACCTCAAAAACCTTTAGAATATAAGTTTCATGCGATTTAAGACTTTTGGCCACGTTTTCGGGATTTCCGCCCACTGTGAGACGTTGAGTTCAGAATTTCCTGTCACAGTGTTTAGTGAATGAGATGTACTTTTCCTTTGTTATGGGTAGTACATCGATTGAGCCTTCGAACGCGGCAGCTATCTCCGTGATAATAATTTTATTACTATGACGCATTTGCGCATTTGCGCGTCATAGCCCGATAGATTGTGGAATATTACAGGGATAAAGTGAGAATCCTTATAATTTAGATTGCATGTCGAATGTACTGGACCTCTATAACGCCCGGTCAGGTGGCAATGATCGCGTACACGATTATCATTTAGCGCAAACGGTTTTTCGCAAATGTGACATTGCGCTGCGCTGTGAAATGTCTCCCACTCGTCTCGCGTTAGGTCTACCATGCATACAATGTCGGACAAGATGTTCTTTACGCGATGCGCCAATCTTTTAAGTTCCTCGGCAAACCACGCGACGCAGTCATTATCGCGACGAAATCGATACGCTGATAACGTTTCATCATACGAGCACTGTACGTAGTATCCTATACTACATACCCGATGATGTTGATAGGCGTATGACGCGTGTTCCGTCTCCGGTTGTCTTTTTCAGCACGCACTCCAGATCGGCATACACCACGAAGGGAAGTCGCTCTTTCCTGCTGTAGTTCTTGAAGCTCAGCCACTCGTTGTCCTCGCTCGGTAGTCTGATGGCGCAGTTGTTTACCTCTCGGCAGTCTGCCGTGTGAGACTGCAACTTGTCGCTCAAACTAAAGTAGTAAAGACATCTGCAAAAAAAGAAACACAAATAATATAAATTTTTTTATACACAAAATATAAATTTATATATATTATTATTAAAAGAAGTATAGGTACTTACCGATCGCAAATGTATTTCCGACCAGTGTGCTTGCTCAATTGTGAGCTAACGAGACGGGATAGATGTTTAATCCACGCAACTGTCCAACATTGTTGTCTCGTGGGTCCTGCACGTACAACAGATTCACGTGTTTATCACTCTTCCTATCGGTAAGCCGTATTGGAAGAATGTTTGACTGTCCCTCGATGGTATAGACATTGACGGATATATCGTTGAGTCGTTCGAACTGTTTAATTTGACTCAACGTCATTGGGAACTCAATGTCTCGTAAATTCAGTACCGTTGAATAATGCGTGTATGATGATTCCCGTTCTGAATGTCTTTCGGCTGGATCCAGAGCAGCCGTCACTGCCCACGCAAAACACGCATTGTCCATAGACAGCACGTTGATCACCGCGTTCTTCAATTTAATGTCTTGAGGCAATATCAGGTGACACCCCGCGCGCAAAGGATTGTACCTGTTGACGTTCACCGTCAAATTGAGGATTCGCGACAACGCCCACCCACTGTCGCGTTCCTGGAACTCTTCGAGGGACGCTAATGTGGGCTCGATAACGTGCCGCTCGTACCACTCGCGCAAGATCGATGTACGACAGAGTTCTTTGTTTTTTGTGTTCAGACTCTTATTGGCACGTTTATCACCCGCCACAAACTCCCCGTTGAACGCGGTGTTCACTTTGACACAGTTATGTGTTTTTATAATGTCTCGCACTCGCTTTAGCACTACGCTGCAGGCGTCTTCCAAAAACTGTCGCGGTTCTATATGGTCTGTATTAATTACCGCGCCGGTCATTATCCGCGTTTCAAACGCAACATCGATCTCTCGCCATACGAGTGCTGCCGCGCGCGTGTCACCACTGTTACCGGCGTCCGCATAATCACCACCGCTATGGATAAAATGTCTTTCCAATCGTGACTTCGCACCCTCGAGTCGCGCGATTCTGGCAACCAACGATTGCCTCTGCCCAATCGAGAGCCGCGGACGTTTGGCACTACTGCGTGCCTCGAGCTGCTCGACGAATTCCGCGCATTGCAGCGCCCATGTGAAAAATTCACCCAAGGTAGCTACTTGGTCGGACAGCTCCAATAGATTGCGTTCGGTTTGCTCGAATTAATCCATATTTGATCTATTTCGCACTATTTTATTATATCGCTTCACAGAGTCTCTTTTACAGAGCACTTGCACGTGATAACGTGTTTAACCATAAAATAAACCGCAATACTTTTCAACCGATGTATCGCTTTCAAATCTTACTACTGCGGCTCGACGCGCTTCATTCCTCGTTATATACCCTTTGCTCTTTCTCTCTCTCGCTTCAATTGAATCTTGAAAGATCTTTTCCTTTGTTTAGCGTACTGCGTCGTAAAAAATAGTGCGAAATTTTTTAGTCTACGCGATAATACCCCCTTTTCCTAGAAAAATGTTGTTTACGACGAACATGTTCCGACAGGTTCGATGCGTTATCGGGTCGATCATCGTCCCGATGACGTCATTTCTTCATTTGTCTCGCGTACTGCGTAGATAGATTGTTTAGTCTACGCGATAACCACCCCCCTTTTGCTAGAAAAAATTTGTTTACGGCGCCCGCGAAACATGTCCCGACAGGTTCGATGCGTCATCGACAAAACACGCTCCTACGCAGTGCGCTATCGAGTTAGTCTTACTATTATGCGCCGCCTAGCGGCGTCGTTGCGAACGTACCCCGCGGCGCGACCGCGGACCCCCACGCGGACCCCGCGGCGCAACGCGCACCTCCACGCGGACCCGCGGCGCGACCGCGAACGCGAACGCGGACCCCCCGCGCCCTACTTGCGCAGGTGAGTCATCCCGGTGAGTCATACCGGACAAGAGTCATCCCGCCCGCCCCCCTTCACCGCGTAATTCGATATCCTTGAAATCCGATATCCTTGAAATTTGATATCCTTGAAATCTGATATTCTTGAAATCTGATATCCTTGTGTAACCCGATACCCCGTTATCCCCCCCCGCTCACCCCCGCGTTATCTCCTTGTAATCTGATATCCTTGTGTAACCCGATACCCCGCCCCCTCACCCTCACCCTCACTCCCCCGCGAAATCCGATACACCCCTTCCTCACCCCCCCTCGGAGCTCCCGGGGTGGAACTCTCCTACTATAATTACTGCCGCTATTTTGTTTTTTACAAATTCAACACCGGATTCGTAATTAGCGACCCCAAAAACTTAAAAAAATTAATTTTCAGCCAGATCAAGTGAGTATTTAGTAATTCCGTCCGCCATATAAAGGCCGCCATTTTGTTGTTTACAAATTCAACACGGGATTCGTAATTAGCGACCCCAAAAACTTAAAGAAATTGATTTTCAGCCAGATCGAGTGAGTATTTAATGATTCCATCCGCCATATTGAAGCCGCCATTTTGTTTTTTACAAATTCAACACCGAATTCGTAATCAGCGACCTCGAAAACATAAACCTACTAATTTTTTGCAATTCTGATGATTCCTCGATTTATGGCCATGTTTTGGCCGAAATTGCCCATTGTGCGTCGAGCCGTTATTTCGGCGGCTCGAGATCGTGGCGTTTAAAAAAAAGTGGGCGCACCGCGCTTTGTCATCGCCTGACTGGTGTTAGGTCGGGTGGCATCCAGTCCTTGTTCGCCAGAAATTACGGATGCTGAGTTTTAGGTGCGCATCGTTACACTTCTCTCAGAATTAATGTTACTTTATAATACCTAAAAAAAGTATTAAAATAGTGAAACTTTAATTTGCTATTTCTTCTGAACCAATCCCGTCCCCCACTTTTTTCTTGCGCGGAATTAGTCAGAAAGACCTCCCCTACAACATATTTAAGTGGCGATAAAATTGGTGAGGTGTAACCCTTTTATGCATATTTACCGAATATTTCAATACCAAACGAGAAAAAAAATCAAAGCTTTGGTAAATATACCGAATAGGGGACCCACCTCCAATGATCTTGACCTTGACATATGTTGTCAAGGACATGACCCTGAGTAACTTTTCCTTATAACTTAATCGTCGCTCATTGCTTATTTAAAAGTTATGAACAAAAAAGTTTGAGAAATATACAAGTTTGTGTCAGTATTAAAGGAAGTAATTTGCTGATGGTATGTGTATAGACAGTACACATGTAGGCGGGGAAGGGGCTATCGCCCCTGGGTGGAGGGGTGGACGTTGGTTCGCGTGGAAAGTTAAAAACTCGAACCGTACAATGATAGACCTTGTTTCGCCCTACAAGCAGGAGTGGGGTGGGGTAGGGTGGACCTTGCTTTGCATAGATGGTTCTCTGGACAGCATTGTACTTTTCACGCAAAGCGAGATTCACCCCCTCCCTCCATCCCTGCTTATAAGACGAAACGAGGTCTATCATTGTACGGTTGAGATTTTCAACTTTTCACGCGAACCAACATCCACCTCCCACCCACCCCTGCTTGCGGGGGGGGGGCAATAGCCTCTCCTCCGTCTACATGTGTACTGTCTATATACTCACTGTGCGAGAGTGCGCGGATGCGCGATTGATAGCGCGAGGAAGACAAGCACGAGGAAAAGCAGTTTACACAAAACAGAATAAGTTCATGAAAATTAGTGTATTACAAAATAAAGGTGTCTATATTTACAATATGTACAGTGTTCGTTTATTTCCAGAAAAGGAAAGAAGCCGTGAAAGCGCGCACAGAAGCTAGTACGGCATGCAAAGCAGCGAAAGCGTGTTCGCGAAGCGCGATAGCGAAGAGCAAACTCAAAGCGGTGTACAAAGCGGTTTTAACTAGCGGTGATTCTCAGCAGGTGAACTTCGACAAAGAGCTTTGTCGTATTCGTGCGAACGCTAAGCGCGTGATTCTAGGCGGTGTGCGAAATGAGCGGTTTCAACGAAACTTGCGGGTGATCTGCGAGTGAGAGAGGGTCTCCGACGAAGCAAGCTCTTTTATAAGGGAGCTTCTTCTCGGCAATCACCAATTAAGTTTAAGTGTTGTAGGTGACCTCAGGTCGAAGCGTGCGATTGGCGGCCAAAGGGCCCGACGCGCATTGATTCGCACTTGACATGCGCGAAACGCGGATGGAGACGAGCGATTGGCAATCGGCTGCCTACGTCATCGCAATGTGCCGTCTCGAGACGAAATATAGTTGACGGGCCGTTGACAATTGTTGTTGTTTGTCGCGCCGAACATTGTTTGTAGCGTGGGCTTTTCTATCGCACAAGAACATAAAAACAGCGTTCGGGAACCGTCTAGAAAGTTATCGATTATAGTGGAGGCAAATTAGGTTTTTATCTCGGAACCGGTTAAAACTACTCGGATTTGAACGTTTTTTTTTAAATGTAGGTAATTAAAAACACTACAATGTTTACGGGTTAAAAATTGACGCTAATTGTTTATTTAATAAATTTTCAGGTTTATTTTAATTATAAAAAAGCGTCAATTTTTAACCCATAAACATTGTAGTGTTTTTAATTACCTACATAAAAAAAAACGTTCAAATCTGAGTAGTTTTAACCGGTTCCGAGATAACGCACTTTTTTGGTCTAATTTGCCTCTATTATTAGGAATGTTCTTGGAAAAGCCCATGTTATAACGCAAACACACAAGGAAATTACATATAGGAATAATCATTTTATTGAAACGATGAACTTATAATATAACGATGGCACACGCATTGTGCTTTTTCGTACGATGCAATCGATGCAATCTACGAATGTAATTGTGATCTCAAACACTCACATATCAGCAAATTACTTCCTTTAGTACTGACACAAACTTGTATACTTCTTAAACTTCTTTTATTCATAACTTTTAAATAAGCGATGATCGACGGTTAAGTTATACGGAAAAGTTACTCAGAATCATGTTCTTGACAACATATGTCAAGGTTAAGATCATTGGAGGTATCTCCCCTTATTTTCATTTTTACCCTTTTCTATGCTAACTATTCTCTGCTTTAACAAAAAGACTGTTCAATATATTAACGATTCACTGCTTTAAATAACTTTTCTTCGTTTATACATGTACTATTTCCACATATATTAGTCGTTTGTATTTTTCAATACTCAAAATAACTGTTATACTTTTCAAACTTTTTTTGTTCATAACTTTTAAATAAGCAATGAGCGACAATTAAGTTATAAGGAAAAGTTACTCAGGGTCATGTCCTTGACAACATATATCAAGGTCAAGATCATCGGAGGTGGGTCCCCTATTCGGTATATTTACCAAAACTTTCTATAGTTTTGAAAGGTACCTGTTTATATATAGAATTTTTTTGGGAAATTACCTAATAAAGTTTTTAAAAAAATATCTAAATATGCGATTACAGAGATCACTTAATACCGTAACCTTTTTGTCTAAAACATTTTTTCATATACCTCACGGTTTCAGAGATACTCACGCATAATCAAATACGTAGAATTTCTTTCGAAAGGTTGTTTCAATCCCTAAACAGGTCAGATTCCGATAACCCTGGCGCCTTAATTTGACGATGGTTTCTGGTAGTACTTTTAATGCTGAACAAAAAATTATATAGGTCTTATAGGGCTAACTGTTCTGGTTTTCGAGATATACAGTGTTAAAGTTGGTAAAACTTTTATAGATTAAGGGCGACTTCACACCGATTTCAATGACCTTGATATATGTTGTCGATATGAAACGAGGTGCCACATGGGTTTACAACTTTTCACGCGTGGAAAGCCGACGCATGTACTTTGAAGGCACACTATGTGTCTAGTTTAACAATATTGGAGCCCCCCGCAGGGGGGCGGATCCTACTGCCTCCACGCATACACTTTCCACGCGAAACGAGGTGTCACATGGGTTTACAACTTTCCACGCGTGGAAAGCCCACGCATGTACTTTAAAGGCACACTATGTGTCTAGTTTAACAATAGTGGAGCCCCCCGCAGGGGGGCGGAACCTACTGCCTCCACGCATACGCTTTCCACGCGAAACAAGGTGTCACGAGGTGCCACTTTTCAATATCCTAACTATTCTCTGCTATAACAAATTATTTCTGTTGCAGATATTAAATATTTTTACACAATGCAACTTTTCATACGAAGCGACAAAAGAAGAAAAGACGGGTTTTTAACTTTTCACGCGAACCGAGGTTCACCCCCACCCCCCTGCTTGCGGGGGAGGGGCGGTAGTCCCTCCTACGTGTGTACTGTTTACACACACACAATTGAAGTATTATTTAAAAATTCATATTATTTATTTTTAATTTTAATACTGTATATCTTGAAAACCAGAGCGGTTAGCCCTATAAAACCTATATAATTTTTTGTTCAGCGTTAAAAGTACTACCAGAAACCATCGTCAAATTAAGGCGCCAGGGTTATCGGAATCTTGCCTCTAAACATGCTTCGAAACCGATAAAAAAATACATATCTGTTATTTTACTCTATAATATATCCAAAGCTCATCAAAATCGGTAAAGGACAGTTCCAAACGTTCCTTTGCAAAGTCGCTGTTCAAGATGGCCGTACTGCCAATGTAGATTTAGAAAATCCGTTTGTGCGATGATTGATACATTGCGTAGACATGTAAAATTCGTTTGTAGAGGAAATTGAAAAAATAACAAAACTGTTTATACAATAACACGCAAAATTCTTTACTTTCTCTATATCCAAATTTCTAAAAACGAGAACAAGAACTTTTTTGATATTATTTCTGACAGAAAATACGTATATCTCCAAATTGCAATTATCATAAAATAAAAAAATCTACCATGAACACAGGAAAAATTAAAAAGTATATTTCCCTAACTCAACTCCAACAATTATTCTGTATTCAAAACGCTGTCTACAATGAGAATTTTAAGAGTAAGATTTAAGCTTTTAGTCTTCATCGTCATCAAGTTTTTAATTCGAAGACTGGTTGGACGTGTATCTCCATACTTTCTCGTCCTGAGCTAACCTACGCATTTCCTCCTTCATGTCTCAGCAGATATCCTACCCTCCTTTTCTCCTACTCTGTATTATTTTCCATATATATTTCTCTTTTCCTTAATTCTTTCTAATACTTCTCCGTTGCTAACCCTATCTATCCATGGTATTCTCATCATGCGCCTGTAGCACCACATTTCGAACGCTTCTATTTTTTTCCTATCCGCTTCCGCCACCGTCCACGTTTCGCAACCGTACAATGCCATGCTCTATATACGTACATTTTTAGAAGTCTTTACCGGGTTTCTAGATTTACCGTTCTCGAGCATAATGATTTTTTTTTGTTAAATGCGACTCGGCCCTGCGCTATTCTTTGTTTTATGTCCCTACCGCTCTTACCTTCCCAGATAACAGAAATCCGCGACTTCTTCCAATTCCTCACTCCCGATTTGTATTTTAGTTTTAACCCTATTTTCGCGCCCCTTGCATACCAAGATTTTTGTTTTCTTTTTATTAAATTTCGTCTCGTACTCTGTCATAACTGCTTCTATTTTGTTTCTTTTTCCAGTTCTTGTTAGATGCTAGTTAGTTCTTCTTTGCTAGATGCTAATATTGCTATCATCCGCGAATTTGAGCATATTAATCGTTTGACTCTGTATATTAATTCCGCAAACTATTTATTCTTTACACAATTAATCACCTCTTTGATATACAAGTTGCAAATTAGCGATGACTACACGTATCCCTGTCTCACTCTCTTTTTAATATCTATCTATCTACGTTCTTGTTTAATTTCTATAACCGCCGTTTGCTCTTTGTACAAATTGTGTATCAATCTTCTGTCCCTATATTTTATCCCTACATTTTTAAACAGGTATTACGAACATATTTTCCGTTTTACGTTGTCGAAAGCTTTTTATAAATCTACAAATCCTATATAAGCCGTCTTTTCTTCTTCTATTGTTTTCTCCATTACTACCCGTACAGCTAGAATGGCTTCGCGCGTTCCCCTATTTCTTTTGAATCCGAATTTATCTCCTCCTAATATTTCTTTCACTCTTTTCTCCATTCTTCTTTGTATGATTCTAGTTAGAATTTTTAACGCGTGGGAAGTTAACTTAATTGTTTTGAAGTTTTTGCTTGTATTTGCATCTCTCCTTTTTGGTATAGAGATCCGTTGTAATCTTCCGGAATCTTGCCCGTCTCGTATAATATATAGCTAATTAATTTAAATAAACGTACTTCTTGCCCAGCACATTTTAAAACTTCTGCCTGCAATTCATCTATACCTGGCGCTTATTTATTTTTTAAATTTTGTAATGCTAACTTAAATTCTTCCCTCATTTTACAATAGCCCAAGTTATCTACCACAACACTACTTTCCTTTTCCAGTACATCACCTAATTTTTGTCCCGCATATAGTTTCCATGAATATTTCTTCCACCTATCTGCCTTTTTCTCGTTCCCAATTAAGATGTTTCTCGCCTCTCATTTCTAATGTATTTATTACTAGATTCTATTTCTTTAAAATTTTTCCTAATTATTTTATGCGCTTCGTCAGTTTTTCCTATTTTTAACTTATCCTCCACCTCTTTGCATTTATTTTCAATCCATTCCTCTTTAACTTTCCTGCATTCCCTAATAATTTCCCATTTTACCGCCTTATATCTTTGTTGCCCTACTTCACCTGTTCTTATATTTTCGCCTTTCCTTTATTAGACTCATAATATCTTGTGTTATCCATGATCTTCTGTTTTCCTTTTGTTTACTCCAAGATATCTCTAGCCGCGAAGTCTAAACTGTTTGTAATACAGTTGCACTCTTCCTCTATGTTCCTAACACTTTCACTCGCGTCTTTCAATAACTCACCCGTCTTCTATTTGAACCTATCTCACGTATCATCATCTTTTAGTTTCTTGAGGTTAGGAAGGTCCAGATGTTTCCTACCATTCCTTTTTTCAGGACATCTAACCATAAGTCGTAAGAAATTGACCAATCACAGTCAAGTATTCTTTTCACACTCGACTGTGATTTGTCAATTTCTTACGGCCTAAAGCATAAAGCTTAAATTTTACACCTTAAATTCTCATTGTAGACTCTGCTTAATAGGGACTACCTCTCTTATAAAATAAATCAAAATAATAAAAGAAAAAAAGGCCAGCAATCGAGCAAACAAATAATAATTATTAATTAATGAGGAATGAAAATACATAGGTACGTTTCGACTTCACCGAGTCATTTTCAGCCATAACATAATTTAAACTAACATACATATAAATAACTTGGAAAGGTCAGACGATAAAGAAAGACATATATAAAAGTATAAAGAAAAGAAAAAAAATTAAAATTAATAATAACACGCTAGGAGATCACCAATAAAACTAACATGAGAAACCACATCACAGTTTGAAACCTTAATTGATACATAACTGAAAGGACCCGCACAACTCTTATGGAAATTGGATTTCGGTGAAATTGGCTGAAACTTTGGAAATAAATAGTTTATGTAATGCTGATCAAAAGTCACAATAGGCAAGATTCACAATAATGAACCATTTAGGCGCTATCAGCGTTCAAAAGTCAAAATAATGTGTATTTCAGTACTATTGTGGGACAGTGGATTTCGGTGAAATTGGCTGAAGCTTCGGAAATTGATAGTTGTGCGCGAATGGGTTAAGGAATTTAGTGTTCAAAGGTTAATGATCCGATTAAGTCACAATTAACGAATGTCTATAATTAAGATAGCTGATATTTACAATTATTTACAAGTTCTTTATTTCGCGAACAATAGCAATTACGCGAGCGAAGGCGCGCGAGAAATGCGAGTAACGCGAACGACTTAATGACGCGGGCGAATGCGCGCGGAAAACGCAGTCACTCGAAGTACGAGTTGATATCGCGAGCAGCGAAACGCAGGATCTCGAAATCGACCGAAATTCGTGTGGGATACGGAATCGTTATTTTCAACACGTTAACTCGGCGTACAATTATCGAGTGCTTCCGTGCGCGCGGAGGGCCGGAGCTTTATAAACTCGGGCTCCGGACCCCCGGCAACGGGCTGAAATTTCGGCGGAGCCAATCGAATGCCCACCCCGAGAAAAGCACTTGATTTCGGAAAGTCAAACGGTTCCGCTGATCACGAGGCCGGCGACCGATCAGCTGTTTTCGTCGCGTCTCTCGCTTTGTCCCGGGTGTTTACCTCGAGCACTGAGGTCCCGAGACAAAGGAAGAGAGTCGGTACACGCAAGAACGAGGCAGTTGTTTTGTTCACCGATTATTCCAAGAAACGACCTTCTTCTTTCGAGAATAGGATCTCGAATTAGCGTCGTTTCCAGAAATACTTTAAATTCACTTTTACGGATCAATTTCTCCGAATTTATTCAGTTATAACTTTACGTTCGATCCCGAACAATAGTTATGTGATACTAATCGAAAGTTATAATGGACACGATTCACAATAATCGACCATTTAAGCGCTATCAGCGCTCAAAAATCAAAATAACGTGTTATTTCAGTACTATTGTGGGACAGTGGATTACAATGTATTATTCTGCAGAATCACACAAGTTATTCTTTTTGTTAATACAAAAATATGTATTTATGTGAAAAATATGTAGGGGAGACCGGGGCGGAGTCGTCACCGGGGCGGAGTCGTCACTACAATTATCTCGAAATCTGTATATTGTGTGAACTCGCTATTAATATTGTAAACACTACTTATGGTGCTTATGTGACCAACGGAGTTTAGTGAGATTATATGTCATGTTGTGATTTTCATACAAACGTGTTTTCGGAGGTCAAAAGTAAAATTTTTTGCACGTCGAAAATTTTTAATATTTTAAATATTATTTTCTCTCCGAATCTCGAGATAAGTGATTCTGAAGAGTAATGCATGTTGAACACGAATTCAGTGAAAATTTTTTTATTTTCGTTGATTTTTAATATTTCATGAGCGATTAAACTTAAAATCTGTGTCCGGGGCGAAGTTATCACCAAGCCATATCATGGAGGCTTCGGGCGAAAATCAAAGTCAAAGAAGTAGCAGTGGTCGGATTCCGGCGAGGACTTGGATAATATGTGCTGCGTGTGCTCAGAGATGACAGAATAGAGCTGACGAGAAACAGTGTATTTCGTGCGAGCGTAGGGCACATAAGTGTGTGCGCTTTTCTTGTAATTATTTTTTGCCATTATGTTTTTAATTAATTTTTCCATTTTTTTATTAAAAAAAATAATTAATAAAATGTATCCTATCATTTTTCATGATTGGAATTATGAATTTTTATTTAAAATTTAGTCCGAGAATGGAGTGACGACTCCGTTCCGGCAATTTAGACATTTCAATTTTTGCACCTTTGTCGTTTTCACTCTATACCAGTTGAACAAAGCGACGTAGACCAAAAATGTCCTGATAAATTTTGTAGCCAAGGATTCACTCTTTACAACGATATACCACATTTTACTAAAATTATTTGTTTTGTTGTTAAAAATCGGCACCGAAGAAATAGTGACGACTTTGCCCCTGTCTCCCCTACACATGTATATAAAGCCCAGCTGGCGGCCGAGATATGACAGCGTGATTAGTTTCGTGGTTATAATTCATATATGTATGTGCATACAAATGTGTGTGTATACACATGCATGCATGTATTTTTGTATTAATAAAAAGAAAAAATTGTGTGATTTTGCAGAATAATACATTGTAATCGACTGTCCTATAATAGTACTGAAATAGCACCTTATTTTGACTTTTTTTGAACGTTGATAGCGCTTAAACGGTCGATTATTGTGAATCTTGCCCATATAACTTTCGATTAGCATTACATAACTATCTATTTCCGAAGTTTCAGCCAATTTCACCGAAATCCAATTTCCATAAGAGTTGTGTAGGGTCCTTTGTCGTTGCATCTATCTGAAGTCAAGAATAAAACGGAGGTGGAATGTAGTCAAATGCATAATTAATTCTTCGTTTGGAGGCGAGAATAAATCGGACCCAAGAATTAGAGTCCCTAAAATATTGTTCGTTCAGGTTGTGCAGTCAATGTACAGGAAGGTTCTAAAAGGAAATTGTATTGTAAATCAGAATAGTGACAACATAGCGTCAAATGATAAAAAATTCATAGTTATCTCATTTATTAAACATATTTCTAGCAAAGCTGCCCATTTGATGCAACAGTGACGAGCACATGGTGGGATATAGATGTCTGAATAATCTCAGCAGGTACGTCAAGGTACATAAAGATAAAAATCCGGCAAACTTAAATAATAACGTAATTTACAAAATATCGTGTAAAGACTGCGATACCTCATATGTAGGGCAGACAAAAAAGGCAATTAAAAACTAGATTTAATGAACACAAAAACAATATTAAAGCGGATCCATCTAAGCATTCTGTGGTCTCCGAACATATTACGAAATATAACCACGCTTTTGACTGGGATAACACAGAAATACTAGACTCTGAACCAAATTTTCACAAGAGATTAATATCGGAAATGTTACATATTAAGGAACAAATAAATTGAATAAATTCTAACAACGACACAGATTTGCTTGATGATTCATATTTTAATATACTTGACGAGCTAGCCAATTACAGAACTTAATTTAATTTCAGTATCCGACCTACAAGAAGTTTTATTCATTGTACACTGACCTATAAGAATTTTTATTTATTGTACACTGTTATTCATTTACTATTGTTGTTTATAACTCCGCTTCGCAACTCTGCTCAGTCACCTGGCAGACGTTGACACGAACATAAGCATAGCTTCGCACATTGAAAGCTATTACGGTTTAATTTTCTTGACAAATATGTAAGTTACAACATATTCTCAAATTAACAATTCAATTTAGTTATATACAAATTATACAATTTCTTTCTAGAACCTTTCTATACATTGACTACACAACCTGAACGAACAACATTTTATGAACTCTAATTCTTGGACCCGATTTATTCTCGCCTCCGAACGAGGAATAATTTATGCATTTGACTACATTTCATCTCTGTTTTATTCTTGACTTCAGATAGATGCAACGACAAATTTCAGTTATGTATCAATTAAGCTTTCAAACTGTGATGTAGTTTCTCATGTTAGTTTTATTGGTGACCTTCCAGCGTATTATAATTAATTTTAATTTTTTTTCTTTTCTTTATACTTTTATATATATCTTTCTCTCTATCGTCTGACCTTTCCAAGCTATTTATATGTATGTTAGTTTAAATTATGTTATGGCTGAAGATGACTCGGTGAAGTCGAAACGTACCTATGTATTTTCATTCCTAATTAATTAATAATTATTTGTTTGCTCGATCACTGGCCTTTATTCTTTTATTATTTTGTACACATACGAGCGAGTAATTCATTTATTTTAATAAAATTAATAAAATTATAATTTTTTACATAAATATTTTAGCATAAAATATCATTTTTATCATAATCAATTTATTATTTAAAACTGACACGTTAGATTCCGCATAAATTAAAAAAAACACATAAGTGATGGTTAGCAATATTACAAAAATAATAATAATTATTATTATTTGAACAAACACGCATACATGTATGCACGCACCCAAAAATATTTAGAATATTTATGCGTTTATCAAGAGATGTAGGATCTCACATCCAGTATAAACAGAGATATAGTAATCTTGTGGAAGACACTACAGCATATTTTTCAATGATCGAATTTTTTAGCAATAATTATTTGTACTCTGTGAATTGGTTTTATCGAAGGATAGGTATATGTATATCAAACAATTATTTGAATTTTTTTTATTGATACACCATGATGACGATAATTTGTTGCAATAATATTAATATTTATTTTTCTATCCGATTTATATGTTATTTAGATATGGTGTCGTCGTCGTCTTCGTCTCTGCAAGACGGCATGGAATGTCGAATACGAATTTACGCTGTCAGGCGTCGCGACCAAGACTGGCAAAGTGCGAATGAGATGTGCAATAGTGAGCAAGCAAAAGAAAATAAGAAGAGTTCCATCACGCGCTATACTGGAAAGGAGGGAACAAAAGGGCGATAATGAGCGAAAGAGAAAATGAGCAATGTACGAAAACGTCACGCGTTACAAAGAAATTACAGCGTGATATTGCGAGCACTATATTTGTATATAGCTATCTTTATACTAAATACAAAAGTGATAACACAATGTTGCGCACGTTATATTTGTATATAGCTATCTTTATACTAAATAGCAACATAAATAATATAAACAAACTTTGTGGTTTACACAATTCATTGTTGTAAATTGTAAAGCTTCCTGCTTAGTGCATAAAGTGTCCAAAAATGGCAGACTGGCAGTTTTAATAAAATCACTAGGTAAGTGTAAATTAGCAATTATTATAAATATTATTTGAAATAAAAACTTTATTTTATGTTTGCAAAAATTTTTCGATGTTTGCAATAGCACTGTTTTAATAATCTATTTAAAAAATAGGAGGATTTAGAAAAAGTATTTTACAAGAATATGATTTATGATTTTGATTGCTGCATATTTTCCTAAAAGAAAATGAGACTTTGTTACGGTAAATTTTAATATTTGGACATAGATTTAGATCAAAGATTAGATATATGGAAAGATGTGTGCTCATATAGGGTTTGATGATATAAGTTTGGTATGAGATGGCGGTACAATCCATTTGGTGACATAATGCTTGGAAAGTTCCACTCTTCAAATTCCCCCCAGGTCAAATTTCAGCCAGAAGTGACGTTGTTCGGTAGTTGTTTGAAGCAAGCAGATTAGCAGTTGCCACAAAAATGGAAAAAACGAATTTTTTTTTGCAAAAAAATATGTTTTACTTGCTTTTTTACCAAACTTATCAAACAACTCTCGTATATTATCGCGGGTTGTTTGATAAGTTTGTTAAAAAAACAAGTAAAACACATTTTTTGGAAAAAAAATCATTTTTTTCCTATTTTTGTGGCAACTGCTAAACCGCTTGCTTCAAACGACTACCGAATGTGAACAACGTGTCACCTCTGGCTAAAATTTGGCCGGGGGGGGGGCGGGGGTTGAAAAGTTGAACTTTCCAGGTATCATGTCACCAAATGGATTATAACGCCATCTCATACAAATTTACCAAACTTATCAAACCACTCTCGTACATATACGTGGTGTGACAATAAAGTTCGGTGAATGTTACTAAAGAACGAACACCAGTTAATTTGCATACAAACAACCTCTATTGTCCTTCAAAGTAGTCTCTCCCAGAAACAACACACCTTTGACAGCGCTCGTAAAACTTGCGGAAACTCTTGGAAAAATCATCTTTGGAAATCGTCTTACTAGGTGCGCAACTAAGTTTCCGGGTTTTTTTTATCAATAAAAAATGGAAAATTTCAAGAGAAATACAAAAAATGGTTTATTCAAAGTATCGTCCCTCGCTAGCTATACATTTTTGCCATCTCTCTGGCAATACATGAATACCGCGACAATAAAACGACGCATCTTTGGACCGAAACCATTCATCCAACCAATTTTGCATTTCTTCGAAATTGGTCAAGTGTAGCCCAGCCAAGCCATGCGCCATCGACCGGAACAAGTGATAATCGGAAGGCGCCAGGTCTGGCGAATACGGCGGGTGCGGTAGCAGATCCCATTTCAGCGTTTTGATGGTGTCCTGGACGATGGAACTGCGATGGCACGGAGCGTTGTCGTGCTGCAATATCACTCGTTCGTGTCTCGTGTCCCATGCTGGCCGTTTTTCGAGCAGTGTATGGTTTAAATTGATCAGTTGTTGTCGGTAGCGATGCCCATTGACAGTTTCGCCCGGTTTCAGCAGCTCATAGTACACGATTCCTTTCTGGTCCCACCAAACGCAGAGCATTGTCTTCTTTCCAAAACAATTTGGCCGTGCCGTCGATGTTGATTCTTCACCAGGTGAAAGCCACGATTTTTTGCGTTTGGGATTCTCTAAATATATCCACTTCTCATCGCCAGTAACAATTCGATGAAGAAAACTCTTTCTTTCATGCCGCAAAAGCAAAATTTCGGAAGTGGCTCTTCGATTTTCCATCTGTCTCTTAGTCAACTCATGCGGCACCCATTTTCCTTCCTTTTGAATTTTTCCCATGGCATGTAAACGTTTGGAAATACCTTGGTGAGTCATGTTTAATGCCTCCGCAAGTTGATCTTGTGTTTGCGTATCATCTTCATCCAATAACGCTTGCAGATCGGCGTCCTCAATTGTTTTTGGTCTTCCGGAGCGCTCCTTGTCCTCAGTGTCGAAATCGCCACTTCTGAAGCGTTTAAACCAATCTTCACAGGTAGTTTTCGATGGTGCATGTTCGCCGTAGGCCTCCTCAAGCAAACGACGTGCTTCAGCTGCATTTTTTTTCAAGTTAAAGCAGAAAAGCAAAGCTTCCCGCAAATGCTGTTTATTTGGCACAAAACTCGACATCTCCGTTGTTAGAAAAAATATTTTTGCGTTGCGATATGTGTTTATATAACGACTGGTTATTGTTAACAGATGTCCAAGCTATAACTTCAGACAACTTCAGACATGTAAGTCGAGTACATGTGTTATTGGTGCCATCTATGTGTGAAACCCGGAAACTTAGTTGCGCACCTAGTATATACTGTGACACGGTTCTGAATGTCCGAAATGTCTGCAAATTGAGTCCCTTTTATCGCCTCCTTCAGTTTAGAGAACAAAAAGGAGTTTGTTGGAGCAAGATCTGGATAGTAGGGAAGATGATCCAATACAACAACGTCTCGCTGTCTCAAGAACTGCCGCACAATAGCCGCAGAATGGGCAAGCGCATTATCGTAAAGCAGAAACCAACTTGCAGGATCGTGAAACTGTGGCCATACGCAACGAATTCCATGCATTTTTAACGCCATTTTGCCCAATTTGTAACAGACCTTGATGTTAGCTTGTTGCTCCATTTTCGTTCACTGACGTGTGTTTTCCTGTAATTTTTCTGTGCTTACGCGTAGCTGCATGTGCTTTCGTGAAGGGCAGACGCTCGGCATGTTCGAGCGTGTTCAGAGACACATCAATACATGATAAGCACGATGTCGCAATCTGCTGCATGCGTTTGCACATCAGATATTGAAACATTCATCGAACTTTATTGTCACTCCACGTATAAACACAATTATTTATTAGATAAATGATACATGCATTCTTTGATGTATGTATCCGCACATACATCAAAGAATACAGTGTGTGAAAATTTATAGATTTAATCTCATTTTTGGCTATTGTAAAATTTCCATAACTTTAAATTATCTTATACAGCATAAAAATATGTCAGAAATATTTAAGAAATGTTTTACTGAAAAGATGAAACATCTCATAAATATTACAAATTATTTCTGCAACAATTCTGAGACAGTTCTCCAACAGCAAAATGTCCGCGATCCTTGCACTTGAAACTTTATAAAAAGTTTGCTTACAGGTTACTGAAAACATTTACAACCTTTCTGAAATATTACTGAAATGGCTGAAATCTTTTTGAAATATATCAGAAATATTGCTGACAGTTTATTAAAATATTTCTGAAACTTCTTTGTAATGGCCCTTGCACACTGGACGCGATGAACGACCAGCGTATCCTGTAAGAACTCTGCTTTTTCCAAATGTTAAGGGAAAATCATAGCTCTCACGGATACCGCTCATCGCTCGTCGTGTCCAGTATGCAAGGGTTATAATATAGCATAAAAATTATAAAGCTCTTATTGAAACAAATTAAAAATATTTTAGAAATAATTTTTTACAAATTTATTATTTTGAGAAGATTGCAAATACTGAAGTTACAATAAAAATAATTATAGGTGTATAAAATATACTAATTAAGTATATAAAATATACTTAATTAGTATTTTTATTGTACGCTTTTATTTAGTTTTTGCGATATAATTAATATGCATTATACTAAACAAATGTAAATATGACTTCTGAAATAATTTAATAAAAGTTTAATAAAAAGATGCATAATATGCCTAAGAATTATGAGTATATGTAATTTATTCTACTTAATAAAGTGTCTCTGCTTTAGGATATAAAGAATAAGCAATAATAACCAATATATTATGATTATAAAATATATTTATATATATGTATAACAATATACCACCACCCACCACACACCACACACCACCACATTATACTTATGTAATATATTTTATTTGCTATTTGTATTGTTTTGTACTATCTTTATTTGACAATATATTTAAATTTCAAAAATATTTTAATCTTATATGTATAATGTTACATAATAATCACGGACGTTTACTGCCGTGTCTTTTGATTACATAAATAAAAATAAATAAAAAATAACATAAATAAAAAAAATAATATAAATTAAAAAATAACAGAAAAAATAAATTTTTCTCTTGATTTAGAAAACCAAAGTCAAAGCAAAAAGATTATTCTGCTAACGTTTTAAACCTTTGTTGCAATTGTTTCCTGAATACATATATATATGTTGTGACGTTGCAGTTTCGCAGCATTGTGGCAGCGCCCCGCCGCCGTCACAAGGCGCGGGTTTTCGGTAAATAATTATTCGCTTCGCGCCCGAGGACGGTCCCAAGAGTCGATGCGAGATCTCCAGGGGCATAATTAAGCGCGTTTGCATGTTCTGATCCTTTTTATTTTCTTTTGTACTATTGCGTGGCGCCTCACCGAGCTGAGACCGGAGTTCCTGAGGATATGCAGCGGATCGCGAAATGCGGAGTCGACCAAGAGGATCGAAATGATAGATCGATCGACGAGGGCGGACCGCGGCGAGACTCGCGGGCCGACGAGTACAAGGGAGCGCAGGAGGACACGCGCGCGGCGCGTGACACAGCGGCGGACGGACCCGTAGAAGCGGGGCCCCGGGACGCCGGGGCAGAATGAACTTCACCTGTCTTCCTCATCTGCAGACCGGACTCCGGGATGGGTGGCCCCATTCCCGGACCGAAACGGAGGGAGCACGGAGACATTAGCGTCCCGTCCACTGCCGGGAAAAATCCCGGCGAAATCACCGCGCGAGCGAGGAACTATTAAGCGTCCTGCGGGAGCCGTGATTGACGGCCCTGCACAAGGATACGTCGCGAGCCTGCGAGCTCACCCCTAATTGGTCCGCGCTATAGCGTCGCAGGGCCGCGTACGCCCGGAGTGGGGCGCGCTATCGATTCCGCCATCGAGCGAAATTTCGGGAGCACTCTCGGATCGTCCTCCAGCGAGATAAGTCGTTTAACGTGGCACAGTACGCCCGGCCTTTCGAGCCCTTGTTCTGACGACGACGATCGGCCCGACCTTTGGCGGCAACATACCCTCGGGAGGAGGCAGATCACTGGTGAGGTTGCCTCGCGTAATATTCCGTATGTAAAGCCACGACACCGCCCTCCGGGCCGCGCTTTCGCTCAAGAATAACTTCGGTAATTAGCATATTCGCCGATAAGGCGTTGATATGGCGATTGATAGCGAAAGCGAGGGGCGCCGGACTGGTTTCGTGGCCATGGAATCGCGACCGAACTTGCAAACCCCTGGAGATCGCGGTAGACGTGTCCAAAACGGATGTCGAGATCGCGAATTCGCCATGTCTCGCGACCGCGTGTTTCATTGTGGGACTTAGATTCCGCACGCGGCATTACTCGCGTTATTAATTGTATTGGACTATTACTCGCGTTTGGTTGCTCCTTGCGTTGGGATATGATTCGCGTTGGATTTCGTGCGTTCGGTTGATTCTCGCGTGAGAATAATTGCGTTCAGATAGTACTTGCGTTAGGATATACAATTCGCGTTAGAATAGCATTCGCGTTTATTATTGTATTTCAGTGTTACTCGCGGTACCTTCGTATTTTCGCGTTAGTTATAGTATTTTGCGTTATGTCGAGGGCCTCTGCCCATCATTCTTCGCGTTAAAATATCGCTGGCAATAGCGTGTTGCGTTTGAACGATGTTTGCGCTGCGATTATTACTTGCGCTGGATTAAGAATTTCGCGACAGAATCCCTGCGTGGCTTTGGACGTGGCGTTCACGCGCTCCGAGCGTGACACACCATGATTTCGCGATTTTTCGCGCTCAACCGTACTTTCTCTTGATATTATTTCGCGTTTACTTCAATTATTGCGTATTCGGCTGTGTCGTTTTGCCGATATTCTATGTTAGTTGTAAGTTTAATTTTTTACTATCATCCTCTGATTTGATAACGGCGCATTCCGCGCGTCTACTGTAAATTAACGTAATATTCCGTTCATTTCTTACCTCCGCGTGACGATTATTGTTTGTTTCATTTCTGACATCCGCGTGATCATTTGCTTATTTGATTATGGTCACAAGAAAAGCCGAATTGGCAGTGACTCTCTCACCGGAGAAATTCCTCCGAATAAACGTTGTTATTCATTTGTTAATTGCCTGAGTTAGTGATTTAGGCGTCACCCCGCCGAATACCGCGCTGCCCTTCATCAACCCCGCCCATAACCGTTAGGTCGAGCTGGCCGATCTCTCGCACACCGGATTCCTTGCGTTTTGCGTTTCTTTCGGGTTTAGCGTACTTAGTGGACGCGTGTCTACGCGTCTGGCGCCCAACATTAAGAATTTTCGTGTCGAGTTGCCGGACTGTGCGAGGAATCGTCGAAGAGGCCCACCACCCTTCTCTCCTTTCCGCTTTTGATCCGTCGCACGCCCCGGGTACGGCCGGGAGTGAAAAAGACGTGACAATGTATAACAATTAATAAGGTCGCTTTGATTTATCAAATGTAAATTTAAAACAGTCTCATTAATGTTTACTTATTCATCTCTGTCATAGTAGTTTTCCTTGAATAAACTGTTTGGAAATAACTTTAATTATTTTTATTGTTTGCTTGCTACGCGATTCTTAAGGTACATATTCATGTTCTTGATACTTAAGATAAGAACAGACTCACATATTGCTCGACTATCCCTAAGTCTATAAAATCTTGGTAATTATTTAGTAATACAGACCACCCTCCGATGACCTTGACCTTGACATATGTTGTCAAGGTCACCCTCCTGAGTGACCTTCGGCAGGTTTTAGCCGTCGCTCGTCTTTTATTAAAAAGTTATTAACAAAAAAAGTTCCGAAGATATAGCAGTTACTATTGAGTAGTATTGATAGGCACAAACGACTAATATTACGTCTTTTTTTTAAGTAGAGAATATCTCGTTTCGCGTGAAAGTCGCTGCTTTACCAAAACACAACATTTAAAGCAGTAAATTGTTGATAAATTGAAGTCTTTTTGTTAAAGCAGAGAATACTTTATTTCGCGAGAAAGTCGCTACTTTACCAAAACACAACATTTAAGGCAGTGAATATCAATAAAGTATTCTCTACTTCAAAAGAAAATTTACTTGTTTTGGTAAAACGGCGACTTTCTCGCGAAATAAAGTATTCTCTGCTTTAACAAAAAGACTTTATTTTATCAACAATTTACTGCTTTAAATTTTGTGTTTTTGGTAAAGCAGCGACTTTCACGCGAAACGAGATATTCTCTACTTAAAAAAAAGACGTAATATTAGTCGTTTGTGCCTCTCAATACTTAAAATAACTGCTATATTTTTGGAACTTTTTTTGTCAATAACTTTTTAATAAAAAACGAGCGACGGCTAAACCTTCCGAAGGTCACTCAGGAGGGTGACCTTGACAACATATGTCAAGGTCAAAATCATCGGAGGGTGGTCCGTATTACTAAATAATTACCAAGATCTTTTATACATGTTCCTAACAATTACTGAACATTATGTAGAACTTAAAAAGAACGAAGATAGCGGGCGGAAAGAAAAGGTGGCCTGGAATAAGGAAGGTTTTGGAGTCGAAATTGAACAGGGGAGAAGTTGGAGCGATGTGTTGTGAGCGCACAACGTTATAATGATTAAGTAGTGTACTTAGCAACAGCGAGTCACCTCCTATAAATAACCAGACCCTAGCGACTAAAGTCGAATCTGAAATCCGCCGAAAAACCTGACGATTGCATCGGACAATCGATCTTCCGATGCAAACCGACACCGGAACCAAGAGCGTTCAACTCCAGGACGACCGAAAGCGCTGATGCGAAGGTCAGCGCAAAGCGCTGACAACGAGAAGTCAACGCTAACTCGGAAGCCCCCGAGTTAGCAACAGGATGTCGATTCCGACATTATAAATACCGCCGAATAGGAAGATCGAGCGGGCAGTCTGTCATTTAAAGTTGTAACGAACGTGCGGTCATATTTTGTTATAATCAAACTTAGAATAATTATTCGGGCATTGTAAAGGAAGAAATATACCATTATATTAAACGTCAAGAGTTTAATTAAATATTTGAGAAAGTAAAGTTTAGTTAAATCTTCGAAGTGACATCTCCTGAAACATTCCGATGTATTGAAGCAGGATTCAATTGTGAGGAGGAGACAGGTTTTTCACGTATCAAGAGACTTATTAATATGAACAATATATATATATACTTTATTCGGCGCACGAGAGATCTCGTTATTACAAAGGCTGCCATAGAACTAAAGAACAAAAAAATACTCGACTTCACCGCAACGGCTAATCGCCTGCGTGTCGGTAGACTCGCCCTTCGCTTTTACCGACTAGAGGCAACACGCGTCAAACTTCTCAAACACTTCCACCGTTTAAGCGTGTTGCGCACTCGTTCACACTCATACTTGCACACAACATCCTGAAACGCTCTGTCGTGCCGCGCCTTGAAGCTCAGGGCCGGCACCGGGTTCTTAGGATCCGCAGATTGGCAGGTGGAAAGGACACTCACGAGTTTGCGATAGCAGATGTATTTAATAGATATAAAAGGTTTCTTGATACACTTGTCTTTCACTTATTTCCCTGACTTGCGGGTATGTTAGAGTTACGTCGCGTCGACTCGCTGTACGCGCTCGGTTATTAGACTGCCCGCCGCTTATCGGAAGGGCGGGCCTTTTATCGCGCGGAGTCGCTTCCTCCTTGTCGACTCAGCTGTCAGCGCTTTTGCTTCTGTGCTTCAGGTCATTAGCCTGGCAATCGGGTGATGCCCGGAATGCCACCTCAGATGTATTTGGCAATAGTCGTACTTGCGCTGGCAGCTGAGTGTCGCAATTAGGGGACGTTGACTTTCGTTTCACAACAGCTTCCTTGGCAAAGCCTTAGTGAAGATATCAGCCTTCTGTTGCGCAGTAGGAACATATTCTATCACAATCTCTTTCGCATCGACTTTTTCGCGAATGTAGTGATAGCGGATATCGATGTGCTTCGTGCGCTTATGGAATTCTGGATTTTTCACCAGCTTGATTGCACTTTGGTTGTCTACGAAAATCACGGTTGCTTTCGCACGTCAATATCCGATATCGCTTAACAATTTTTGTAACCAAATTGCTTCTCTCGATGCCGCTGAAGCCGCAACATATTCCGACTCTGTCGTACTCAATGTTACAAGCTTTTGCCTCTGACTTGACCAAGTGACTGGTCCTTTCGCGAGCTCAAAAAGATACCCCGTCGTAGACCTTCTGGTTTCTATATCACCCGCGTAATCGGCGTCCGAATATCCGATTAACTCCGGCTCGCTACCACCGCCGTGAAACTCGATCCCGAACTCGCTCGTACCGGATAAATACGCGAATATTCGCTTGAACGCTCGCCAATGGTCATCGTTGTGACTATTTATATATTTGCATACGGAATTCACCGCGTACGCTATGTCCGGGCGTGAAACGACCGCGAGAAACATTAGTGAGCCGACCGCCTCACGATACGGTACATTCTCGGATTTTATCTCGCCCTCGACAACAGGGCTCAACACTACATGCGGATCCGCCGGAACTCCGATCGGTTTAGCATCGCTCATTCCGAACTTTTCGATCATTTGCCGCACATACGCGCTCTGATGCAAGAAAATAGATTTTCTCTCTCTGTCACGCTCGATCTGCATACCTACAAACATACTCGAATCTCCGATAGTGATCGCAAACGCACTGCTCAGATGCTTAATCACACGCTCGATTATTTCGTGGGACTCGGCTGCAATCAATCCGTCGTCCACGAATAACGCCAAGTAAACTTTCGAACCTTCGACACTCCCGACAAAAATGCATCTATCGGCTTCGGTTTCTTTGAACTCGAATTCTCGCAAGAATGCACTGAACTTCTTGTTCCAGCACCTCGGCGCCTGCTTGAGTCCATACAGGGACTTTTCCAAGCGGCACACAACATTTTTTCTCGCACTTCCTCGCAAATCTTCGACGCTGAGACCCTCCGGCATCTCCATGAAGATTTTTTCTTCCAGCTTTCCGTGTAAAAACGCCGTTTGAACGTCGAACTGAGCCAACTCGAGATCCTCTGCTACAACGATCGCGAGGAGCACTCTCAGCGAATCGTATCTCACGACTAACACGAAAGTTTCCTTAAAGTCTACTCCTTGCCGCTGCATAAAACCCCGAGCACACAGTCGCGCCTTGAACCGATACACGTTGCCCTCTGGATATTTCATTAGCCTAAAGACCCATTTCGAATCGATCAACTTCATACCAGGTTTCCGCTCGACCAGTGACCACGTCTCGTTCTCTCGATGCGCCCTCAGCTCGTCTTCGATTGCTTCAATCCACTGCGATGCTTCACTTCTCCGCATCGCTTCCTCGTACGACAACGGCACTTTGTATTCCGCCACGTTTGACTCGTAGCGAGTAGGTCGCCTCAAGCTCGAGCGTTCTCGTAGATTTCGCCCTTGGACGACCGGTTGCGCTCTCTCGACTGGCTCTTCTTCCACCGCCGCTGCTCCGTCGACAGCCGGTAATACGTCCTCGTCTTCCGCGCAGTCCTCGTCGCTCCCTTCTTCCTCGGCACCTTGTTGATCTCGCTCTTGTACGACTCTCGGCAGAATTATATCGTTGTTCTCCTTGTTATAGACTGGAAATGCTATTTTCCCGATCTTTTCTTTGAACACTACGTAACGTAATACCATGACTTTCTTTGTCACCGGGTCCCACACACGGTAATTCGACGAGTCACCATCGTACCCGACAAGCAGCATCCTTTTCGCTCGTACGTCGAGCTTCGCTGTCATCTGCTTCGGTACAGGCACGTACGCTTCAGATCCAAAAATACGCAGATGCTTCAGATTCGGTTTCTTGCCGACCCAAAGCTCGTACGGCGTTGACTCACCCCGTGTTCCCGATGATCCCGATCGATTGATTAAGTACATCGCAGTGTTCGATGCCTCTGCCCACAGGGTCAGTGGGAGGCCCTTCGCATGTATCATCGTCCTCGCCGCTTCGATGATCGTCCTGTTATCTCGTTCAGCTTTTCCGTTCTGCTCCCGCATATATGGTGCCGTACTCTCTCGCTGAATTCCTCTCGACTCGAGATAACTATCCATGGCCTTGTTCCGAAACTCTCTGCCATTGTCGGACCTCAGAACTCTCATCGGCCTGCCGAACTTGTTTTCCACTAGCTTGTCGAACACCTTAAATTTTTCGTACACGTCACTCTTGTGCCGCAGAAAATATATGTAGCGAAAACTCGTTCCATCGTCTTTAAACGTCAAAAGAAATCGCGCACCTCCCGGAGTTTCCACGGACATCGGCCCGCACACGTTCGTGTGAATCACTTTGCCCGGAACCATCGCCGCTCTGTCGCGCTCCTTTCGAAACTCGAGTCTATGTAATTTTCCCATCTGACACGAATCACAGAATAAATCACCTTTTTCAGACAGCTTCACTCCGTCCACGAGGCCTTTCTTGACTAGTTCACGCAACTTACAACCATTAACATGTCCGAGTCTCTCGTGCCACACTCGAATATCTGTCGCCCCACATTCGCCTCCTCGCCGGCATTCGCACGTTTCACTCTGAACAGCATTCTGTAGATTTCGTTCTCTTGTTTTACGCCAGACGCGAGCACTTTGTCGCCGTCACTTATTCGTACGTAATTTTCCCGGAAAATCACCTCGTAACCCCGCGACGTGCACACTCCAACCGAAAAAAGATTCTTTTTCATCTCAGGAACATAAATAACGTTCTCTATTCGCGATTTGAACCACGCTCCTTCGACGAACTTCTCAATCACGACAGTTCCCGTGCCAATAACATTACACTCTTTATTGTCTCCCAGCGATATCGTTCCGCCATCTAGCACTCGTCGATAGTCCGTCAACCACTCGCGTCTATGCGTGATATGCGCAGATGCCCCGCTGTCGGTAATCCAGACGTCTTCTTTACCAGCGTTCAGCACCTCGTTGACGACACTGACCGAAGGCTCCGAGCCCTTCGTCCCACCGACTTTACCGGCCGTCGCTTTCGACTTCTCCGCAACAAACGCACAGTTGCGAGAATCTCGAGAGTCGCTATCGTCATCGTCTCTTTTCCCGCGCCTTTTGTTTTTGCACTCACGCGCGATATGACCCTTCTCTTTGCACTTAAAACACTGTATGTCTTCGCGATCTCTCGGCTTGCGCGTCTTCGTCTTCTCCTTCGAGCTCGATTCATCACCTTTCTTCGCACTATTTTTCTTCAATGCAGCAAAGGCCCCAGGAACTTTATCCTCTGCGGTTAATCGAGCTTCCTCGCGAAGAAGCCTCTCTTGCAGATTCTCGAGAGTCTGCCGCTCTGGGTCGACACTGTCCCACGCTGTTTGTAACGTCGCATACTTCAACGAGAGACTCGCGAGCACTTTAGCCATGATTGTCACGTCCGAAACTGGTTCACCTACATCGAACAATTGCGCAGCCATATTCTGCACTTTCGCGAGATGCTTTGTTATCGAGTCCCCCGGGGACATCCGATACTCGTAAAACTTTTGCGTTAGCAGCAACTTATTCGACGCTGACTTCTGTTCATGGATGCGAGACAATTTGTCCCACATATCCTTCGCTGTATCACACACTAATAGCGGTTCCAGCTGCTCGTACTCGATCGACGACGAAATTAAAAACATCGCGCGCGCATTGTCCTTTATCCAGAGCTTCTTTTTCGCGGCCTGGCTCTCGCCGGCCGGCATTTCCCTCTCACCTTTCCAATATACCTTGCGCAATAAATAATGTCTTAACTTGGAACTTCCAGCCTTGGAAATTTGTTCCGTTAAATTTCGTAACGTTCCGCGCCGAGATCTCGTCAGACATTTCGGATTCTAATCGCGAGCTCGCGACACAGATACCCGAAAACAGACACGCGCCAAGAACAATGGCTTCTGCTCAACGATCCCGTTTTCGCGCTTCTCCACGAAAAACCACTTACTCTTTCACAATAAATGCTCAGTTAGGGTGACTGGGCCCACAACCTATTGAAGCAGGATTCAATTGTGAGGAGTAGACAGGTTTTTCACGTATCAAGAGACTTATTAATATGAACGATATATATATACTTTATTCGGCGCACGAGAGATCTCGTTATTACAAAGGCTGCCATAGAACTGAAGAACAAAAAAATACTCGACTTCACCGCAACGGCTAATCGTCTGCGTGTCGGTAGACTCGCCCTTCGCTTTTACCGACTAGAGACAACACGCGTCAAACTTCTCCAACACGATGTGTGTACATCTATCCTCCAAACCGGAATTCCGAATCCTGTGCCGGCCCTGAGCACCAACTCCCGGTTACGGCACAACAGATGAAATAAAAGGATAGGTACGAGTGAGGGAGATGGAAAGAAAGCCGAGAACATGGTGGAGAGACGGAAGGTAAAGAAAATAAGGAGCGAAAACGGAGAAACGGATGACTGAGAAAGCGAGGTTAGGATGGAGCAAGGAAGGATGAGGGAGAGGCAGAAAGACGTGAGAGGAAGGGCAAAGATAATACGGTAAGACAGAGGCAAAGTGGTGGAAGGCGAAGGGTCGCCGGTCGTGGTGCATGGAACATGAGAAAATGTGGTTTGGCAGCAAGGTGTCGAGATTGCTGCCTGCGACGCGCCGCGGGCCCGCGGCTGTACCTCGCGCCGTATGAAACTGAGAACGATGGAGAGAGGCGAGGTAGATAGCGTGCACGGCAATGGATAGGGATAAGGTTCGGATACTTTTGGCAACTCTGCATGGCAAAGCAAGTATGATAGGAGAAAAGATCGGCAAGAATACACGTGCATAAGGACAGTAAATGGCTGGATGGACAAAGGATAACGAAGGTAAAGGAGAGCAAGTGAGAGAGAGAAGGTGAGTGGCAAAAGAGGTGACAATATAAAGAGGAGGAATCGTGCGGGGATCCCCGAACTAGAATATATATATATATATATAATATATATATATATATATTATATATATATATAATATATATATATATATATAATATATATATATGTATAGATTATATTATAGCTTTTTTGTTTGTAAAAAATATGTGATATATAACTTTGGTTTACATTGTCTCACTGCAATTTATATTTTATTTAGTTTTGTATAGCTAGAATCCTAGAATACAGTGCGCTAAGGGGATTTGTGAACTGCTATTGTTTCATTGTTACATTTTTCTTCGTACGACAACGTAGAAATGTTATATTAACGTAGTTCCGTAATTCATGAATCCCCTTGGTACAGTGTACATCTACTATACTACGTTCTGTCTTTCTGTATTTCTAAAAGTAATATCAATATTTATTTTGTTTTTTTTTATATTGATAAGTATACTTATATGTATACATATGTAGCTTGCGTATATATCTCTATATATAAAATAGAATGTCTGTATGTATGTCTGTATGTCTGTTCTTTATATACTCTTAAACTATTCGACCGATCTGGACGAACTTTTGCATAGTTATTCTTTACATCCTTGCGCAAAACATAGGCTACTGCGGAACCTCGATACCGATCAGCGATTTTATTCCTTGGTTTTCCCGGCCGTTTTTGGGGGAATTTCGAGATTGTTCCGATCAGCGATTTTACTATTGGATCGAATTTTTACCATCAGTATATAAAATAGAGGTAGAATTTTCCGGGGAGTGCCATAAAGTGTATAATTTTTCGTTACCAATCTTTTTGGAAACCGGTATCAGAAATTTTTCGAATTTTTCGAGAAATAATTGATCAAATCTTAAAGAATTGTATATAAAACAGGGGTAGAATTTCCCGGGGAGTGCTATAAACTGTATAGTTTTTCGTTACCGATCTTTTTGGGAACCGGTATCCGAAATTTTTCCAATTTTTCGGGAAATAATTGACTGAATCTTAAGCATCTCGGGGAATGCTTTTACATTAATCTACCGATTTATCGATTTAGTTGAAATAGGTTCAAAAATTTTATTAATTTTTCGAGGATGGGTTTAATTGCCACGATGTGTATTATTTTTCGATAACAATTTATTTTTTTTTAAACCGGTTCAAAAATTTAATTAATTTTTCGAGGATGGGTTTAATTGCCACTATGTGTATCATTTTTCGATAACAATTTATTTTTTTATGTAGGATAAGTTGCTGGTTTCACATATTATATGTCAACAGTCACTTTAATTCGTGGCTGTCGTGAGCGATTATATGTCAATTTGAAAATCAATCAACAGGAGTAGAACGTTATAAATATATACAAGAAAGAAATGGACAGAATGGATGAAATGGAAGAAGTTGGAAATAGTAATTAAAAACATTACTTAATTATTAGATTTATAAATAAATTTTTTTATTTAATTTATGATTAGTATTATAATTACAAAATTTCAGTGCTAGAAGACGGACTTGATGAATTATTAATAAATACAGTATTAGAATTTGAAAAAATGCAAGAGGAAAATGAAGGGCGTAACTGTGATGTCGTGGAGGTTCATAAAAATAGTAAAAAAGATGATAAAGAAGAAAATTGTAATGTGGTTGTGGAGGCTAATAACAAATTAAAGCGTAGAAAGGATGAAAATCATGATGAGAATAATAAGAAGAATAAGATGAATAAATTGTAAAAAAGACAAAATGTAAAGAAAATTGTAAAGTTAAATGTCTATTATTAACAATTTTTATTTTATAATGATTGTACAATTATTTAATATAAAAAAAGGATAAAGATATATACTTTATATACCCCAAGGGGTTTTAAAGGGCGTTTTTAAAGGTACGTACCCAACCCTATCCAATTCTATCCAATTCAAGGGGGGAGAGGCGTTTTTCAAGGGACGTACCCAACCCTATCCAATTCTATCCAATTCAAGAGGGGAGAGGCGTTTTTCAAGGGACGTACCCAACCCTATCCAATTCTTTTCCCTACTATTATCATTTTCCCTACTATTATCATTTTCCCTACTATTATCATTTCCTTTGGACCAACGGTTTAACGTCTCTTCCAAAAGACGGAGCCCAGTTTTCCACCTAGGGATACCTCTCTCCGCTAGATAGGGGGGACGGCGTTTTCACTGAGAAATTCTCAGTGGCCTAGCGGGTTTCAAACCCGGTTCTCCGGATTACGAATCTGGCGCTCTACCCACCAGACCAGCCCGACGGGGCCCGACGGGGCGAGAACGGCGGGGCCCACACTGGTGACCATCACCGTCACCACCACCACCACCACCACCACCACCATCATCATCACCGCCACCCACTGAACAAGCAGCGAGCGCCGGTCAATAAATTCTCCTGGCCGTCCCGGCGGTCTCCACCGCGACGCCTGTCCTGTCAAGCTCTGGAAAAAACAAAAAGAGGCGCGAGAAGGTGGTGACTACCGTAAATACTTATACGGGGCGAGAAATTAATCGGAGCTTTAGAGAACGGAGCGCGCGAGAGAGAAAGAGACAGAGAGAGAGAGAGAGAGAGACGAGTGGGCCGCGCGCGCGATATGACGACAACATAATAATATCGATCGATCGGCGGGTAGACAGCCGTCACTCCAATTATTTAATATAATTATACTGAATAAAAAATATATTGTGCAATTTTAAATATTATAATTTAATTAATAATAAATAAATATAATAAAATTTAAATAAAAATAATAATAAAGGATTCTTTGCAATTGCCTGATACGCCATTGCCTGATAAAGGAATTTTTTTCGATTAAGGATATTGAGACACAAATGAAGTCGTTTGAAGAAAAACGACTACCAGGCGAAGCCCAGGTAACCAGCTAGTTTTTAATAAAAAAGACTGATATGTGATAAATTTATACTTTATTTAGTTTCATATAGATAGAATACACTGCACTAAGGAGATTTGTGGACTGCTATTGTTTCATTGTTACATTTTTCTTCGTACGACAACGTAGAAATGTTATATTAACGTAGTTCCGTAATTCATGAATCCCCTTGGTACAGTGTACATCTACTATACTACGTTCTATCTTTCTGTATTTCTAAAAGTAATATCAATATTTATTTTGTTTTTTTATATTGATAATTACATATGTAGCTTTCGTATATATCTGTGACATCTTTAATAAGGAAGGAAGACTGATATGTTAACAAGATTGATATGTGAACAAAGGTTTTTACTTTTTTCGTTGATGCGATAAATATTTATGCAAATGTTAGTGATAAAGACTATAAAATGGTAATGCTTGTTCAACCGAAAAAGTTAATCTGATTTAGTCCTTAGACCCTAAGACCTAAGTTAATAACCCTAAGTCCTTAGACAGCTTATTATTGATCCATAGCACAAGTTTTAATTTCTACAACATTTTTTATTTTTTAACGTGGTTAATTGAAGGGTTAATCCACGGGTAAAAAATAACTAAATCTACTGTCGGAAGGTTTATGTAACTGAGAAGTACTATTATAAATAAATAAAATATTCTTTTATATATTTTAAACTGCCTTTATTTTATTCTTAAAATCTACATATATCTTATTAGAAGTCTTTCACAAATTAAATCTCTCTTGATCACACCTGCCTGTACATCATATGCAGCATCTTGCCGAGGTATATTATCGTCTACTTCATTATTTAATAAAATCATGTCAAAGTCATCACCTCTTAATATACAAATGTTATGCATTACACAACAAGCAAGTATGAAATGTGCTATTAAATCGGTCCTAGTCATAGAAAGGTGATGTGATAAACATCTAAATCGACCTTTTAAAAGACCAAACGCTTTTTCAATGGTAACTCGCGTTGAAGAATGACAATAATTATAATTTTTTTGTCGTTTAGTCAAATGGCCATTGTCACGATAGGGAACCATTAAATTGTCATGAAGCTTGTATGCAGCATTACCAAGTAAGTGACAGTCATCAGGAAATTTTTCTGGATTGCCCAATGCATTTTGGATTTCTGAGAGACGAAAGATACTCTGATCATGTACAGAACCAGCATGTCCAATGTAGCAGTGAGTGAAACGAGTCTTGTGATCACAAATTCCCTGTAAGATATAGAGTACTTATTGTCAAAGGAAAGAATTCTTCTACTTCATACACTATGTGACCACATTACAAACCTGCAGTTGAATAGAATGGTGACCTTTTCGATTAATATATGCCTCTGGATTAACACGTGGAGATGGAATGTTGATGTGAGTGCCGTCTATAGCTCCTATAACTTTTGGAAAAGAACTGATTCCTTAAAATCCTGCCCAAACTTCGTTGACTCTATTTCCTGTAGGCCATGTGATAAATGTTGGTGCCAAAGCTGCAAGGATCTTGGTAA
This sequence comes from Temnothorax nylanderi, assembly GCF_030848795.1. NCBI lineage: Eukaryota > Metazoa > Arthropoda > Insecta > Hymenoptera > Formicidae > Temnothorax > Temnothorax nylanderi. The sequence goes on from NW_027249223.1 coordinate 227,055, forward strand.
CTCGTCGTGTTGCCAACAAAGCTGTAGATACACTAAGATCAAACTTTTCGCATATTGATCTATGATATAAAAAAGCCATGAATAGAAAATGCATCATTACCCAAAGCAAATCTTATTATTAAATATAATATACTAACCTATAGAATCTGGAGTAGCCATTCTCCAAATAACGACAAGAAATTGCTTCTCTGGAGAAATTATTTCTAAACCTGGAAAATTTCTTTTCAATTTTGGAGCAATTATTGAGAGTACAAACTCGAAAGTGTTTCTGGATATTCTGTAAAACATTTCAGCTAAAATTAGTACAAATACCTAGCAAAAAAATCTATTACTATAAATAAGTGCGTGCAACGCAAAATTTTCATTGTACTGCAACATGATATAACATAGAGAGTTTGATAAAAGCGAATAATTCGTTATTACCTAAAGTTTGATTTCAATTCTTGATCTCTCCATCTAGGAATAACCTCTTCTACATAATTTTTCAACCTTGGAATTCTCTTCCGACGCGCTGTTTTCAAGTTACTGAGTGCATCTAACTCTTCTTCACTATCAAATGACGATGATGACTCTATTTCCTTTAGGACATGAACGAGAAGATTTATTGCTTGTTTGTTATTCATACTCGCACTCGCACAACTCGCATAAAGATCGGCCATATTGCAATTTTATTCTAAGGACCGTTCGGAGAGCTTGCTATTGCTATCGCGCTATTGGCTCCCCGAACGAAGTTCATAGCGTTTGCGTTTATAGCGTTAATAGCGTCTCCCCGAATGCACCCGAGCACAAAAAGATACAGAGGGTATCTGGAAGGAGATGAAGGAAAAAATAAGAAGCGCTATCACGAAGCATAAGAAAAAGATAATACCGTGGAGATTGGGAAGGAGAGAATGGTACAATAAAGAATGGAAAGAAAGGAAAAGAAGATTGAGGAGATTGATGAGAGATTGGAAGAAGGGAATTATCGTGAAGAAAGAGTATGTAAGGGAAAGAAAGGAGCACAAGGAATGGTGTGAGGAGCAGAAGAGGAGACATGAAAAAGAAAAAAAAGAGAAGATAAAAAACAAAAAATGAAACGGAAGCTTGGAAGTATACAAATAAATACAGGAAAAAGAAGACCGAAGAGATAAGCGAAGAGATACAGATGGACGAATGAAGAGACCACTTCATGGAAATGTTAGGAGGGTCAAAGGAAAAAGTGGTACTAAATATAGAAGACGAGAGAGAAGAGGATAACACGAGAGAGGAGTAACAGAGGGAGACGGAGAAATATCGAGAGAAGAGGTAATTGAAATAATAAAGAAGCTGAAGATGAGAAAGGCAACAGGAGAGGACGGGATTGAGAACGAGGCGTGGAGATTTATGCAAAAGGATATAGGAGAAGAATTCTTGAAGTTAATTAATAGAATCTGGAAAGGAGAGGGCGTACCGGGAGATTGGAATAGAGGTGTGATTAGTCCAATACATAAAAGAGGAGAGAGAAACGACCCGAAAAATTATCGAGGAGTTACGTTAATGAATACAGCGTACAAAATATATGCGAGTATTTTGAATGCGAGGTTGAAGAAGGAGATGGAGAGCAAGCTAAGGGAAGTGCAATTCGGGTTTAGAAAGAAAAGAGGAACGGTGGATGCGGTATACATAATAAATTATGCAGCGAATAAAGAGCTGAGTAAGAAAAGTGGTAAGATTTTTGTTGACCTTAAGGCTGCTTTCGACAAAGTGGACAAAAGGAAATTGAATGAAAAAATAAAGAAGACAGGAATTGAAGACGAAACTTGAGACGAAGAATAATGGAAACATATAAGAAAACGAAAAATGTAGTGAAGATAGGGGATAAGAAAACAGATGAACTTTGGACGGTAAAGGGACTCAGACAAGGATGCCCGGTGAGCCCGAATCTGTTTAATTTATACTTAATGGATTTAGAGGAAGAAATGGGAAAAGTACAAGCAGGAGGTTTTGTGATAAGGAAAGAAAAATTCTGGACAATATCATATGCGGATGACGTGATGCTAGTGGCGACGACAGAGGCAGAATTTAAGGAAATGATGAGGAAGTTCAAGAGGTATTTGGAAAGGAAGGGTTTGAGTCTGAGCCCAGAGAAATCGAAAATAATGGTGTTCGAGAAAACTAGGGGAAGAAAGAAGAAGAGGGAGTGGAAATGGGGAGAAGAAGACATAGAGGAGGTTAAAAAAATAAAGTATCTGGGATATATATTACAGAAAAATGGAAGAGCGGAGAATTATATAAAGGATAGGCTGAAGAAGGCGACAATTGCGATGAAGAAGACATGGAGCATAGGAGAGAGATTATTTAAAGAAGATTTTAGAAGAAGAATGAAGATGTTCGAGGCACTGATAGAAAGTGTGGCATTATACGGAGCAAAAATATGGAGGTGGCAATACGAAAGTAGATTGTGATAAAAAGAAAGTATGTTAAATGGATTTTGGGATTGGCTAGAAGAACCCCGAATTATATAATATCAGAAGAAACCAAAATGAAATTAAGGTGAGGGCAATAAGGCGAGCTTATAGTAGGCGTAAGGTATGTTGTGAAACGAAAGTCAACGTCCCCTAATTGCGACACTCAGCTGCCAGCGCAAGTACGACTATTGCCAAATACATCTGAGGTGGCATTCCGGGCATCACCTGATTGCCAGCGCAAGTCCGAATATTGCCAAATACATCTGAGGTGGCATTCCGGGCATCACCCGATTGCCAGGCTAATGACCCGAGCCCAGATGCAAAAGCGCTGACAGCTGAGTCGGCAACGCGGAAATATCGCCGAGCGATAAAAGGCCCGCCCTTCGGAGAAGCGGCGGGCAGTCTAATAACCGAGCGCGTACCGCGAGTCGACGTAACTCTAACATACCCGCAAGTCAGGGAAATAAGTGAAGGACAAGTGTATCAAGAAACCTTTTATATCTATTAAATACATCTGCTATCGCAAACTCGTGAGTGTCCTTTCCACCTGCCAATCTGCGGATCCTAAGAACCCGGTGCCGGCCCTGAGCTTCAAGGCGCGGCACGACAGGTATAAGGAGAGGGCGAGACAGTCAGAGAAGAAATTAGTCCAAGCATGTGTAAAGGATTTAGAAAGGAGCAGGCCAAGGAGAGAGGAAAGTAACTGGGAGAAGAAGAGAAGGGAATTGATAGAAAGAGCAGGAATGGAGAGGGAGCAGCTGAGGATAGAAATGGAGACAGAGGACCAGAAGGCAGCAGAGAACTTCGTAAAGAGAATAGAGGAAAAAGAGAAGGAGGAAAGACAGATGAAGATAAGTGAGTCAAGATACAATAGTGATTCCAAAAAAATTTTAACGGAGAAGTTACCAAAGTACTTACTAGGAAAGAAGAAAAAGAGGGACAGAAGGTTGATAGCAAGATACAGATGCGGGAACGAGATGAAGGGCAGTCAACATTGGAGAGAGAAAGAGGATAGGAGATACAGAATATCCCAAAAAGGAGAGGAGAACATAGAACATATATTAAGAGAATGTGAAGCGACAAAAAGTGAGATACAAATAGAAGAATTTTAATGAAGAAGGGAAGGGGCTAGAAGTAATGAAATGGATAGAGAAGGTTAGAAAAGAGGCGGAGAAAAAGAATAGGATGAAAGGAGAGGAGTAGGAAAGGACATTAGAATTTAGTTAGAATGGATGGTTTTTGAATTAATTCAGGATTTGGTTAGACTGATGTATATTATAGAAAATTATGTAATGTTTGTAAAATTTATGTAATGTCTGCCGGAAGTCATTCTAAGCCGCAAAACAAGGATTAAAATAAATATTATTATTATTATTAAGTTATTTTTTAGGTAATATAATACATAGATGTAATTGGCGCAATTTAAAGATTTCATATATTTTTTGAAAAATACACATCCTTGGGTTGAGTTAGGTGACGCAATTTTCTGATATAATAATTTTGTTAAAAAGAAATAAAGCTACTACCACTTAGGTTAGATTTTTGGATTTGATAAAAATACACATTAGGTTGTAACCGGACACGGGTTCTATCTAAGCTACGACTCACTCTGCCTATGGCTCGTGACGTACGGTCGCCACTCGGTTTTACCAAAACTACCGAGAAGGTTATCTATAATCGACTGACCCTTACGCTGCCTCGATCAATTCCCCTTCTCCCGGCTCGCTGGTTCCGCGCTGCCTCTTGGATCTCCGCTGGATATACCGCTGGACGCCGAGGAATCGTCATGGGATCGCAACGAGGTGAGTGAAAGGTAGGTATGCCGCACAGGGTGTACGAATAACTTTCGACACAGTATGCACTTTTAATTATAAATATATGAAATATTTATTTCACTGAAGGTAAACTTTAAGTCTCTGCACAAGATGTCGTATGCGCGCCGCGTAATGGCGGATTCGGACTCGATCTCGTGTCTCGGCACATCGCACGATTCGCTCTATCGACGATGGCTCACGATCGCGAATATTCTGAGTGTTCTACGGTGTTACGCTCCGTTCGCGGACTAAGGTGTCGATTGGTTGCTTCGTCGTACGTTATCGCTTCGCTCTCCGTCGACAGACTTGCATTCGCAGGTTAAGTTCTCGATTCGTTACGGAGAAAGCGTTTCGTACGTATTACCAGTTCGGTCTCCATCGACAAACTGCCACGAGTGTTCTTTCCCGCTCCCTCAGCTCGCCTCGAAACGCGGGATCCACTCTGCGGTGTTCAAATACCGCCGATCATGTGTGCCTATTGTGGCCCGTTTTTGCGCTCGGTGATCACGCGTAAACACGCTGCTAACTGCGCCTCTGGAAATTTCCCGCGTAAACACGCGTGGAAATTTCTGTCGGACTTCTCTACGGAGGGAATGAAAGAGAGCACTGCTTTCTCTCGCTCTTGCTAATGCCGCGTATAATGTTACGCGGATTGCCATGTGGGTCGCCGGCGCGGGCGTTTTTAACATGTTCTCTCCATTCTCTTCTTCTGCTCCTCGCCCAGCGTACGATATCTTGTATGCCACAGGCCTCTCGTATGTCGCTGTTTCTCTGGTGATCGTGTAACGTGTATCCAGTGATCTGACGCAAGGTTCTCATTTCTGCTGTCCTAAGTAATCGCTTGGTAATTGTGCTGTCCGCTCTTGTTTCTATTGCGTGTGTCATGATGGGTCTCACGCATGTTTTGTATATTCAAACTTTACTTTTTCTCCTAAGATGTTTATTCTTCCACGTTATATCCCTCAGATATCCAGATATCGTGGATGCCTTGCTCTATATTCTGATTATCGACTGCTAGTTTGCATCTCCTCGGTTCTTTGGAGATCGCGAGTGCCTTCGTCTTCTCGGTAGAGATTATCATATTCAATTTCTTAGCTATAAGTTCGAATTTATACAGCATTCTTTGCAAATTACCTTCGTCCTCGGATATTAGGACCACGTCGTCGGCGTACGCTATTACTTTTATTTTTTTGTCTTTCATTCTACATATATCCCCTTCCTGCTGTTTTTACCTCTCTGATTATTTCGTCCATTATTAAATTGAATGGATGGGACTGAGGCTGTCACCTTGCTTTATACCGCTGGCTACAGGTATCTTTGCTGTTAACTTTTTGTCGGTCTTTATATATTGTGTTATTATCCGAGTTCAGTTCTCTGATAATTCTGATGATGCCTGGATCTACCTTCCGTTTCTCCAGCAGCTTTATCACATCCGCGAGTTGTACCCTATCGAATGCCTGGGTCAAGTCCACGAAGCACATAAAAGCAACTTTGTTATACTCGATGACTTTTTCTGCAATTTGCCTGATTGTAAATATTGCATCTATCGTTGATCTGTTCTTTCTGAAGCCCTGTTGTTCTTCGCTGATTCCGGTTTCGGATATTTCTTTTCTGCAATGATTTTAGTGAATAGTTTCATAGTTGAATTCAAAAGGCTTATCCCTCAGTAGTTTTTAGGGTCTGTCTTCGTTTCCCTCTTAAATATAGGTACCTTGCCACAGAGTATAATTTTGTTGAAGAGGGTCTCTAATTCCTTCAGCAATGCCTCTCCCCCATATTTAACCATTTCGTTCGTGATTTCATCCGGTCCTGGTGCCTTACGGTTCTTTAGTTTCCGTGCCGTCGCTCCAAATTTCTTCCTTGGTGACTTCCCATTGTATTAGTAAGGTTTCCGACTCTTGCAGTTCTTGTTCCATCTGTTCTTTTTGTGCTCTGCTATATAGGTTCCGGAAATGCTTTTCCCAGCTTTCCGTCGTGATTGCTGGTACTTGGATGTACTCATTGACCGGTTTTTTGCGGTTTCTAAGCATAATCTAGACCCTCTTCTGTCCTCCGTATAGACCGTATTCCATAGCCTTTAAGAATCCTTCCCAGAAGTTTCGTTTGATTGTTTTGATTTCTTCGTTCACTTTGTTTCTTACTGCTTTGTATTGGTCGCGTGTTATCGTTCCACTTCTGCAACACAAATAAGCTTTCTTCTTTTCTTCGGCCAATTCTTTTATTTCCGTTTTGAACCAGGGTTTGTTGTTTCGTCTTCCATTTAGATTTATTCTCCGTTTTCCCAGTGCTTCTTCCGCTGCGGCGACTATATTCCTTCGTGGTTTGTTCCACGCTGTCTCGATGTTATCCTCCACAGTGATGCTATTCCCTGTTATTTTTTGTGTAAGCCGTTGTCCGTACAGCTGTTTGGTTGTGTCGTCTGAGAAAGATTCCACATTTAGCCTCTCAATTATTTCTGGTTGTTTCTTCCGTTGCCGTTGTGCTAGGCCACGTATCTTGGCTAGCACTAGGTTGTGATCTGTCCCGGTATTCGCGGAGCTTAAGACTCTGACATCCAAGACCCTGGACGGGTGAATAAGCCGGTTCGTTAGTACATAAACTCTAAGAACTTTTCGTTTTCATGCTTGATTACGTCCAAGTTAAAGTCTCCGGATAGTATGATGGGTATATCTTTACATCCCTCATTTTCCATTAAAGTTTTTTTTTTACTTTCGTTTGTCCTGTATGTATGTAATTTAAAACATATGAATTTTTTTATGTTCTCCATAGAGGTGTTTGGATTTATGTAAACTCTCAACATTAAACATTTCTTTTTGCCAAATATGGCTTCAGCTGCGCATATATCACCATATTTGTCTACAACTTCTAATTGTCTCTCATATTCGTCTCCTACTCTTTTTAGAATATAAGATGTCGCTTTTGTACTCGCTCCGTTCCTCTCGTATATGCAAACACCTCCTGCTCTCACATCTTTACGTTTGTACTGTGTTATCCTTTTAAATCCTTCGATATTTACTTCCTCTTTTTTATTCAGCCATGTTTCATCCAAAAATAACAAATCAATATTCTGTACTATATTATCTGATTCCAAGTCTGCGCGATGTGCTCTCAGGCTTTGTACATTGTAACACATTAACGAATTTTTTGCTTTTGAAAGAAATTGTTTGGCTTCTTCGCAAACAGTTCTCAGTTTACATTTCCGCAAACGTTGCATTTCGTTTCTTAAATCAATTATCTTTGGTGAATTGGTGCCATTACTGTGATAGAATTTAAAATCATTTTTTTCGTTAGTTAGAAATAAACCCTCGATAGATGTTACTCTCGAAAGCGCCATATAAACTAGCTGTTGATCCTGACTCTTGTGATAGTTAAAAACGATTTCGTTGTACGTTCCTCCCTGTGACTTGTGGATAGTCAAAGACATAGCCGGAGACAACGGGAATTGAATTCGTTTACATTTAATTTTAGACGTAATAGTGATAGTTGTATGTCTTTTTGAAATTGGAGTCCACGCTTTTAACAATACTCCTGCTCTGCTTTCTACCAAAGATCTGGATTTGGATCTTAATTTAGCACCAATCTTTTTTTTATGGAAATTCAGCCACAATCTTTTTAAGATCGATTCGTCTTCTTCGTCATATTCCAAATATTTCATTTCTCCTACTGCACCATTCACTATCCCATCTTCTACGTCTATGTTACAGTTTACCATGTATGGTCTTCCCATACTCAATTTTAACATGTACGGTAACCCCCCGCACTCTGTGACACTCAGTTTGTACAACTTCGTTTTTGCACCTATCAGTTCTTGGTCACTAGAGTAACCCTGTATTAAATCTTTGCATTCGCAGGTATACGACTCATCTATTGATTCGACGTTGTATTTGTCTACTTCTCTATTTTGATGGAATAGGCGTATTGCACCAGGGACATGTTTGTTACACCATTCTATAGTTCTAAAACGACTTTCTATCAACTTTGTTTCGTTTTCCGTCAATGCTTCTCCGTTACCTATTTTATTGAGTATCATTGAAAAGACTAAATCGCTCTGACGCATTACTCTTGTCAATTCATAAAATTTGAGCGATTGCCAAAGAAAAGCCCCATTTATGGAGTCTCTTAACGGTTTGTACATGGATCTTGCATTAACTGGTGGTAGTTGTCTAAGATCACCACAGAAGATGACATTCATTCCTCCAAAAGGATCGTCAAAGTTGCCAGTGATATCGCACATTCTACTGTTTATCTTGTCTAGTATCTCCGCGCCTTTCATGCTTACCTCGTTGATAATCACAACTCTGACTCCTGCAAATGCGTTCCGATAAGACTGTATGGTCTCTCTTGCCAATCCTGGGTTAGTTCTTCTTGAAATTGTTATCTTAAACGCTGCATATACGGTGGTTCTTCCTATGGCCACCGCAGCTTTTCCTGTGGATGCACATGCTACGTATGCATTTGTTTTTATGTTTTGTGTTTGTGCAAATCTATTCGTCAGTTCTTTTGCTAAATTTAGTGTAAAAGTTTTTCCACTACCAGCCACTCCTGTAAAAAACACTTGAAAGGTTCTATCTGCGGTTAGCAATGTATTCATTAAAGTCAGAAGGAAGTCTCGTTGTTCGTAATTTGTTCTGCGCATTCTCTCACAAAACTCCTCTGCTGTCATAACATTGTTGCGCATTCTGACTACTGCCGTCAAGTTTCCCACCTCAATACTATTTATGTCATCGTTATTAGCGCTGGTTGTCGCCATCGTTTGTAAGAAAAGTTCTTGTCTTGCGTCTATTTCCTCTCTCTCCTCCTGTAGATCTTCACAAAGCCTTTTATATTCCTCCATGTGTTTATCGATATCTACCTTTTGATATTCACCAAACTTACTCTTAATGGCTTCTATTTTTTCATCGAACAGCTGCAGGTACTTCATGTGATCAGTGATTTCTATATGTTCACATCTAAAAGGGACAAATAACGTAACCATCTCACGCTTATATTCCGTCAGCTTATCTGTCATCTCGTAATTACAGTAACGCAGGATCCTTGCCTGTTTTCTTTTTTTATAGTCTCTGTTGTGTTTCATTGTATACCATGCTGCATAGTCTGCCAAACATATATCCTCTAATTGAGTAGGTCTTTGTTCGTACTTTTGTAACACATTCAAAGTCTATACATTTGTAGAGTCGTTTGGTATCTGTTCCATCTCCATCTGTTTCTTCTTCTTGTGTCTTTTTACACGTTCGCTAGCCCACATGGTTGGGATGAAGATTACTTCTCTATTCGCCTTAGACATGGGTTGTCTCAACAAGTAACAAGCTCCTTCTTGGCAAGACATCTCAACAGTGTTCAACATATTGATGCACACTTTCCTCATTAATCCTATGAAATCTAGTTCTGGATTTTCATTCTGTAATTCCATAAGTTGTCTCTGAAGATAACTTACCCCTCTGTTGCTCTTGTTAACATACTCAACAACGTATGCTGCGCATGAGTATTCGTCGATAATAAACTGTAAGTCCATGTTTGATTTGAGTACGCTTGCTATCCATGAGTTGAAAGTGTTTGTCCACAATTCGTTCATGTTTCTTTTGTAAAAAATCATAGGTCTTCGTATACTTACTCGAATCACGTCTAACAAGGGAACGGTCGGGGGTGTCCGAGACCGATTTGGATGCGCTTTGGATATGTTGTTGAGCATCAAAAAATATTAGACTCGTATTTTTTTTTTGCGGCTTATCTCGACGTTCATTGGTCGAAAAAACCCGATTTAGAACCTACCCGATTTGGATACGCTTTGAATATGTTGTTGAGCATCAAAAAACATTAGACACGTGTTTTTTTTTGCGGCGTATCTCGACGTTTAGGGGTTGAAACAACCCCTCGAAAATAACGGATTTTATAGTTTTTAGCGAATATCTTCGAAAATATAAGGCGTATGAAAAAAAGTTTGGTACAAAAGGTTTATGGCTTTTTGTGCTCTTTACAATGGCGTAATCAGATTTTTCAAATTTGTCACATTTTTTAATTTAACCCCACCCCCACCTATTATTTTTGCCAAATATAACAATTTTTCCAACGCAAATTTAAGAGCGTCAAATGCCAAATACATCCATGTGTATTTTTATTATGATACCATTATTAGATTTTTGGCAAGACGAGATGATATGTGGTATAGGCGTCGCGCTGTAGGTAGGTGTTGCGTTATTTCTGTTCAAGTTGCGCCGTACGCTTAAAAATTTCCATTTCAACTCCGGGATGACCGAAAGCGCTGATGCGAAGGCCAGCGCAAGGCTATTTCGAGAGTCCTGGACTAGCAACGGAATGTCGACTCCGACATTATAAATACCGCCGAATTGTATCGGGCGGGCAGTCGCAAATTGGAAAGAGACGGTATCAAACCTAACAAAGACCACTCTATTAATTATAAAGTGCGTATTTATTTATATAATTAAAGTTCGAGACAAATATTTAATTTTAATATCTTTCAGAATGAAGTTTAATCCATACAATGTAATAATGCTACTTTCTGCAACTTTCACTGCTTTCAACTATTCACCTCTCTCTCTCTCCAAATTATGTTATGTACTTCTCGCTCAGCGACTCAAATCTATCTGCCGTCCGTCCGTGCCTTCCTTCAGAACGCGCGATGGCTTTCCCCATCTCCATATAACCTTTCGGACTTCCTGCTTATTTATTTTCGTGCTAACGCTATCGAAATAGCGTAAACTCCTCGCTGTCAGCGCCTAGTGCTGACCTTCGCATCAGCGCTTTCGGTTGTCCCGGAGTTATAATTGGGATAGTGTATTATTGTAGCGGTTAATGTGACGCACGTTCAAATTTGCGACTGCCCGCTCGATCTTACAATTCGGCGGTGGTATTTATAATATCGGAGTCTACATTCCGTTGCTAGTCCAGGACTCTCGAAATAGCCTTGCGCTGGCCTTCGCATCAGCGCTTTCGGTCATCCCGGAGTTGAAATGGAAATTTTTAAGCGTACGGCGCAACTTGAACAGAAATAACGCAACACCTACCTACAGCGCGACGCCTATACCACATATCATCTCGTCTTGCCAAAAATCTAATAATGGTATCATAATAAAAATACACATGGATGTATTTGGCATTTGACGCTCTTAAATTTGCGTTGGAAAAATTGTTATATTTGGCAAAAATAATAGGTGGGGGTGGGGTTAAATTAAAAAATGTGACAAATTTGAAAAATCTGATTACGCCATTGTAAAGAGCACAAAAAGCCATAAATTTTTTGTACCAAACTTTTTTTCATACGCCTTATATTTTCGAAGATATTCGCTAAAAACTATAAAATCCGTTATTTTCGAGGGGTTGTTTCAACCCCTAAACGTCGAGATAAGCCGTAAAAAAAAATACGAGTCTAATATTTTTTGATGCTCAACAACATATCCAAAGCGCATCCAAATCGGTCTCGGACACCCCCGACCGTTCCCTTGTAAGTAGAATTTCATTGTCATATTATTATCAAGTAGAAACTCTTCGATTGTATCGTAAGATTTCTCATTCAGCTTATCATTAAGTTTGAGGCCCGCTTTTTCAAATCTTCTCTGCGACCATCGTCTTTAGTGATGGGTATCATGACGCGAGTTTGATCCATAGGCCAGTAGGGTATATTAAACCGACACTTATTGTCTTTCTTCTTGAAACATGTAAACGTGTGCTTGTGCACTTGGTTAGCATATGTTTCTGGTAAATCAGTGACTGATACTGAGCACAAGTCTCTGATGAGTAGTATGGTTTTGGTCATATTCTCCGATATTGTTTCTTTGGGGTCATTTTCTAGCCAAAGCAAGATGTTTGCGTGTGGGCTACCTCTGTTTTGGAATTCAATGCGTTTAAAGAAGTCTATCACTCTATATTTTCCAAAGGGATTGTATGACTTTTTTGCTGATAAGATTCTCATAATTACCTCGACAATTTTTTGGAAATAAATGCAGCATATTACTGGATCTTCGTTTACTAAGCTCGCCCTCTGTAACGCTCGTAATTCGATCATTGGATCTGTCAGTTCTTGACCGTTACTAGAGATGGGCGATGTTGGGGGGAAAAATCGATTATTTTCCGATTATTTTTCTTAAAAGTAATCGTTTCGTAAAAGTAGTACGCAATCTTCGAGAACTTGAATTTGCTCCCGCGTTAACATTTCTGGGGCAGTCGGGCATTTCATTAGAACCGGATAAATATATTTGCGGAGATCAAGGAATCTTTCGATCATATAAAATGACGAATTCCAACGCGTAGGTACATCTTGCTTCAACTTTAAAGCCGTGCCCTCTGTCTTCCCGTTACAAATTTGGAGCCGTTTTAATTCATCGGCCGCAACAACGCTCCTTTTTGTTATCGTCACTATGCTTTTTACGCGAGTAAAGATACTCTCAACTTTCGGTAGACGTCTCATGACGCTTGGTACTACGTGGGATAGGGTGTGCGCAAAACACGGTATGTGCTTCGAAGCACCAAATGTGTCGATCGCTGCCTTTTTAATATTCGCGCCACTATCGGTAACCATCGCCGTAACATTGGACGTTTTTATACCAAATGATTCGAGACAATCTCGTAAATTTCGCGATATATAATCCGCGGTGTGACGCTCGTTCAGTGGTAATACGGCCAAACAACCGTTCTTTATCTCGAGCTCTGTCGTCAAGTAATGATCGGTGATCCCAAGGTAACTTTGATTGCTTGTATCTGTCCATATGTCGCATGTCAACGTGTGAGTAGTAGCGGCGGTTATATTATCTCGAAACGCGTTCTTCATCTGGTGGTACCTTAACTCTATTTCTTTTGTGATGGTTTTCCGACTAGGAATGTTGTAGAGCGGGGACGTAGTCTTCATGAGCGCTCTGAATCCTCTGTTTTCCACGATCGATAGAGGACAATTGTCGGCGGCGATCATGAAAAGAATCGCGTTGGTTATCTTAGCAACAGATAAACCCCCATCTACAACATACAATTATTATAAGTAAAAATAAGTAGAAAATAGATTAATGTAATCATTGCAATCTAAATACAATGTGTAAAGAAAAAGGCAGAGTATATTCATTCTTGAACATGAGCGCACAGATTATAAATGTATCTGATCATATATACAAATAACCTTACCTTGAAATGAGCTTATTCTCTGGAACACTTTGTCGATCTTCTGGGATTTAATTGATTTCGCCGGCGTCTGGAGACGTTGGACTTTTGGTGGTGGGTCATCAACATCTTCTGAAGCTGAAGAGAATGAAGCTGTTTGGCTCGTACGTTTCCTTGTTGACGGTAATGAGGGTACATGCATCCAATGAGAGCGCCTTTGGTGCTGCATCAAATTGGTTGTGTTGCCTCTGTTCATAATAGGTTTCATACAAATGTTGCATCGTGCCGATATACTATCTATCTTTGTATAGTACTGCCATACTTCGCTCTTTGCAGCTTTGCCCGTATCTTTTGCAGATTTCCTGTGAGGATTCAATAAGAAATACGTAAATAAAAATATTGTGGCAAATCAAATCTCACATCTAACGATCTAACTGGTATAACTTACTGAGCGTAAGCGTTTACTCTGTCTCTCGTCACTGTTTGTTGTGAATCGTCTGACTGGATACGTGGGTTTTGATCTTGATTTTGAGATTCACCAGTATTAAGTTGGTTAGTAATTTTATTTGTGCCTAATTCAGGACAATCAGGACTTTCTTTCTCGTCGTATCTTCATGTCTAAAGAGTCGTGACATTATGGTCATGTACAGTGGCGAACCACCGTCTTTCAACAATGGCGGTCTTCCGCTTCTCGGAGATTCTTTTGTAGTGGTTGGCCTGTGATATCTTTTATTTGATCCAGCCAGCGCGATGGAGAACGGCCTCTTGGTCTCTTCCCCTCAACTTTCCCCTATACAATCAGTTTTTCAAGATTGTCCTGGTTTCTACGTGTGATGTGACCAAAGTATTGGAGAACTCTTCTGCGGCAAATAGTGGACAGTCGGTCGGTGATGTTCAGCTCATTGAGAATTGACACGTTCGTTCTTCTTGCCGTCCAGGGGATGCCCAGCATCCGCCTCCAGCACCACATTTCAAACGCATCTATGCGGCGTCTGTCCGTCGCCTTGATGGTCCATGTCTCCACTCCGTATGAGAATATAGAGAACACTAGGGATCTCACCAGGGCTATCTTTGTGTTTATTGTTATTTGTTTGTCTTCCCATATTCTCCTGAGGTTCGCCATGGCTGTTCGCGACATTGCTATCCGTCTTCTTATCTCTACTTCGCTTCCTCCTATGTTGGAGATTAAGGATCCCAAGTAGATGAACTCCTTGACCGTTTCCATGTCTGGGCGTACATTGTTTCGTTGTATCGTGTTGCCCCTGTCAATCACCATGAGTTTGGTCTTCTCCAGGTTGATATGTAGACCTACTTCATTGCTTTCCTTGGTAACTAATTCCAGCATTTTGGTTAGTTCCTCTTCGTTTTTCGCTATTAAGGTGGTGTCATCAGCGTATCGGAGATTATTCAAGTTTTTGCCGTTGATTATTATTCCCCCGTTGTATCCTTCCAGGGCGCGTCTCATTATATATTCGCCGTAGACGTTGAATAACCCGGGTGACAATATGCAGCCCTGCCGCACTCCTTTATGTGTTTTGAAGGGTTTTGATTTTTTGTTCTCCAGCTTAATGACAGCCGCACTCTCTTTGTACAAATTGCTTATCAGGGTCACTAAATGATCCGGGACTCCCATCTCTCTTAGCACTTTCCATAGGTCTTTCCATCTTACACAGTCGAACGCTTTCTTGTAGTCTATGAAGCACAGGAACATAGGCGTATTAAATTCGCGTGCTTTTTCTATCAGTTGGCGGATGTTAAATATTTGATCTCTGGTTCCTCTGCCTTTAACGAATCCGGCTTGTTCAGGAGGAATTTGGTGAGACAGATACTGCTGCAATCTCCGGTCGATTATTCTGAGTAGTACCTTGCTGGCATGGGATATCAGAGATATTGTGCGATAGTTTTGGCACTTTCGTGTGGACCCCTTTTTATGGATGGGTATTACTGCAGATTTGGCCCAATCCTTAGGCCACTGGCCCGATTGCCAGACTTTATTGCAAATGTCATGAATTATCCTGAAGCCCTCGTCTCCCAGCAGTCTTATCTTTTCGGCGGATACTTCGTCCAAGCCGGGTGCTTTATTTGGTTTAAGATGCATTATGGCCTCTCCTACTTCACTTTTCAGTATTGGTGGTTCCCGCTCGTTTGTCATTTTTATCGCTTGTTCCTCGTTTTCTTCTACCGTATCTTCTTTGTACAGTTCTTCGCAGTACTGCCTCCAGCGTTCTACTATGTCTTTGCTTTCCCATAGAATCTTGTCGTTTTTGTCCTCGATGGCCGCTGTCCTCGGAGTGAATTTTCGTGTTAGTTCACGAACTTTCCTGTATAGATCTCGGGTGTCGTTGGAGTTTTGGTGCTCTTCGATTTCTCCGCAGATTTTCTTTATGTATTCGTTTTTGTCTTGTCTGCATTCTCTTTGTATTTTTCTGCATAGAGCTTTATGCGTATCCCTTGCTGCCTGTGTTTTTAGTCCTTTCCTTTTTAATTCTTTCCGTTCCTCGATAGTGACGAGGGTGCGTTGCGTTATCCAGAACTTGTTGGATCTATTAGGGTGGTTTTTGCATTGAATTGTTTCTGAGGCTGTTTTGATAATCTTTTTGAGTTCTTCCCATTCTTGGTTCGGGTCTTGTGTGTTTATAATATCCGCTGTGTTGGTGGCCAATTTTTGCTGGACTTCTTGTCGGAATAGTTTTTTATTAGCATCATTGATTGCTATTACTTTCTGTGGTTGGCTGATATTTTTCAGGCGTAGTCTGAACTTCATTACCAGTAGCTGGTGGTCAGTTCCGCAGTCAGCACCGGGATAGGTTTTGCAGTTTAGGATGGAGGATTTCCATCGTGATCCAACCATGATGTAGTCTATTTGGTTCCTGTATCTGTCGCCGGGCGACCTCCATGTGTATAGTCTTCTGATATGATGTTGGAACAGTGTGTTGGCTATTGTTAAGTTGTGTTCCTGGCAGAACTGAAGCATTCTGTCTCCTCGGTCATTTCTGGACCCCATGCCAAACGGTCCCAACACTTCTTTGAGTTGCTGGTCTATCGCAGTTGTACGTCCAATTTTTGCGTTCACATCCCCCATTACAACAGGGATTTCGCCTCTGGGAAGGTCGTTTATAGTGTTTTCTAGCTGTTCATAGAATGTTTCGATGGCTTCTTCTGTCGACTCCGCCGTTGGGGCATACACTTGTATGATGTTGATGTTCAATGGGTGTGCATTGATTTTTAGTATTAAAATCCTATCGCTGACCGCCTTATACCCTAGGACCGCTCTGTTAGTTGCACTGGAAAGCAGCAGAGCCACACCGTTGCGACTCTCCGAGTTGTGGCCCGAGAAATATATGACATTGCCGGATGCAGTGCTGAAGTGTCCTTCCCCTCTCCAGTGTGTCTCGCTCAGTCCTACTATGTCCAGCTTGAGGGACTGAATTTCTCTTTCCACAATGAGCAGTTTCCCGATTTGTAGGAGGCCCCGAGTGTTCCATGTGCCTATTTGGAGGTTGTTGCGCAGGTTTACTCCGTTTCGTGTGGCATCATTCAAAGCAGCTCCCCCCGGAGATCCGATTGGGGAGCTATTTAGTCCTCCGGAAAATTTTACGCTGAATGAAGCCATAATGTTCTCTTGGGATAAATGATGAAGGTGGTTTCCCGTTTCCTTCCTTCATGGACCAACGGTTTTAACGTCTCTTTCCGAAAGACGGTGGCGCCGATATCTCCTCTTTCCTCCCCATACCCGTCAACGGGGCAGGTGAGGGCGAGTCCCCCATTAGGAGGGAGAAATCGACTTGATGGCGTCCCCCGAAAATTCCGAGGAGGCGCACATCCTGTAGCCCCCGCCGCCTTCTACTAGACCCGCCACGAATCACCGGGAAAAAAACCCCACCAGGATTTTGTGTACCCGGCTGGGATCGAACTCGGCTCTCCGGAGCGTGAATCCAGCGTCTAGCATAGGAGACCACTGACTCAAACAATCAGGACTAGAATAAGACAATAACAATTACTTTTGTACAATATATCATATAAATAAAGCTTATTTAAAATAAAAAAAAATAGATCGGTCATAATACTCATAATTTAATAACTCGATTAACATACTGAGATTTTCCGAGATCATAAAACGAACAAGATGATTGTAGAGATTTGGCTCGTTCGGTGTTTGCATATGACGAACTTGATGACGCTATAGAATCCATCTCCAATATCTAATTCCGAAATATTCCGAATCTTTGCAGTTGCGGATGTCGATTAGCTTGTCAAGTGACAGGTTACCACTGTTACCAGGTTAGGATTTGCTTAAATTCATATGTCGTCATTTATTTGTATTGTACAAGGAAATTCTTATTATTCTTAATTATTATATTTGTAAAATTCTTATTTCTTACCTATCGAGAGTTTCGAGTATCACACATTGACATTGACAGTATTGACACGTATGAGTATATGAGTATGACAATAATGACAACAGACAATATTATAAAATTTATATGCGAAAGCCAAAAAGAACGACAAAAAGAAATTACACGACTTCACTTGTTCACGTGCTCTGCAATGTAAATTTACCCGCGGAAATCGCGGGATAGATAGAATAGACTGCGTTCACTGCGTCTGCGTGACCGCAACCGGCCAATCAGGCGGTCGGGCCTCGGGCCAATCCGGTGAATCCGGCCAATGACAATAATCGACATAGCCCGATGCAGCAGGCTAAAATAATCGATTAATCGATTAATCGGTTCACAAATAATCGAATAAAAATAATCGATTATGACAAAAATATAACCGATTTTCGTTAAAATCGATTATAATCGCCCATCTCTAACCGTTACCTTCTCTACTTAGTCTGTACAATGTCTTTAGAAGGTGTGGCCAGCGTATCTCGTTTGCACTCATTGTTAGAAACATCGTAGGTTTCCCTAGTTGTCTTATCATCGCAAACAAATCTTTCTTCCGTGAATTCCAATATTGCATCGAGTTTGGAATAGACTTCAAAAAGGCTAGATTCTTTTTCACACATTCATCCAGGTACGTTTTATCTTCTATCATGCGTCGAGTAATATTCTCAGCAGAGGCGTTTACTTTAAAAGTGGAATAGAGTCCTTCGGTAACTCTCAAACGCATTATTTTTGCAGCCATATAATTTGCAGAATATGCTGTGGTGTCACCCCGCGTCGGTCTTTACGTCTAATCTCGCTTGTTGCTATTCTGAACGGAGTTACTCTGATGCCCTCTTTAAAGACTCGTGGATGTCTGTAGTATATTGCCGGGAAAGATAATTCTTCTGCATACGAGTCAAAGACGATGCTCAAAGGCTTTTTATCTGGCCCGGGTGCTATATCCAAGTATTTACTTTCGTTCCAAAGCATTGTGTTGTCACGTTCTGTCTGTTGTTCGTCCGTTTTTTGGTCAATGCATTTAAGCACTTTACCAGGGGTCGTAGTCTTCGTATTTGCATAAAAGGAAGTCTTGGGGAAATCAAACGCTCAGTAATGGGATCCAATGGCGGTAAATTCTGGGGATGTTCAGGATATTTATAACCATTTGATTTGCTTAGACTTGGAATTTCTTCTTTTGACAGCGATTGTCTACAAGTTGAACAGATTTCAAAGTCCTTGAGACATTCACTCTCATTCTCGAAATATCTTTTAAGAACATCTATGTGACTTTGATCGACTTTAGTTAAATCTTGTTTATACTACAACCGATCACACACATCACACACGTATCCGAACTTGTTCTTCAGAAATTTATTTTCAAAAACCTTAGATGCAATCATATAAATCTGCCGAAATGTCTCAGGCCTATGGTCTTTTCGTGGACCTTGCTCTTGTACTTTACTAGATTCCGGATGCGCTTTCTTTTTTTGTTTTCTACATTCTCTTGACCTTTCGGTAGATGACATTGCGGACTTCTTCTCATTTCTTATAGAACTTGTTGTTGGCAACTCTTCCTTTTGAGCGTCCCTTTTTCGTTTCCTATTTTCCATTGATTTTTCGGTAGAGGACATTGCGTTCCTTACTCGAATCCGCGTCTACTCCTCTACTTGGACTCTTCTAATAGACCATTCACAACTTACTTCATGTTATTAAATTTTTCAAATTTTAACCCTCTACCTGTATACGTGGGTCTACGGTGTCCTAGCCAAAATGATATTTGTTTGTGACTTTAAAACTTGCAAGCCTGCCAGAAAATATTAATAAACGATGCTTCTTAAAATGACTATAAAATCGTTAACTACAATGTAGACAGATGTTTTGTGAATTTTTTTTAAGTACTTTAAGGTAGGGAAAAATAACGTCAAACGTGACAGACCCACGTATACATGATAAATGTCCATAAAAATAATTTAAAATTGCAGATTAAATTGGTATTGTTTTTACTTCTTATCAATTAGTTTATTTGTTCCATGTACAATATAAACGCGAAACTTTATACGTTTTGTGAGCAAATTCAAAATATCTTTATTAAAAAAAAATTTTTTTTTAAGAATATATTTTTACATATAAAAGGGAATTATCTAATTCTGAAAGAGTGTATATGTATGTTATTTTAACATTTCCTGTATGTAATTAATTGATGTAGTTGTTGAGCGAAGAAGTAGATTTCGTTATGAAGAAATATTTTAAATTTATATATAATTATGTGTTGTGCCCGTAGCCGTGAAGGAGGGACTTTGTCGGGATGTAGGCGCCCAAAAAATTAGGATCCACGCACTAATAAACGACACTCCGTATTTTACAGTAAAAGAGGATGTATTTGTTCTCACTTTGTTACAAGTGGTTTAAATTAGTAACTTAAGTCAACACGCGTTAAGTAGGATGCGCGGTTACTCTCAGAAGCGATCTGTCTGATCCTGTCGCTATTGACTTATATATTATTTTCGTTAAGGCGGAAGGAGTGCGGTGACTCCGATCGGAGCACGTCTGCTGCTCCGTATCTGTTCCGCGCGACTCCGCCGCTGTCTCAGCATTCTGGGAACAGAACTGTGACTCGCTTTCTTCTCGTCACGTTCCTCTTTAATAATTTAATTGTCTCATCTTATATTAATATCTTTCTTTTCTACTTTGATCACGTATTGATTATTAAACGTGTTCTTATTCCCAAAAGCTGGTCGGACTACGACATTCCTCCCCCTTTAAAAAAAGAAAACGAATGATTTACATGAGTTTTCGTCTTACATAATTTACATCGAGTTTCTTAACTTCCATCGTTATTTAATACAATATTGCGGTATCGCTTTCCCTTTTGGACATTATATTATTGTCGGGTGTTTCTCGGCCGCTTGCCGTATGATATATATGTTCTTGAATAATTCGTGGTTTGCACATAGGATTCAGTTTTAGATACATTGGTGTTCTTGGTTTATTTTTATTACTTTTTATTATATATATTACCGCTATTGCTATAATTATGAGTATAGTTCCCGTAAAACTTGAAAGTATCGGGTATGTAGTGTATTTACGTATATCTATTTCGCTTTTATCTAAATCGCTGTCGATTTCTGTCAGTTGTTTGCTTAATTCCATAAGTTCTGAGGGATTTTGTATAATTTTCCGGAATTTTGACATTTTGGCAATGTCCAGTTGTTGGTTCGTCTGTTGTGTATGTCTGAATGTTACGTTATAATCGGGCAGGTGTGTTTGTATGTACGTCGTTCTTTCGCGTGTGCTTGTTCTTGCCGTCATGTCGGGCGTTACTATCTTACATTTGTTTCTTAGCGTTATTTGGCCTGTCCGTTCGATTTCTATCTTTTGCATCGCTTCGTTTCTGCACGTTATTTCTATGGCTTGTTTAGTTTGAGTGGAATATAGCCATGAGTTCGGATTACTTAATGCTATCCATATCGTTGTGTTGGCGTGTATGCTTCGAATACTGCAATGATTTAAATGTGTATCTATAGCTACATACGCTTGTACTTCGCATAACGCATTATTATCTACGTGATGAACGGGGTGGTTTCGCTCGCATACATATGAATTGTCATCCTTAATACATTTATTTAATTCGTTTTCCGCAATTGTACAGTATGTTCGGCTATCGGTATCTATCGCTATAAGTTGTTGATTTATTTCTACAAATACAAATATATCTTCGCTTTTATGTATAGGTAAAGATATCGCTTTTATTATTTCGTACGTTGGGTATGTGATCAGTGGGAATTGTATAATGCTGTATATATTTGTGCCGTCGCAGTAGGCGCTAATTTTCGCAAATTTTTTTATCGTTGCCCAGTTTTTTGGTGCTATTTGAAACGGAAAGTGTGTTCCCTGAGGTATCTGCGAAGCTATGTCCCGTAAATTATTCATTATATTCCCAATCGGAACTAATCTTATGTTTAGTATTCCATTTTTCGCACTAGTTAAATGTTCTATAATGTTTGTCATATCATTTGTTAAATTATTTACAATTGCATTCAGTATTAGAAAGTGTTCGTCGAGTTCTTCTCGATGTCCATACCCGGCTTTTTCGTGTAACCAGGTTTCTCTCATCCTTTCTGTAATATTTAGAAATCGATCTTCATTTTCTTGTAGAACCTTCTCCATATCATTCACGTGCGCAATAGTTGCATTTAATATTTTTATTTGATTTTTCACGGCGTGTTGTAATGTTTGCTGGTTTCCTTGTATCATTTTTAATTGTTCCTTTATGACTATTTCATCATCAGCATCCATTGTTCCGAATAATGTTTTAGCTATCGTTCCTAAACCATTGATTAATCCTCTTCGTGTTTTCCTTGGGTTTTGGTATGCAATTTTCAATCGTCTTAATACCATTGTTACTTGCTCGTTATTTTTTTCTGTTATTTGAAGCAAGGTTTGGCAGGTTTGCCTCATGCCTTCTTCTAACGGTTTGTTATAGCACAGCGCTTTGGTTTGTGCCATGTAATTTTGTAGTTGTTGGTATCGGTGGTCCATAGCTATGATGTCCAGTTTGATTACCATTTTCCATACTGACTCGACCTGGTTCATTACTCCGATTTTTTCGAAGTGTATACCCGGCTCGTGTGTGAATTTTTTCACTTCAAACGATTCACGGATATCAGGTTCGGTCTTCGTACAGGTGCTCCATGCCATTAGCATCCTGTAATAAAAAGCATTTCCTAGTATATTATTTTGGCTTCTTTGGTGTTGCTATATTCATATTTTTCGATGAATGCGACTAAGCTCTCAGCGATTTCTTTCGCTGTCTCGTATTTTTCTATTTCCTCCTATGTTCCTTTACTTTTCTTTCCTTCTGCGGTTTAATTTTCTACAAACGCTTTTAATCGGTTTATGTGGACGCGTAGAGTTTTTCTTCCTATCTTAATTGTATAATTAACATCCAAATTTTTTTCAATAATTGTGTAGGGTCCTACCCATAATGAGTCTAGTTTTTTCGAACGTCCCCGACGAACAGTCTCGTCGTATAAGAGGACTTTATCTTCTACCTTAAAAGTGCTGTTTCTCGTCTTCTTGTCGTAGTTGTCCTTTGCTTTTAATTTTTCTTCTTTGAGGTGCTTTCTTGCAATCTGCTGGGTGGCGCGTAGTCTTTCCCTTAATTCCTGCGCGTAGTCATCGTATGAGTACGTAGGCCTTGGAGGTTGTGATAGGGCTGTAGGCAGTGTCGCCCGATGCCCGTATATTAGTTCGAACGGCGTAAATCCTGTTGCCGTGTGCGGAGTGGTATTATATGCGAACATTGCATAGGGAATCCACTCGTCCCAATCCGTCTGTTCTGAATTAATATAGTGGCGAAGATACTCCGCTAATGTGCGATGAGATCTTTCTAGCGCGCCATTGCTTTCGGGTTGATAGTCCGTTGTCTATATTTTCGCGATTTTTAATAGTTTGCAGGTATTCTTAAATAACTCGCTCAAAAAATTAGTTTCTTGATCCGTTAGAACCTTTTCCGGAATTCCGTGTTCAAATATTATTTTTGTAACGAATTCTTTTGCAATTGTTGCTGCTTCTTGATTCGGGATCGGAATTGCTTTGCTAAATTTTGTCAAGTTATCTTGAAACGTTAATATATACCTGTTTCCGTTATTAGTAATTGTCAACGGTCCTACGATATCTAATGCGCATTTCTCGAATGGTTTATTCGCGGTATCTGTTACTACCAAAGGCGCTTTATTTCTTCGCGTTAATTAATTTTTTTGACATAATTCGCATTTCGCTATATATTCTTCTACATCTTCAGTTATATCTTGCCAATTGTGTGTTAATCGAATTCGATTTATTGTTCGTTCTACTCCCTTGTGTCCTTCTAGGGGCGCGTCATGGTACTCATATAATATGCGTCGTTTTTCTTCCTCGCTATATCTTTGTTCGGTGTCGTTGGTCTCATCTTCCTTGCCAGTAGTTATATTAGCCACGTGCCGACTTAATGCGTCAGCGTTTCTGTTAGCTTGTCCGATTTTGTGTACAATTACATAATCATATTCTTCAAGTTTCAATCTCTATCGCATTAGGCGTGATCCAGAATCTGTTACGTTAAACAACCATACGAGAGATTTATGATCGGTTATGATAGTAAACTTGGTTCCATATAAATATGGTCGAAAATATTTAACTGCCCATACTATGACTAATAATTCCTTCTCGGTGGTGTTATAGTTTTGTTCCGCTCGCGATAGTATGCGACTGTCATAAGCTATCGGTTGATCCTGGCCTACCTTTCCTTGCGATAATATTGCTCCGATTGCGTAGTCGGAAGCATCAGTCGTTACAATAAATTCTTGTGTAAAATCGGGGTACTTTAGTACAGGAGCGGTAGTAAAGGACCCCGGGCACAGTCATAGGGAAAATGGATCCCGGTCAAACTGGTTGAAACTGTAGTATGTTGTACTTCATAATCTCCTGATCAAAAGTGTTAATGGGCACGAAGTCCGAAAACCATCTACTTTTCGAGTTATCAGACGTTGAACATGGTAAAAATGAGGATATTGTGGATATTTTATTTTAGAGTATCCACGGCAATAATTCTTTAGGGTCGCATCTTTATGTATGTCACGCATGTGTGTGTGTGTGTGTGTGTGTGTGTGTGTGTGTGTGTGTGTGTGCGTGTGCGTGTGCGCGTGCGCGTGCGCGTGCGCGTGCGCGTGTGCGTGTGCGTGTGCGTGTGTGTGTGTGTGTGTGTGTGTGTCCGTTATGAAAAAGTAGTACTGGTTTTAATACTGGAAAAAGTATTGGTGAAAGTACTGGAGACATAAGTACTCAAAGTACTACTAAATTCGACCATACTGACTTCGTCCGTACTCCTTCCCAGTACTCATCCAATACTCATTCAGTACTCCCTTCAGTACTTCCTCTAGTACTCCCTCCAGTACTACCTCCAGTACTTTTTCCAGTACTCCCCCCAGTACTCCCTCCAGTACTCCCCCAGTACTCCCTCCAGTACTCCCTCCAGTACTCCCCCCAGTACTCCCTCTAGTACTCCCCCCAGTACTCCCTCCAGTACTCCCTCCAGTACTCCCTCCAGTACTCTTTTAGTACTTATCGAATACTCGTGGGATACTAACGTGTGGTACAGGCGCAGTACTTGCGCAGTACTATCCAAGTAGGACAAAAAGTCAAGATGATATCAAAATAACGTCATATTGATAGTTTAGTGTGTTAATTTAGTATTTTATTAATTTAGTATGGTCAGTACTGTGCCTATTAGTTCTTACAGTACTGGCAGTACTATCATGATAGTACTCCGAATATTAATCTGATAAAGTACTGACCACTTCAATACTTTGAAGTACTAATGAGTATTATTGCTTGTAGTACTGCCTGTACTGTAAGCACTGACAGACACAGTACTGACCATTCTGCAGTATTCATATGTATTAACATACTAATACTCTCAATACTACGAGTACTGATCACTCAGTACTGAGTACTGATTGCTAGTACTACTTTTTCGTAAGGGGTATGCTGTATGAGCGTGTGTGTGTGTGTGTGTGTGTGTGTGTGTGTGTGTGTGTGTGTGTGTGTGTGTGTGTGTGTGTGTGTGTGTGTGTATGAGTATATCTGTGTATTTGCGTGTGTGTGTGTGTGGGGAGGTATGTCTGTGCATGTGCGTGTGTGTGTGTGTGTATGGGGGGGTATGTCTGTGTATGGGCATGTGTGTGTGTGTGTGTGTGTGTGTGTGTGGGGGGGGGGTATGTCTGTGTATGTGCGTGTGTGTGGGGGGGTATGTCTGTGTATGTGCGTGTGAATGTAGATGTATGTATTTTCTTATAATCAGTGCACCGTCGGTATTAGCATCACCCAATGTACACCGCGTGGAGTTGCGCGATCGGATTTTGTACATCTTTTGGCCCTGAAAAGGACCGGTTAATGTATAGTCAATGTATATGATTAGGGTCGCTCGTTGATGTTACGTGGCTGCGGTCGGTTCGCTGAATCACGAATTATTATTACATACTTACAAAAGTAATTTAATTGTAATATACCAGTGATTTTTAAATAAAGTTTGACACTGCGGGGACTCAAACTCATCGGCCGCAAATGACAAAATATTACGCGCACACTTTACTCTACCGTCATAGTGTATCGCCAACGACGCCAATTCTTGCCCGAAACGGCCGAAACAGCGAAAGAGCCTGAAAGTCATATGTTTGTCTCCTTCTAATTACTTTTGTAATTATGTAATAATAATTCGTGCATCAACGAGCGACCCTAATCATATACATTGACTGTACATTAACCGGTCATTTTCAGGGCCAAAAGATGTACAAAATCCGATCGCGCAACCTCCACGCGGTGTACATTGGGTGATGCTACCGCTGACGGTGCACTGATTATAAGAATATACACACACCTACATTCACACGCACATACACAGACATACCCCCCCCCACACACATTTTTACCATGTTCAACGTCTGATAACTCGAAAAGTAGATGGTTTTCGGACTTCGTGCCCATTAACACTTTTGATCAGGAGATTATGAAGTACAACATACTACAGTTTTAACCAGTTTGACCGGGATCCATTTTCCCTATGGCTGGGCCCGGGGTCCTTTTTCTTTTAGAACATTAAAAGCATGCTGTTGCTCTTGTGTCCATTCAAATTTATTCTCTTTCTTTGTTAGCTTAGTCAGTGGTTTGGCGATTTTCGAGAATCCCTCGATGAATCGTCTATAGTATCCGGCCAATCCTATGAATGCCTGTACGTCCTTTACTTTTGTAGGCGTCGGAAAATTTTTTACAGCTTCTAGCTTAGCTGGGTCTGGCGAAATTCCATTCTCCGTAATTATATGACCAAGATATGTTACCTCTTTCCGCAGAAATTCACACTTATCTGGTTGTAACTTGAGATTATTTTTTCGTAACCTCCGTAAGACTTCTATGAGTCTCCGATTATGTTCTTGCAGGCTCGTTCCGTATATTATAATATCGTCTAAATACACTAGGCATTTGAGTCCTTGCAATCCAGTAAGTATTGAATTCATTAGGCGTTGAAATGTGGCAGGTGCATTTTTCAATCCGAAGGGCATTCTATTGTATTCGTAATGCCCATATGGTGTTGAAAACGCGGTCTTGCATTTATCACTTTCTTTTATTGGTATCTTGGGGTATCCAAAGGCTAAATCCAGTGTAGTGAAATATTTAGCATTTCCCAGTTGATCAAGTATGTCTGTTATATTTGATAGGGGGAAAGAATCGCCTATGGTTAAATCGTTTAGTTTTCTAAAATCTACCCGAAATTTTGGTTTTCCGGATGCATCGGTCTTTTTAGGAACTACTAATAATGGTGCATTCCACTGGCTAGTGCTGGGTCTAATAATTCCGTTTTTTAACATTTCTTCGACTTGTCGGTTTACCTCGGCCTTGTGCTTCTCTGGCAAGCGATATGGTTGTACGTTGACCGGTGCGCTATCTGCTTGCGTAGCAATTTCGTGTGAGATGGTGTCCGTACACGTCAGTGGTTCTCCTTCTAAATGTAATACATCACTAAAGTCTTTACAGATTTCCATGATAGCCTTTCTTTCTTCTGTGTTTAAATGTTCGGTACGTAATAGGTGCAGTACCTTTTCACTCCGCGGGATTTTTTCTCCCGTGCTATTTAATTGAGTAATATATATCTCTTCTGGTTTGCACTGTTCAATTTCCTTTATGGTTACATGCGGTGTCGCTATCTCGACCGGGACGTCGGTCGTGTTTAAAATACTTGCCTTGCATAAGAAATTTTCAGGCTCCACCAAGCCATTTCCTATTATTACTCCAGGAATTATTTCTTCCGCTTGTATTATACCTCTCTTATTTTTATCGGTAACAACCTGTATGATTGTTTCGCTACGAGGTTTTAGTATTAGTTTTCTGTAAAGGTACAGTTTCAGTATATTCTGTCCAATCTGCAACTGCTTATTTTTGCAATTGCAAGTGGCTTGTTGCTTCTTCAAGAAGTCTACTCCCAAGATTCCGTCATATTCTATCGGGAAATTGTCGTTAACTACGTACATAACGTGTCGGATTTGGTGATCTTTGAGTTTAATGGTTGCCTCGACCTTTCCAATAGTCTGTACCTGGTGTCCGGTCACTCCGGTGAGCGTTATTTCCTCTGTTTCGATAGGCGTTTCTCCTTTTAGGTGCTTCACCTTAACTAGTGATATAGCAGCTCCGGTATCAAACAATAGATTCACCTTACCTTGTTTAGCTTCTTTCATTGGTAGGGTAACGAGATCTAACCCTGTATGCGATCGCTGCGTATCGTTTAAGTGTGAAACTTGGTATTCGATCGCTAGTCGTCGCTGTTTTGCTTCGTCTTCTTCATCGCTATTTTGCGTGAAGTTAGAATTTTTATTTTTTAGAATAGATTTTTTAGATGGCTTTATAATTGCCTTTTTGTGATCCTCTGTATTGCTTGGCTTAATTTACCTGTTCCTTGCCAGGTCGCCCATGTAATAACCAGCATTCCTCGCGTACGTGTCCTGCCTTTTTGCAATGTTTACAATATTTTTCAATTGTATTTACGCGGAAATATCTGTCTGGTTTTGGTAACGAAAATCGGTTCGCGTATCGACTTGTTCTGCAATCGCGACCGTAATGTCCGTTCTTTCCGCACTTTTGGCACTGTACCATCGGTTTATTATCTCGTGCCTGTGGGGAATGCGTGTAATTATTTTTTGGACGCGGGAAATTTCCGCTCGGTCCATTAACTTTTTCTTCTGCGTTTGCCCCTGCAATTGCCTCTTGCAGCGTAGCGTAATGTTGGGATCGTACGAGTATTTTGATATCTTCTCGTAGCCCTAATTGAAAGTTTTGCAATGCTTGTTGCTGTATAGTTTCTAGTATGGCCCGTTTTCCTTTGGGAGCATGATTTCTTTTTTCTATCATTGCGTCGTACAATTCCATGGCTAACTTATCTGCTCTGAGTCCGAACGATCGCGCGCTCTCCCCTTGTTTTTGTTTCAACGTGTTAAATTCTAACTGGAGATGCGTGGTACTTTTTCTACTCAAATAATAAATTTCTAGTTCTGTCTTTAATTGCTGGAAATCCTGAATTTCTCGCGTTTGGAAGTCTGTCATAGCTCTTCCTTTAAGTTTCGTGCATAAAACCGATTCTAGTAATGTTCCTTCTTCTAGAGGGTTAATATTCTTTATCGCGTATGATAGTGCGCTTAAGAATTCTTGGAGTTTGCTTGAATTTCCGTCAAATTCGGGGATCATGTCTCGAGCTTCTTTTAATCTCAAGTACCCTATCGCATGTTCGGCTTGGTTTCGGATATCATTTGAAGTGCGCCCGTACGCAATATTGTGTCTATCGTACCCGTAATCGCGTCGGCTTTGCTCGTCGGCAAGCGGGCTCGACGGTTGCCTCCTTTCGCGCAAGCTATCTATCTCTAATCTCAAACCGTGCATTATATTCATCATGTCGTGTATCATTGCTCTAACATCGTCAGGTTGTTGGGCTGGAGAGCTTACCGCATTTCCTCGTATTTGTGCGCTCGCGTTTATCTGGATTGATTCGTCGCGTAAGCGGTCGATTTCTCTGTCGACTTCTTCGGCAGGAACGTTTCGCTGTTTATTTACTCTTAAGTGACTCATGCTCGTATAATATTCCTGGGGCTCAAAAATGCTCGAATCGTAAGATGTCAAGGAATATTCACGACGGTGTGATACTCTGTGCTGGGCGTGCTTATGTCAGATTCCGCGTCGGGGATTTGTTCCTCGTGACTCGCGGTTAACTCAACGGTTGTCTCGCCGAGAATTATTAATTCACGCTTGCTAGTTTCGGGCAAACTTTCGCTCGAATAGTAATTTTCTAAGTTACGACGTACGTTTTCGCGTATGTCGGAGATCGCTTCGGTTACTACTATCGCGGGGTTTACACGGCTGTTGCGTATGGCTCGCTCTGCTGACTCGCTAAGTAGCCAAGACGCATTCGCAACGTTTTGTGCACTCGTACTTCGGCCTAACGACATTCACGCGGTTTTACAATATTTTTAGCGACTTACAGTACGATGAGAATCTGCATCGCGTTTCGCTGTTCGCCTCGTAATGTGATGTCGATGTCTGTGTTGGTGTCGGCTGCTGACGTTGCTGTTCTCGTTCAGTGTTGTCGGCCGTCGACTGCGGATGTTGTCTTGTGCGTTGAGGTAGGTTGATGTCTTCTCGGGTTGCACTATCGTCGCCGTCTCGTTGTACCGAATGTCTCGTCGGTCCTTACGTCTCACTGTACCGAATGTCTCGTCGGTCCTTGCGTCGACGTCCTGTCCCTTTGGTTGCGATTTAGTTTGCTGACAGTTTAGTCATCTGCCGCTTTTCTTTAATTTTCGTCGTGGTTTTTCTTTCCACTTTTCTCTTGTGTAGTGATTAGCGTTTTTCACTCTTTTGCCTCATTAGTGCTGGCGCATCCCACCGCTGCCACCAATTAATGTTGTGCCCGTAGCCGTGAAGGAGGGACTTTGTCGAGATGTAGGCGCCCAAAGAATTAGGATCCACGCACTAATAAACGACACTCCGTACTTTACAGTAAAAGAGGATGTATTTGCTCTCACTTTGTTACAAGAGGTTTAAATTAGTAACTTAAGTCAACACGCATTAAGTAGGATGCGCGGTTACTCTCAGAAGCGATCTGTCTGACCCTGTCGCTATTGACTTACATATTATTTTCGTTAAGGCGGAAGGAGTGCGGTGACCCCGATCGGAGCACGTCTGCTGCTCCGTATCTGCTCCGCGCGACTCCGCCGCTGTCTCAGCATTCTGGGAACAGAACTGTGACTCGCTTTCTTCTCGTCACGTTCCTCTTTAATAATTTAATTGTCTCATCTTATATTAATATCTTTCTTTTCTACTTTGATCACGTATTGATTATTAAACGTGTTCTTATTCCCAAAAGCTGGTCGGGCTACGACATATGTTTGAAATTGAGTTACAAAGAAATTATTTTCTTTCCGAAAAATGTAAAAAATAACAAATAAATTAATCATTCGAAAAATTCACGGTGCTAAGGGCGTTGTACATCAAAGGACCTCGCACAAAAAGGCTGCGAAATGGCTCCCAGTCGATTTGGCTAAAATTTGAATATGATGTAGTTAATGTTGTCCTGATCAAATGTCTCATAGGGCTGGAAGACCAATAATGGCTAGTTTTTGAGATATTCGACTCCAAACATTGAGAAAATAGATGTTTTAGCGTATGTATATAGCTTTAATATATACGAATTGCATGTGTATTCGTGTGCGCTTACGCGCATGCAGGTGTGTGCGTATGTGTGTGGGTCGGTGGTTGTGTGTGTGTGTATGTGTGTGTGTGTGTGTATGTGTGTGCCCTGCTCTCGGCGTAACCCAGGATCAACGACGTGGACGTAGCAGGAAGCTGATCCCTTCGGGGTGTTGGTTTAAAGTGAGTAATCCCCTAGCCTCTCACGTGTGTGTGTGTGTGTGTGTGTGTGTGTGTATGGGTGTGTGTGTGCGTATGCGCGCCCGCGCGTGCGCGCGTGTGGAACTTCTAATTAAGGCACGTGTCTATTCCTTGGAAGTGGTCGGTTGCCAGCATCAGCGACGGTTTGAATTAGTGTAGTTGACGGATATTTTATGTGCTCTTCGTTTCTAGCATAACCCAAATACCACAAAACGCTACATATGTGAGCACAAGTACCCAGTGTACGAGTACCAGACTTGCAGGTACAATAATATCCTAATATTGGTGACAGCTCCTCGTCTATGTTTTCGTCCATACCATCGTCTATCTCATTATCATCGATGGATTTATATGAAATCCAAAGTTGATATTTCGTCGCATTACGAAACCTAGAATAAACTCTCACTCTCAGTAATCCTGGCTGTGGAAGACGGTTTGCATCACGTAACATGTCGATTTGGAATTGCTCATCGTTGTTTCGTTGTACGTTGTCCTGAATGTATGAGGGTGCTAGTTTTATTTGATAAACACCAACCGTTAAATTCTTAAGGTATTCAATGTCTAGCATTGGAAAGTCTATTAACTGCCCCTCATTTATTGGTACCCATCGTTGAGCGTTTTTGGTTCTCAGATTTTGAACCTCAACAAGAGCTTGTACAACGTTCGGTTTTCTCGCTTTTTCGAGCATACGATTAGCTCTTTCTACGTCAGCTCCTTCCATATGGATAGTGGGATGATATCTATTTATGATAGCACCTGCTATTTTACAAAAATCACCAATATTAGGAACATGATGCATCGGTACTGTTTGCTGTAGGAATTTGAATATTAGCTTTAAGTGTCCGTTTCTGGCTTCTACAATCCACCTTTGTTTTGTGACAAGACGGGAGTCATTTGCATCTTCTGTCGTGAGTTGGGCTTCATTTCGTGGAAGAAGTGCTGGCATCTTCCATGTGATGCCCAAACGCCTCAGAAGTTCAATTGCATCCCTATAACCTCTATCAAGTATGACAATAGGAGCTTTCCAGCAAGCGACACAAGTCGACACGAGCATCGTTATATCTTTCTTTTTTGGTAATGAGTAACAAAGATAAAACGATACTTGTGTCGACTTGTGTCGCTTGCTGGAAAGCTCCCAATATCATCTTCTTGGAACCATCTTAACATCCTTTCGGCGTCTCTATCAAATTCATTTTGCAGTATCGCAGCGTCATTATTGCGACTGTCAGAGAAGTACGGCCCCTGTATATCTAAAATATAACCATCAGGAGCAACTATCAATACTGGTTTGATTAAGTGTCGACCTTTGTGAACGCAATATGACTGTCGAAGAGCTCTGAAATAACTACTTTTCTGTATATATATGTACGTACCATCAATGCATGTAATTACTCTAGGAGTTTGTGGTTCCGAATTATACAACTGATTGGCAAAATCGGTTACATGTCTATCGATATAATCTTGTCTCGTTATAGCGTCAAATCCTATATTCTGTGATACAAAACGAATCATTAAAGATTTTCGCACTGTCTCAACAGCCATACTTGTTGCCTGCCTACTCGAGTAATGAAACATAACTTTGAGAAACTCATCTGACAAACCATGACGAATTTTACATAAGAACATAAGAAGGTCCTTTTTATATACATATCTATTACCACCAGGACAAGGAACTGCATCACAAAACGTGAACAATTCTTGGAATTGTTGTTTGTTTATAGGATACAGACATTGAAATTCATTATCCGAAAGATTATCTTCATCCAATATTTTTGTTTGATTTGCCACGCCACGAAGTTCTTGCAAAAAAGCTTGAAGATAATAACCTTTGATTACATAGGGCCTGTTGATGAAATGTAAACCTTGTACAAGCGGCCCGAGAAGCACACCATCGTCGTTCAAATGATGTTGACAAGATCTTACGTTTTCTGGGATAAAAATATTGTGTGAAATGAAAACATCTACTTTACATTTAACTGATAATCTATTCAAATTATCAGTTCTATCACATATAATACAAGTGCTACTTCGTGTCTGTGTTAACACATTTAATCTTAAACAGGCAGGATCTTCCTCCATAGCAACAATCTCGTCACAAATCGATTGATTGCAGTTGGTACATATTTTTGTCATACAAGTTACTTCTAACGCTGGTCTTTGGAAACCATCTCGTCGAATGATAGCAATTTCTCTTTTGGCAGCATTATTATCTCCATCAATTCGAGTCATCATACGGGGCACGAATCTTCCATCGCAAACGTAACAACGTAGAAGATTTCTAAATGCCATTATTGTAAAAGATGTACAATATTACAGTAGGATACGAGTTTTACGAAGCTGTTATGTGTTTCACAATGTACACACTGAAGACTGACAAGAAAATATGCAGAATAAAAGTTTTAAAGACTTAATGTTACATACGTATTAATGTACTTACCAAAATAAACTATATAATAAGACAGAAAGCCAATATCGATTCCAGTCTGAATTTTGCCGTCGTTTAGTATCTTTTATAGTGCTATTCCGCTTCGGGAAACTGTAAAACACGAGACCTGAAAGAAAATCTGGGAGAGCGAATTCGCATCCTTCAAAATGACATACGCGATATAAAAAACATACAGCTGAGCCGCGTTCATCATCATTGGTTTATAAGCTCCGGATTTGAAAATAATTAAGCAGCATGAAAGTCAAACCGAAACACTCGAAGTGTGAAGAAGTTCCACTTACTTCAAGTACTACTTACTTCAAGTACTAGCGCTCTCTGGGCTACTTGAAGTAAGTGGAACTTCTTCACACTTCGAGTGTTTCGGTTCGACTTTCATGCTGCTTAATTATTTTCAAATCCGGAGCTTATAAACCAATAATGATGAACGCGGCTCAGCTGTATGTTTTTTATATCGCGTATGTCATTTTGAAGGATGCGAATTCGCTCTCCCAGATTTTCTTTCAGGTCTCGTGTTTTACAGTTTCCCGAAGCGGAATAGCACTATAAAAGATACTAAACGACGGCAAAATTCAGACTGGAATCGATATTGGCTTTCTGTCTTATTATATAGTTTATTTTGGTAAGTACATTAATACGTATGTAACATTAAGTCTTTAAAACTTTTATTCTGCATATTTTCTTGTCAGTCTTCAGTGTGTACATTGTGAAACACATAACAGCTTCGTAAAACTCGTATCCTACTGTAATATTGTACATCTTTTACAATAATGGCATTTAGAAATCTTCTACGTTGTTACGTTTGCGATGGAAGATTCGTGCCCCGTATGATGACTCGAATTGATGGAGATAATAATGCTGCCAAAAGAGAAATTGCTATCATTCGACGAGATGGTTTCCAAAGACCAGCGTTAGAAGTAACTTGTATGACAAAAATATGTACCAACTGCAATCAATCGATTTGTGACGAGATTGTTGCTATGGAGGAAGATCCTGCCTGTTTAAGATTAAATGTGTTAACACAGACACGAAGTAGCACTTGTATTATATGTGATAGAACTGATAATTTGAATAGATTATCAGTTAAATGTAAAGTAGATGTTTTCATTTCACACAATATTTTTATCCCAGAAAACGTAAGATCTTGTCAACATCATTTGAACGACGATGGTGTGCTTCTCGGGCCGCTTGTACAAGGTTTACATTTCATCAACAGGCCCTATGTAATCAGAGGTTATTATCTTCAAGCTTTTTTGCAAGAACTTCGTGGCGTGGCAAATCAAACAAAAATATTGGATGAAGATAATCTTTCGGATAATGAATTTCAATGTCTGTATCCTATAAACAAACAACAATTCCAAGAATTGTTCACGTTTTGTGATGCAGTTCCTTGTCCTGGTGGTAATAGATATGTATATAAAAAGGACCTTCTTATGTTCTTATGTAAAATTCGTCATGGTTTGTCAGATGAGTTTCTCAAAGTTATGTTTCATTACTCGAGTAGGCAGGCAACAAGTATGGCTGTTGAGACAGTGCGAAAATCTTTAATGATTCGTTTTGTACCACAGAATATAGGATTTGACGCTATAACGAGACAAGATTATATCGATAGACATGTAACCGATTTTGCCAATCAGTTGTATAATTCGGAACCACAAACTCCTAGAGTAATTACATGCATTGATGGTACGTACATATATATACAGAAAAGTAGTTATTTCAGAGCTCTTCGACAGTCATATTGCGTTCACAAAGGTCGACACTTAATCAAACCAGTATTGATAGTTGCTCCTGATGGTTATATTTTAGATATACAGGGGCCGTACTTCTCTGACAGTCGCAATAATGACGCTGCGATACTGCAAAATGAATTTGATAGAGACGCCGAAAGGATGTTAAGATGGTTCCAAGAAGATGATATTGGGAGCTTTCCAGCAAGCGACACAAGTCGACACAAGTATCGTTTTATCTTTGTTACTCATTACCAAAAAAGAAAGATATAACGATGCTCGTGTCGACTTGTGTCGCTTGCTGGAAAGCTCCTATTGTCATACTTGATAGAGGTTATAGGGATGCAATTGAACTTCTGAGGCGTTTGGGCATCACATGGAAGATGCCAGCACTTCTTCCACGAAATGAAGCCCAACTCACGACAGAAGATGCAAATGACTCCCGTCTTGTCACAAAACAAAGGTGGATTGTAGAAGCCAGAAACGGACACTTAAAGCTAATATTCAAATTCCTACAGCAAACAGTACCGATGCATCATGTTCCTAATATTGGTGATTTTTGTAAAATAGCAGGTGCTATCATAAATAGATATCATCCCACTATCCATATGGAAGGAGCTGACGTAGAAAGAGCTAATCGTATGCTCGAAAAAGCGAGAGAACCGAACGTTGTACAAGCTCTTGTTGAGGTTCAAAATCTGAGAACCAAAAACGCTCAACGATGGGTACCAATAAATGAGGGGCAGTTAATAGACTTTCCAATGCTAGACATTGAATACCTTAAGAATTTAACGGTTGGTGTTTATCAAATAAAACTAGCACCCTCATACATTCAGGACAACGTACAACGAAACAACGATGAGCAATTCCAAATCGACATGTTACGTGATGCAAACCGTCTTCCACAGCCAGGATTACTGAGAGTGAGAGTTTATTCTAGGTTTCGTAATGCGACGAAATATCAACTTTGGATTTCATATAAATCCATCGATGATAATGAGATAGACGATGGTATGGACGAAAACATAGACGAGGAGCTGTCACCAATATTAGGATATTATTGTACCTGCAAGTCTGGTACTCGTACACTGGGTACTTGTGCTCACATATGTAGCGTTTTGTGGTATTTGGGTTATGCTAGAAACGAAGAGCACATAAAATATCCGTCAACTACACTAATTCAAACCGTCGCTGATGCTGGCAACCGACCACTTCCAAGGAATAGACACGTGCCTTAATTAGAAGTTCCACACGCGCGCACGCGCGGGCGCGCATACGCACACACACACACCCATACCACTACTTTCACTGGCGATGTTGCCATCTCCCACTTATGCTACACCTCTCATGTCTCCTTACAGTGCCAGACTAGAGTTAAGCTCAACAGGGTCTTCTTTCCCCGCTAATTTTTCCAAGCCCGTTCCCTTGGCAGTGGTTTCGCTAGATAGTAGATAGGGACAGTGGGAATCTCGTTAATCCATTCATGCGCGTCACTAATTAGATGACGAGGCATTTGGCTACTGTAAAGAGAGTCATAGTTACGACCGCACCGGGGGGTCTGGGGTGGCGGTTAGCCCCCCCAGAATCCTCCCCGTGGTCGGAGTGCGACCAACGTTATCAGTACTTCCCTTCGCGCTAGCATCAGAGCCGCTACCGTGGATTTGCCCATTACAGAGTACATACCCGAAGATTACATACTCCCGGTAGAGGCGACTCTTCCGACGTAGGGGCACGGTTTCCCGTAACGCCCTTATGACTCACTATTGTACCTGTGGTGTTCCCCAGGTAGCAGGGTTCAGTCCTGCAGCGAACGTGATCCACTCGGATTAGATCAGCCCAAACTGACAGGACCTGGGGTACCATAGTACCCCTTTTACAGGTAATGCGCAACATAAGCTTCATAGCGCGACCCACACTAGGTCCTCCATGCCGCCCATTCGGCTATGCGAACCACCGCCCCTACGAGTCCGACACCAACTGGTAGGGCACCGGTAGCCTCCCGGTGGGGCTTCTACCCCCGTAGTACTCGTGTCGAGCGTACCCCGCTCACGTTTGACGAGTCGCCGTCGCCGGTGCCGTGCTCACCAGCTACCACGTAACGCACAGATGCGCTGTTAACGCGTCGCTCATCGGTTGCCCGGAGATCCGGGATTCGGCAGCAGTCAACGCGCCTTAGGAATATACGGCACGTGGTGGGCCATATACCCCGCTCGTGTCGGGCACCGCCCACGCTAGACGAGCTCCCGCCGCGATCCGCCTCGCGAGACGCTCTTCTGTTCAGTACGACCGGCTGCATCCGTTACGCCAAGTTGGTTACTAGGGATTGGGCAGCAGCACGGCCGTTTTATGGGCAAACGGCACAGGGTACACCGTTTACCCGCGCTTGCTTGAATTTCTTCACGTTGACATTCAGAGCACTGGGCAGAAATCACACACACACACACACACACACACACACACACACACACACACACACACACACACACACGTGAGAGGCTAGGGGATTACTCACTTTAAACCAACACCCCGAAGGGATCAGCTTCCTGCTACGTCCACGTCGTTGATCCTGGGTTACGCCGAGAGCAGGGCACACACATACACACACACACACATACACACACACACACATACACACACACACAACCACCGACCCACACACATACGCACACACCTGCATGCGCGCGAGCGCACACGAATACACATGCAATTCGTATATATTAAAGCTATATACATACGCTAAAACATCTATTTTCTCAATGTTTGGAGTCGAATATCTCAAAAACTAGCCATTATTGGTCTTCCAGCCCTATGAGACATTTGATCAGGACAACATTAACTACATCATATTCAAATTTCAGCCAAATCGACTGGGAGCCATTTCGCAGCCTTTTTGTGCAAGGTCCTTTGATGTACAACGCCCTTAGCACCGTGAATTTTTCGAACTAGTTGACCATTCCCGTTTTCAAAACAATAGCCAGAATGAGCCCAAAGTGGGCCCCAATCTGCTACACTTTGTGCCAAATGTAGTAGTTGATGAACGTTGTATGTCATAGCAGCTTTCGAATAATAGTGTTCGGTGTAACAAACAAATTTTGTCAATAATATATGAGCATAATTGACCTCGTCACGTGTAATGCTTTTCTTTAGTAAAATATAGAATGCTTCTACTAAAAGTGACCAATGCTTTACCCATATTTCTAAATGTGGAAAACATAGTAATATCGGTAAACTGTAGTACAGAATCCAATTCTCCCACTCTCTTGCCTTCCAATATTTTCTATCTCGTATGGAGCGAGATAAACGAGCAATTTGATTGGGAGCTTTTATTGTTAATAACAAGTTGTCAATTTTATTAATATCATTATTGGATAAAGAATATGGCAAGTTGTTCGATTCGATCCAATACCCTGAAAATTGTTCCGCTATTCCCAGACAAAGACAGTGCATACTGTCTGGTACAAAACCAGATATAATATTAAAACCTTGCAAATTAATTAAACACGAAGGTCTTTTTACACCATAAATGGGATTTCGAGATGTAAGACTGTCGCATGTGTTCGATTGTTTCAATTTCAGTTCTTTTAGGTGGTACTTCATTTAATAAAGTATATTTTACACTTCCACCTCTCTTGTGGAAAACATAATATCCTGGGTGTAAACACCAATTACATCCGAAATAGCCATTATACTAAACCATACCCTGCATTGGTGCACGGGCAACAGAGTCTACGCAGCAACATATGGTGAATACTTTAATAGTACGTACTTCATTTGCAATAGTACACCGTACACCATCATTTGACAATTTGTTCATGTGAACAATGTACGGCTTCAGAAAAATATTCATATTTGGTTTATCTTTACCGAACCATATGCCGCATACTACAGGTCTACTAGTTCTTACATCCAAGGGTAATTTATAATCATTTGAATCGGCCAAATAGAAAATCTAGAGCTTTCGAAAATCGGCGCTTCATCACTGTTCATCGTAGTCGTAGCAAAATTAAGTTTATCATTTGTTGACAATGAGTCAACAAATTCTTTGTATAATACTCCGTCCGTAATATCATCAAATTTTTCATGATTTCGCACCCTTTCGCGAATTACATAATCATAATATTTCGGATTGTTTTGAATTAAATTTGCAATTTCGTTATTTACATGCATAATAGCAAAAAAGTCATTATATGTTGTATCTTTTAATTCAATTACAGTATCGCATGCTTGACATTCAACGCGGCGATCTTTGCGATCAAACTTTGCTACATATTTTTTGCAATATGGACAAACTGCATGATATTCTATGACCGTTTCTAGATTGAACATTTGGTCAACAAGATAGCGCGTACTAGGTAACAAAGAAAAATTTAAAAAACAGTTTAACATTTTAAAAAAATCAGCTAATGCACTGTTACGTCAAGCTCCGGAATTTGTAGAATATTAGGTTTAGAAGGATAACACGGCGTGGGTGAAGTGCCCACTTGCAGTATTCAATGCCATCCACAACAAGGGTGGCAAACTGCAAGTGGGATGGTTTATCGCCCGAGTGCAGGCGCTCGAATCAAGGCCCCTCCAGTGCTTTAGATGCCTGGAGGGGGGCCATGTGCGAGCCCAATGCACTAGCGCAATCGACCGCAGCTGGTGTTACCGGTGTGGCGATAGTGGACACCTGGCCCGAGGGTGTCACGCGGTCCCAAAGTGCCCCATTTGAGTCGACCTGGGGAGACCGGCGGGGCACCGAGCGGGTGGAAAGGCGTGCACCTCCGCCAAAAAGAAGGTTAAGCCTAGATTGGCGGTAGGTGCAGCCAAACCCAAGCCCTCCTCGGCGAAAGGAGAGGAGAAGATGGAAGTGGAGGTTATATCCGAGTCAGCCCGTCCGCTGCCGAGGATAACCAACATGGAGGTGGTGGACCTCCCGGTTACCGGCAGGCAGCCGGTTAAAAGGACAGCCCCGGCGGCTGAGGACGGCGGCGACACGGAGGGAAAGCCGTTAGCCCAGAGGAGGAGGAAGAACAGGGGGCAGGAGAAGATGACGCAGTCGCAACTACCGCCGCCACCTGCCACGTCGCAAGAGCCCGCAACCACGCGGGAAGAAGAGGAGCCGATAGGGGAACAAATGGTGTCGATGCAGTTGACCCCGCTGCCGACACCAGTCCCGCCCGCGACGCCCGATGCAATTGGGCAAGATGAGAAGGAACAGTTACCTGCTGCAGAGCCCAATGAGGGGCAAAGGGATGGAGAGGAGGGGGAGGCCTTCGGGGACGGTTATTACTGATGCCCCTACAAAAGCTTTTACAGGCCAACCTGAACCACTGCCGCGCTTCGCAGGACGTATTTTTGCATACTATGGCGGAGCGCGGCTGTGGCCTGGGAGTGGCCGCCGAGCCGTACTGGGTGCCGCCAAACCACACGCTGTGGGCGGGTAGCCGGTGCGGCTTGGTGGCGATTACATGGAGGCTGACGGACGAGCCTGTTGCCTGTTCTCGAGTCAAGGCAGGTGACGGGTTCGTCATGGTCAAATGGGACCGCGTTTTCGTTACGGGGGTATATATATCCCCTAATGTGGACGTGGCCTCCTTCGAGAGGGTTTTGGAGGACCTTAGAGTCTGCCTGGCGAGGATCCTGCCCGGACAAGTCATTGTGGCCGGGGATTTCAATGCCAAATCGGCATTGTGGGGCTCCCCGGTCACGGACGGGAGGGGCAGGATCCTCGAGTATTGGGCGGCGGGTCTAGGACTGACAGTCCTAAACTCCGGGGGCGTACAGACCTGCGTGAGGCATCGGGGGGGGGGGGGTCCATAGTCGATTTGACATGCGCGAGCCCCGCCGTTGCCCGCAGGGTAAAAAAATGGAGGGTGGCCGAGAAGGTTGAAACCTTGTCAGATCATCTTTTCATCGAGATAAGCCTCCCGGTCACCCCCCCCCCTCGGAAGTCCAGGCCCGCCGCAGGGAAGTCGCCCATCGCTTCCCCTAATGGGCACTTCGAAAGATGGATGGAGACATACTACAAGCCTCCATGCACACCTCGTTGTGGGTGGACGACGTCCTTGGACAGTCAAAGGACGTGGATAAGGTCACGAATCGGATCGGGGAAAATATGACGGCGGCATGTGATGCCAGTATGCCCCGATCCCGACCTCATCCACGCAAGGCTGCGTATTGGTGGACGGAGGAGATCGCCGAATTAAGGCGCTCCTCCGTCCACGCAAGGCGTCGCTGGTTGCGGGGTAGACGCGACCAACATCTAGATGCATGGAGGAGGCGGGAGTGGACTACCGCTCCGCCAAGCGGGTCTACTCCTGGGCCATCAAGCAGGCCAAGGACCGATCATGGCAGGAGCTCCTGCAGGACCTGGACAAAGATCCGTGGGGGCGCCCATACAAAATGGTACTTAACAAACTGAGGACATGGGCGCCCCCGGTAACGGAGTCCATGGACCCCGAGTTCCTAGAGGAGGTGGTCGACACCCTCTTCCCCGATGATCCCGGGGAGAGGGTGAACGGCGGTCCCACTCCACCCGATGTGGAGTGGGACGAGGAGCTCGGGGTATCCGTGGACGAGTTGAGGAAAGCCGCAAAAAGGCTGAAAGCTGGGAAGGCTCCGGGTCCTGATGGAGTTCCTGGAAAAGCGTGGTCCTTGGCCACGGGGGAGCTGGCCGAGCACTTGAAAGATTTGTTCACCAAGTGTCTCAGGAATGGCCGGTTCCCCCAAGCTTGGAAGACGGCGCGATTGGTCCTTCTCCCCAAACCGGGGAAGCCCGCCGACCAGCCGTCGGCGTATAGACCAATTTGCTTTCTGGACGAGGTCGGCAAACTGTTCGAAAGAATCATTGCCGACAGAATCGTCCAGCATCTGTCCCGGACTGGTCCCGATCTTTCTCGGGACCAGTATGGCTTTCGAGATGGCAGGTCTACGATCGACGCTATCAAGCGCGTCGAGGCCCTCTCGAAAGCCGCGGTGGAGGCCGGCAGGGTGTTGCTGGGCGTCAGTTTTGACGTGGCGAATGCTTTCAACACCCTGCCGTGGCCGGTGATAAGGGGGGCGCTTGAGTACCACGATGTCCCCCTTACTTAATAGCCGTCATTTACAACTATTTTCGGGACAGGCAATTGGTCTATACAGACTGAGACGGCAATATAAAGGTCAAGTTGGTCGTACGGGGGGTTCCGCAGGGGTCGGTGCTCGGCCCACTTCTGTGGAACCTGGGGTACGACTCCGTTCTCCGTATCGCCCTCCTCCCAGGATGTTGGCTGAATGGTTTCGCCGACGATACATTCCTGGGAGTTGAGGGCGACAGTTGAGAGGAGGCCATCGCAATTGCAAACGTCGCAGTGAGGCAGGTTGTGGCCGCAATGCGAAAGGTGGGCCTAAGGGTGGCTCCCCAGAAGACACAAGCTGTTTTCTTCTACGATAAGTCCATGGGGAGTCCACCTGCGGCCCACATTGTTGTGAAGGAAACCCGTGTCTCCGTAGAGGCCCATATAAAGGTCTTGGGCCTCTGGTTGGATGGCACCTGAAGCTTTGGCGAGCACTTCGCTCGCCTAACTCCCAGAGCTAAAGGTGTGGCTAACAGCCTCGCCAGGCTCATGCCAAATCTGGGAGGGGCGAGCAGCCGTGCTCGCCGATTTTATGCCGCGACCGTGCACGCCGTGACACTGTATGGCGCCCCGGTCTGGGCGTCAGCGGTGGAGAGCTCGCGCAGTATACAGGCGCAGCTCAGGCAGGTGCAGCGTTCGATCGCACTGCGAGTGTCACGAGCGTATAGCACGGTCTCGCATGCGGCGACGACGGCTCTGGCGGGCCTTCCCCCACTAGAGCTTGCAGCTCGGCAGTACGCTGAAGTTCATAGGCGTACAAGGGAGCTGCAAGCAGGGGGAGGACAAATCCTGCCCAGAGCCCGTCTAGCGATAAGGCTCCAGGAGAAGGCGGCCCTGGTCAGACGCTGGCAAGATTACCTTGCCAACTCTGAGTTTGGCCAGAGGACCGTCGACGCCATCCGACCCTGTCTGGCAGAATGGCTGGACAGTCGGAGATACGGGGTGTCGTTTCACGCAGTGCAGGTGCTCACCGGACACGGTTGTTTCGGTGTGTACCTGCACCGCATCGGGAAGGAGGCCACACCCGAGTGCCATCACTGCGACGAGGAGAGGGACACGGCGCAGCACACGCTGCAAGACTGCCCGGCGTGGGCCGTGCAGCGCCGTGTCCTGGTTGAGGCCATTGGCCGGGATCTCTCCCTCTCGGCGATTGTGGCGGCAATCGTCGGGAGGGAGGAGAAATAGGGGGCGTTTCTGCATTTTTGCGGTGCAGTAATGTCCTCCAAAGAAGAGGCGGAGAGGATCCGCCGCGGGGAGATAGATCCTCCCCCGGCGGACCTCTCCCAATAGATTTACATGGGTGGGTGGATCACACCGATCA
Organism: Temnothorax nylanderi; assembly: GCF_030848795.1. Taxonomy (NCBI): domain Eukaryota; kingdom Metazoa; phylum Arthropoda; class Insecta; order Hymenoptera; family Formicidae; genus Temnothorax; species Temnothorax nylanderi. The sequence goes on from NW_027249223.1 coordinate 270,819, forward strand.
CACCCACTTATATCCGCTGGCAAGTCAGCCAGCGGTGTTGGTGCTGTACCACACTACAGCACGAGTTAACGCCGCACCTCCGGGGTACCCCCCTCCGACTGAGGGGGGGACCCCGGAGGATGAGAGGTTCGGCGTCCCGGTGGGAGACAACGGGGCGTCGAACCAAAACCTCCCTCAAAACACTGGAAGCAGTGGCGGGGCGGGTGGTGTCCGCACCCCGCCACACAATAGATCCATCAGAGCTCCTATGAGCCAAGAGCTGGAAACAGCTCATAGGAGGAAGCCCAATTAGGGCTTGGCGCCGGGGGGCGTTCCGGACGCAATTATAACAAGTTCCCGGGCGCCCCTTATTGACACAGAGACAGACACTCGTGGAGTTTTAGCCGTTAAGAATCCGGCACTCCCCTCACTCTCCTCCCAGGGGGTGAGGGGGTCTTCCCCCTCCTACACTAGTAGAGGGGGCTACTGGCAGAAACCGGGCTTCGGCCCGGGATTCTAGTAGTCGAAGATTTCTCCACGTTAAAAAAAAAGGTTTAGAAGGATAGCAAGAAAAAGGCTATCTAGAAGAGGGGAGATAGGAAGACGTAACGAGATCTTATCGTATCTCGGGTGCACGCTGGAAAAGACGCGTACCTCGAGACGAATGCACGTTTCGGGAAACTCCAGTCATGGGTCAACGTCCAGAAGGGACGCTATTACACCTACTGTGAGTTTCGTGCACTCGTGGTCCTATTTTTGGTCAAGGAAATTAATCCATATAACCAGGGATCGGACCGTGTGCGACTTTCGAGAGAGCAAGGGAGCTGAGGACGAGGTCTTATTCTATGAAATAAATGGTATTCATTTTACAATATATACATATTTATTAATAACAAGGGCATTTAGACATTTATTATTAAAAGAAATATCTAATAAAATTTAAGCACAGTATAATTACAATAGAGAAGTAGGCAAATCGTTATATATGGATGTGCGTGTGTGAGAAGTGTACATGTGTGGGAAAGGCGCGGGTGTTGCAATGGTACGGAGGTCTTCGAGCAGGATTTAGAGGGAAAAGAATCTAAATTAAATTGACATCCTGCTCGGATTATTACAAAATCATTATTAATAATAAATTTATATGGAAAAGAAGGAAAAGAGAAATTAAATGAACCGTCAGGCCCGGCACGTCAGCCAAACCCGCTTCCCGACCAAGCCCGACACGCCCCGCTCCTCAGAGCCAATCCTTATTCCGAAGTTACGGATCCAATTTGCCGACTTCCCTTACCTACATTAGTCTATCGACTAGAGGCTCTTTACCTTGGAGACCTGCTGCGGATATGGGTACGAACCGGCGCGACACCTCCACGTGGCCCTCTCCTGGATTTTCAAGGTCCGAGGGGAAGATCCGCCGCAACTGCGGTGCTTTTCGCGTTCCAAACCCTATCTCCCTGCTAGAGGTTTCCAGGGAACTCGAACGCTTATACAGAAAAGAAAACTCTTCCCGGATCTCCCGACGGCGTCTCCAGGTCATTTTGGGTTACCCCGACGAACACTCTTACGAGGGCCCGAATTGTATGCGGTTCCGCTGCCGGGTTCCGGAATAGGAACCGGATTCCCTTTCGCCCGACGGAGAAATAAAATGAATGATTAAATGAGAAATTAAACATCGCCGACTCGACAAGTTCTTTATAAACGATCGAATATGCCCTGTCAACGGTCTTCTATATATTTTAATTATCAACGAACAAATTATGTAAGCACTTTATTTTTATTAACTGTGAACTATATATGTCACATGTCGTAATATTTTTTATCATTAGTTTTTAGATGTGGCGTAGCAGGCATTATGCCTAACTAATTAATATTTTGTACTTGTAACGCTTGATAAGGACCTAAACCCGAGGTTGAAACGTAGCGTGCTATTTAATAAAATTGGCCAGTTGGGTCGAATGAAGATACACCTAAGCTGAAGAAATTAAATGGTGTAATGTATGTACATATTGAGGAACTATTGCGGTTAAGGTTACATTAATTTAATGGTGTTGCTTATCTAATCTAAAGAAATCGATTCATATACGATTTCCACGCTGGAACTGGAGAGCGCGGGGGAAGGTGATCGACTGTAGAGAATCTCGATGGTCGATGTGGAGAATGCGGGGGAGGGTGTCCTATAGTACCTACGGTTGTTCGGGATATTCGAATGGAGGCGGGGAATAAGAGTCCAGGAAAGGGCTGTGGCGGGGATCCTCGAGTTCCTCGGAAGGAACCGGGGAATAGGAGGGCTCTAGGAAGGGCGATGAGTCAGGGGTATCGGGAAGGATCGATAGCTCAGAGAGACAGGGAGAAGTGGAGGAGGCGCGAAACGCGGCGAATATCTACGATGTTTTACGTAAGAACGTAAGAGCTTCCGCTCTATGACGCGCGCCTGCCTGCTCCGGTTTATCCGATTCCGGATAATTACCCGCAGGGACTTGCAGCGGTGCACGTGTGAGTACACTAAAATTGCTTTATAATTTTAAAACCGAAATAGGAGGAAGTTTTAAAGATATATATATATATATATATATATATATGTATTCCTGTTATTGTATATCCTATGTATATATGAAAAAAAGGGCTAGCAGATATTTCGGACTTACTATTGCTGACGGCGATCTCGGGATGTAACGTCTCTGGGTCAGTAATCGCGGCGGTGAAGCTGGATCGAGAATTCTTCTGGACCCTTGGTTCGATACTGTGACGCGATGATATTGACGCGCACAGAATTTAGTTATAATAAAGTTGACAGCGGAGGTCGAGACCAAAAGCGATTGTATTATGAATCCCGTGGACGCGGACTCTACTGTTTAGAGTTTCGGAATGAATCGGTGTCCCGCTGTCGCGGTTTATATATGATTTTTAGGGATGGGTTATCAAGGAATATGTCTCAACCTTTTGGTGGGTGACCTGTTTTTCGATGATGACTCTTGTTAGTCATCGATTGAAAAACATGTTTTTCTCACGGATCGAGACGCTAGATTTCGAAATTTCTATTGTCTCGTCCTTATCTGTTTTTGTCTAGCGTGAAGTGTTTTTCCCGAATTTTCCCCGGGAGTGTATATGACGGCCCGCTCGGCTATTGACCGGCGGCGCAGGTTTCACAATTTCTCACGGATCGAGACGCTAGATCTCGAAATTTCTATTGTCTCGTTTTATCTGTTATTGTCTGGCGTCAAGTGTTTTTCATGAATTTTCCCTGGGAATGACGGCCTGACCGGCTATTGACCGGCGGCACAGGTTTCACAATTAATATACGTATTTTGTTTGATTGGATGTCGGAAAGAATGATGATTCATTATCATCAGTAACCTGCCCGCCGATCGACAAATATTATTCGGTTTTCGTCATCCCAAGAACAATTCTGTTAGAAAAACATCTTACGAAAGGTTTTTATGAAAGAAGGAAATCGCAAAGTCCACAGGACGTAACAGGACTTTGTAATAAACAATACGTGATTCCATACTTTAAAACTGTAAGTAAAATTTCAGCTTTACTCACGACTACTTGAGCATTTATAGTCTCATTATTCTCATCTTTTTGCGTCATTTCTATTAATCTACTAAAACCAATATAATTATTTTCACTATTGACATCTTCAGAGTTGACTTTTTCACAAACATCATCGTCATCGTTATCGTTATCATCTTCATCGCTAAATTGAAATAATTCTTCATGTGCATCGTAGACCCATAAATCCTGTAGATATAAATTTTTTAACGTTTTTTATTATAGAATTTTAAAAAATAGTTTGTGACGTTGCAGTTTCGCTGCATCGTTGCAGCGCCCCGCCGCCGTCACAAGGCGCGGGTTTCGCGACCTTTTTCACGCCCGAGGACGGTTCAACGAATCGATACGAGATCTCCAGGGGCATATTATAATTGCGTTACGACATACTGATCCTTTTTGTTTTATTCTGTATCATTTGCGTGGCGCCTCACCGAGCCGAAGACCGGAGTATCCTGAGAGGGTGCAGAGGATCGCGGAAAACGGAGTCGACGGGAAGGATAACGGCGAGAGATCGGACGACGGCAAGCGGATCGAAGCGACTCGCGGGCCGCCGAGAGCGACGGAGCGCAGGAAACCACGCGCGCGGCGCGTGACACCGCGGCGGGCGGACTCCTAATGGCAGGGCCCCGGGACGCCAGGGCTAAATCCGCTAATCTGCCCTCCTCACACTGCTGACCGGATTCCGGGATAGGTGGCCACCATTCCCGAACCGAAAAGGAGGAATACGGAGGCAGACACGTCCCGTCCGCCGCCGGGAAGAATCCCGGAAAAATTGCCGCGCGAGCGAAGGGCCGTTGAGCGCCCTGCGGAAAGCCGTAATTCACGGCCCTACGCACGAATCCGCCGCGAGCCTGCGAGCTCACCCCTCATTGGTCCGCGCTCCAACGTCGCGGGCCGCGTACGCCCGGGGTGGGGTGCGCTATCGATTCCGCCATCGAGCGAAATTTCGGGAGCATTCGTGAATCGTCCTCGATAACCGACGCACGTCAAAGGCCAAGTCGCGATATTCTCTGCGCGTTAAGTCGCATTTTGGGGAGCTGAGTACGACGTCCGGCTGCTCTCGTTACGACCCTTGGGACGACGGCGAGGACCCTCGGGAGAGAATCTGCCTACGGTGAGGTTGCCTCGGTAACTTTTATGTAAAGCCACGACACCGCTCCCCGGGTCGCGCTCTCGCTCGGGAAAGTTCGCGATATCTAGCGTATTCGCCGACAAGGCGTATTTAGCGATCGATAGCGAGAGCGAGGGGCACCGGAATGGTCTCGTGGCCGTGGGATCGCGATCGAAATCTACGAACCTCTGGAGATCGCGGTAGGCGCGTCGATGACGACGTTCGATATCGCGAATACGCCATTTCTCGCGCCCTTCACGTTCACGACCGCGTGTCTCGTTATGCGTAGTATTGCGCCCGGTCGAATCTTAGATTCTGCACGCGATATTAATGGCGTCAGAGGGATATTCGCGTTGGTTTAATTGCGTTACTTACGATTCGCGTTCGGGCATTTAGACTATCCTCGCGATATCGGCTGCGTTGAGATATTATTCGCGGTAGGATGTGGTTCGCCTTAAGATACCATCCGCGTCGACCTAAGGTTGCGTCTCGTTATTACTCGCGGTAATTCCGTAATCTTTCTCGCGTTAATTCGAGTATTTCGCGTTATGCCGAGTGTCTCGGCGCATCATTTTTCGCGTTGGACGATTGCTGACGATCGCGGGTGTTGCGTTCGATCAGAATCACTTGCGTATTCTCCGTTTCGTGCGTTAGGATAAATCGGTCATTTCGCGTTAGTTATAGCATTGGTCGCGGTAATTCCGTCTATTTTCTCGCGTTAGTTTAGTATTTCGCGTTACGTCAAGCGCCCCGGCGCCTTATTCTTCGCGTGAGGATATCCCTGGCGATATCACATGTTGCGTTCGTTCCTTCTTGCGTTGGGACGTTACTCGCGTCGCGTTCGTGCGTTAGTTTCAGATTATTCTTTGCGTTAGTTTAAGATTACTTTTTGCGTTAGTTTAAGGTTGTTCCCTGCGTTAGATTGAGATTATTACTTGCGTTAGAGTAAGATTCTTATGGCGACAGAATCCCGGCACGGGTTTGGGAACTTGCGTTCACGCGCTCCAAGCGTGGCGCATTATCCTTTCGCGGTATTTCGCGCTATTATTTCGCGTTTATTTCCGTTATGTCGTAGTCAGTCGTAATTTTTACCGATACTCTATATTATTTATCCGCGTCATATTCTACTGTTATTATCTGTGAAATTCTATGATCTCGATGATTTTGTAAGTTTAGTTCTCTTCTCGCGTTATCTTGCTTACTAACTGCGCCTTCCGCGCGTTTACTGAGTTAACGTAATTTTTCGTTTATTTCTGGCGTCCGCGTTATCATAATTGGTTATTACAAAATCTGACGCCCGCGTTATCAATCACCTATTTGTTTTGGTTCGATTAAGAGACGCCGAATTGGCATTTATTGTTCATCCGAAGATTATCACAGAATAAATGTTATTCTTTACTTGTTAATGGCTTGAGTTACGATATTCTTTATTAGGCGTCACCTCGCCGAATACCGCGCTGCCCTCCATCAACCCCGCCCTGCTATTAGGTCGAGCTAGCCATTCCCTCGCACACCGACTTATTTCGTTTTGCGTCTCGTTTTTGGTTTCTCGCGATTTCGCGGACGCGAATTTACGCGTCTGGCGCCCAACATTAGAAATCGTTTCGTGGAGTGTCGGAGGTGCGAGAGAATCACCGGAGAGGCCTACCATCCTGCTCTCCTTTCTCCTTTTGATCCGGCACACGTCCCGGACCGCTCTGGGAGTGAAAAAGTCGTGACAAGTTATAAAAATAATTGTAATTTTCAAAGGTCTATTGGGAAAATTTGTAATTAATTTCAACATTTACATATCTTTGTATAATATATAAAAGAATTGGGTAAAGTAAACGTAGTAACAGTGAAAGAAAACAAATTAATTTTTTGAAGACAAAAAGTTATTTTGAATTCTAAAACTTACAGGCAAACTTATCTTCAAAATATGTAAATTCTAAACCATTTTAAATTTTCAATTTGTTTTTAGAAGCTATTATAAGTAACAATTAAAAAACTTTTAAAAAATAATAGGTAATTAATCGCCAGTGATGAAATAATACAACGAAATTGTTAATCGGCCTGACTGGCAAAACTTTATTAGATATCAACTACGTTTCGACCCCTGCTTGGGGTCGATATCAAGTTAGATGCTGGAACAATACAAATTAACGGTAATCAACACATGCCGGAATGTGCATTAATAACCGTGGAACGAAATACATTAAATATTAACTTACATGGATCTTTGTGCGTCAATATTACAAAATTTGAGTCATAGTTATTGCGTAAACGGTCTGCGGATAGATGGAACGAACCATGACCGTCTCGTGTAGAGCCCGAGCAACGACTGATACAAGCGTGATAAACAATCACCGAACACCGTATATAACATAGAAGGCCAAGTTTAAAGTGAAAATATTATGCGATCGTAGACCAATGGTAAATTTTCCGTGTCTTTCTGAGAATTAATAGCCTCTTTATGCTTTTTAATAAATAATATTTCCGAGATTTCGCGTTTTTTAAGATTTTGTTCCGTGTGTAAAATTTGCGCATCCTGCCATTTAAAATTATGGTTAAAATCAGTTCTATGTCTGCTAACGACAGAGTGCTGATTGGGGTGCTTCTTAATGTCAGAACAATGTTCTTTTATACGTGTTTCCATATGCCTCTTAGTTTGACCAATATAGCAAGCGTTACAATCGGAACAGTCAAGTTTGTAAACGACACCTGTGCGTTTCTTACTATCTAATCTATCCTTCCCTTTTTTAATTAGCACGTCCAACTTCTTGGGGATCGTATATAAAGTGCTTAGGCCATAATTACTAAAAATTCGCCGTAAGTCTTCACTAAAAGTTTTTACATACGGGATGGGTACATAACTTTTTAGATCTAGATTGTTGTGTTTCCGATCGTCGTTGCTAACAATATCATCATTATTCGACCGTTTATAATTAATTTCAACAATTCTTTTGCGTATGTGTTTGTTCACAAGCGAGTCGGGAAAATAATTATTCGACAAAATGGCTTTCACAACGTCGATATTATCCTCATGAAAACGCTCATCAGACAAAAGTATAGCACGGTCGACTAAATTTATAATGGTATTAATCTTATACTTTAGCGGATGACTGGAGAAGTAATTGATATATCTACCTAAAAACGTTGGTTTATGATACCAGTTAGTAAATAAAAAATTGTCCTGTCTGAATACAGTCGTGTCCAAAAAATTCAAACAATTGTTCATCTCCAGTTCATACGTGAATTTAAGGCGAGAGTGATAATTGTTAAAAGTACATACAACGTCATTGAGCTTCGACTTCGGAATACACATAAAAATGTCATCCACATATCGGCAATATATGTCGATTTAAAAGTCAAAGGATTGAAGGCAAAAAGTTTCCAAGTCGTCCATAACAATGTCAGCCAAAATCGGGAAGAGGGGAGAACCCATTGGGCTACCGAAGATCTGTTCGTAAAATTCGCCATCAAAAGAAAAACTGGTAGAATTTAAAATCATCCTGATGGCAAATAAGAATTGCTCCAGGTTCATCCGGGTTTTTCCCGATATTGTATCCCACCTTTTTTCGATTGCAGTCAAAACAAGATCCATGGGTATGTTCGTGAACAACGCAACAACATCGAGAGAAACCAGAATGTAGTCCGGAGGGATGTTGAACTCTTTAATGCTCATCACGAACGACCAACTGTGTCTTTAACATTAGATTTTGGTTTCGCGACTGCTTTATCAAGGATGTTATGTAAATAAGTAGCTATATTATACAAGGGGCTTCCGATTGCAGACACAATTATGCGTAAAGGATAACTTTCTTTATGGATCTTCGGAAGTCCGTAACAACGAGGGAGGTTGCCATTCGTGCAATTTAATGCATTATACACCTTCGTGTCAATAATATCATTCTTTAGCCATGACTTCACTAAACAATTAAGTTTCGTAGTAATTATCTTTACCGGGTCCTTATTTACCTTTCTGTATGTGGATGGATCATTGAGCAATGCTTTCATTTGACTAACATAATCATGTCTGTCCATAATGACTGTAGTCTGACCCTTGTCAGCATTAGTGACTAAAAGATCAGCATTGTCCAGGAGATAAATTCCGTTATTATATTTGTCGGCAAGGAAACATGTAAAGCATTTTCAATCCTTTGACCCTCAGATAATTACGGTAAAGATAATTTTTATTTTAATTATTTTACAACTTAAAAAATACTAATTATAATTCAATAAAATTATAACTTGTAAATAATAAAAATTACTTTAATTTCAATTTTTAAGCTATTACAACTATTATTTTTAAAGAAAAAATTGTTTGTAGAAAATGATTTTTGTTCTTCTTCTTATGACGCCATCTCCTTTCGAAGGTTGGCGATCCAAATGGCCAACAGTTTTAGATACTGCCATGCGAAAGATGTCCACTGAAGTACAGCCAAACCATCTTCTGATGTCTTTCAGCCAGGAATTTTGGCGCCTGCTGATGGATCTCTTCCCCTGAATCTTGCCCTGGATGATCAGTCGCAGGAGTTCGTATCTTTATCCTCGCATCAGGTGTCCTATATATCTCGTCTTTCTCTCCCTGATTGCCAACATGAGTTCCTTCTGTTTCTGCATACGGCTGAGGACTTCCTCATTGGTTATTTTGTTTACCCATGATATGCGCAACATACGACGGTACAGATACATTTCGAAAGCATCTATTTTCCTTTCCGTATTTGGGTCAAGAGTCCAGCTTTCGCAACCGTATAACAGGGTAGAGAATATGTAGCACCTGATCATACGGACCCTGAGATCCAAGCTTAGATCCGATCTCGTGAAGAACGTCTTCATACTCGTAAATGTTCTTCTAGCCTGCTCGATTCTTGATCTGATCTCTTTCTTAGGGTCATATAGACTGGTCATGATGGTTCCAAGATATTTGAAGGACGAGACTTGTTCCACAGTTGCCCCCTTAATAATCAGATGTGCATGCACATGTGTCTTTGAGAAAGCCATGGTTTTGGTTTTCGTAGTATTCATGAAGAGGCCAAAGCTTTCACTGTGTCGAACTGTCTATCATGTTTTGCAAGTCTTGCATGTTCTCTGCTAACACAACGGTATCGTCAGCATATCTGATATTATTAATCGTCCTGCCATTAATCTTAATTCCACCAGTAACTCCCTCTAGAGCTTCCTTGAAAATAGCCTCCGAGTATATATTGAATAGTAGTAGTGATAAGACACATCCTTGCCGCACTCCTTTCTTGATGAGAGTTGTTTCTGACGTTGCTGATTCCAGTCTAACTTCTGCGGTTTGTTGCCAGTAGAGGTTTGAGATTAAGCGTATTTCTTCACTGCCGATCCCAGTCGCTCTGAGGATCTCTATCATCTTATGATGTTTGACGCAGTCGAATGCTTTTCTATAGTCAATGAAGCATGCAAATACATTGATGTTCATGTCCCGCCATTTTTGTGTTAGTACGTTCAAAGAGAACAACGCTTCGCGGGTGCCAAGACTATTCCTGAATCCGAATTGGGTTTCATCCAGCTAGTATTCGCATTTCCTGAAGATCCGGGTGTGAATTATTCTAAGGAATATTTTTAGAACATGAGATATGAGACTAATCATGCGATAGTCATCACAGCGTGAGGCCTGAGTCTTTTTTGGCAGAGTAATAAATGTCGATTTCAACCGGCAGGGATATTACCTGATCTATAAATCGCATTGAAAAGTGCGATCAGTAGATCCAGTCCCTTACCTTCTCGGTCGGCTATCAGTTTGATGATTTTTGTTACTCAGCGGTAATAGAAACAATAATATTTTTAAAAATAATGTATTATTCAATAATTTATTAGCATAAAAATTTAAAAAATAATGGATTTAAAAAATATTTTTTGGCATCAAAAATTATTTTTTAGCATCGAAATTATTTTTGGGGAAATTAACTGCCAATATATTGGCAGCGGTTTTTAAATTGCAAAATATTCACATATATTTAAAAAAATTTTTATTCTGCAATTAAAAATTAAAAAAAGGAATTCTGAGTTGCAATTAGATTCTCAAGTAACTTCTAGATACAATATTTTAATGTAATGGGTTAATACAAAAATGTATGCTACAAAAAAATCTGTGAAAAAATTAAAAGTTACTAATATTCATAGCCCTACTTCTTTGTTTTAAATTTGTAAAGAAAAAAAATAACTTCAGTAGCAATTTTTTAATACAATATCCCGAGTTCAAATTAACTAAGGTAGAAATAAGAGCCTGATCAGAATCCTAAGACAGGAGCTCGATTAAGTTCCTGATAAAAATCTTAGGCGTGTTCGTTTTCACTGTAATTCTAAACTAGTTCAATAAGTTAGAATGAAAGAACATATATTTGTTTCATTCTAACTTATTGCACTATATTGCACTAGGTCAGAAGTGCAGCGAAAACAAACAGACCTCTTATCAAGTTTGTCATGCTTATTCTGTCAGGGTCTAATCAGCCTAGTCAAAAGCTAAGTAAATTGTTATTCCATATGATCAAAATCATTTATTTTATGTAAAATAAATTAAAAAATAATATTTAAGAGTGTATGTATTGATTTAAAATTCTGATAGAAATAATTGTTAATACTAGTTAGATAAGTTATTAACTGTCAAAGAATGTTCAAAATATACTAACAATAAGAACATGGAAAATGGACTGTGATATTTACTTAATAATATCATATAAAAGTAAGAAACAAATTTTTATTAAAAATTTAATTTGAAAAGAGTTTTGTATACAAATTTTAAATCAATATCTACATACACTCTTAAATATTATTTTTTAATTTATTTTACATAAAATAAATGATTTTGATCATATGGAATAGAGAAAGATAACGTGTGCTTAACATATTGTTGCGTGCGTGTCGCCCGGTATGCTTTTCGGAACTCCCAGCTGAAGCGTGCAGTGAGCAGTCTTTCCTTGAAGTCGCGAAGCGTCCCCTTGACAACGGGCGGCTGTTTTAAAAACAATGGAGCCTTTAGAGAATTTTCCGGGCTTTTAAGCTATACGGACGTGTATTTCTGGTGTTCCTTCTAATTAAAGAGATTCGTTCATTTAATTACGTGTCGTTATTTCCGAGAGTGCGCGAGTGTGAGTGGGTGCGTGAGTGATATCCGAGGAGTCACGGGCTCAACGTCGGCCTGGGCGTAACAATATAAACCTTATATGTATTAATAAATTAACTTTATTTTTATTGAAAGTTGAACATAAGATGGATGTAAAAATAAAAAAATTGATGTGTTACTAGTGTAAATTACATACATATTATGAACCATATAAAATTAAAAAATATATTCTTACATGAAAATTTTTATCCTCAGAGTCTGATAAGCCGTACAGTTGATTTCTATCATTTCTTGAAATTTGAGATGCATCTACTGTCTACAAAAAACAAATTTTATAATTTAAAAGTGTACTAATTGTAAGTTAGTCTTTAACATATACAGATACAAAGTTTTTAATGTAGATCCCTATATTTAGGATTAGAAAACTTATAATTAAGAAAAAACCAATACAATATTATATTTAAAATAATAATTAAGAACTTTGTTTAATGTCTTTCGTGTACATAAGTAAAAAGTAATTAAATTGATGTAAAAAATGCAATAATTATTTTCTTGTATTTTATTAATTACCAATACATTTCATGAAAATAGTATAATAAATATTATAAATTACTCACGACTCACACTGTCATGAGTGTTCAATAAAACTTTCCTGAAAATTTTTTTTATGAATATCAAGTATTTATAAAGATTCCAAATAAAGAAGTATATTTTGTAGAAATACAATCAAATACTGATAATGCCTGCCTCTGTATATACTACTTAAAAAATATATTTATTTGTAAACAAATGAATACTAAGTGTGTTTTTCATAAGAATTTATAATATTTCTTTAGTATTAAAGTATTATAATTTATAATAATTTTTTAGTATTAAAGTTATATACTAACCTGTTCTAGAGGACTTCCGTTTCCGGAGCAACAGAGGTGACAGGTGCGAAAGTGTTAGCGAGGAAAGTGCAGAGAAGTGAGGGGTAAAGGAAGTAGAGGAGGGAGAGAGTGGCGGAGCGAGAAGGTTGGAGGCAGGAGAGTGGGAGAAGAAAGGGGTGAGTAGAGGAGTAGCGGGTAAAGGAGAACGAAGGGTAGAAAAGTGACAAGTCACAGAGGCGGGTTAGGCACGAACGATAGTGAGAGTAGAGGGATGACGCGGTGGGGGAACCGAGCCGTGTGCGGCGGAGCGCGGCAAGACACGAACGTTAGTGAGGGTAGAGGGGCGACTCGACGGGAAAACCGAGACGCGGCAGGGCATAGAGTATAGGTAAGGGAGAAGTGAATAGCAACGAATAGGAGGGACAGGCAAAGGTAGGAGCGGCGGATGGAGCAGGGGAAAGAGGTGGGAATAGAGAGTGAACAGCAGGGAGATAAAGGAAAGAAGAGAGAAGGCGAGGGTGAGAGGAAGGCAAGAGATAGACCAACAAAGGCGGAAGAACTTGGAAAACAGAGAGGAAGAACGGATAGCTTAGGATCGGTCTTAGACTACATACAGAAAGGGAAAAGAGAAGAGTTAGCGGAGGAAGCGAAGGCAAGAGCAGAGGGAGAAATCTTAGAAAGGTTTAACGAAACAAGGAGGGTTTACAGATCACCGCCAGCTAGAGATGCGCACGAGACGATACGAGACGAGATTTCTGCGATCTCGATCTTGATCTCGAAAAATCTCAAAACATGCATATCGATCTCAAATTTTCGAGAATCTAGAATATATGATCTCGATCTTGATCTCGATCTCGACGATATCTTGACGAGATTAGCGATAATTTATTATTTTAATAATTTCCGAAAGATTAATCTAGAGATTTAATTTTCCAAGCTTTAATTAAATTTTTCTTAAGGTTTAAATCAAACGTCATACCAAATCTTTCATTTTCGCCCAGGTTTGTTTAAACTTCACACAAATATGTTTTGTGGTACTTACGAAAAAACAATTTAATTCTCGAAAAAATGAAGGTACAAAACATAATACAATTTTTCTCGACCTTCTTGAAACACTTGTACACGATACAAATATTATATCCATCTATCGTTATAAAGTATGTCATCACATATTTTAGTTTAGCTGTTATATTCTTATATTGTATTTCATAATGAAGTAGTATTAATCACAACGGAACTCTTTGTTTGTCAGACTATTTATGTGTATAGCATTTTTTTTACACATACTCAATTAAGCTGTGGTTCATACTGTTTTATTTAATGACAAAAAAATAATATAAATTTACAGTCATTGTTAATAAGCAAAATGTTAGCAATGAGCCAGCAGTTTGCCAGTAGACTCGAACAGGATATTAAGGCAGATTGCCATCAACTGTGTTGACAGTAAGCGCATGTTCTACCAGCAGTCTGCTGACATAACTTGACAACAAATTTCTAGCAGAAACCAAGCAGAATCTAACAGTATCTAACGATACTCCAAATGGAATATACATTTAATTCAAATGGAATATATTTAAATTGTATGAAATGGCAGATTCTGCAATCAATTTGCCATTCTATTCTGCTGACATTTTGCTGACAAAATTTGTAGCAGATACTTTGCAAAATCTGTTTTCGACAGACTTGTTTATCTGGGAATTATAAGAAAAGAAATAAAATAATAATAATAATAATCATTTGCACGTATTACAAAAATTAAAATGCCTCGGATTCACTCAAACTGAAAATGAAATAAAATTACACGATAAAACAACTTACAAATTGCTAATTAGATCATAATTTTTCGATAACTACTCTTTTAATAAAATTGAATAAAAAATAATCTATATATATTAATCTATTTCATTTGTTTCAAAGAAATTAATAGACAAAATAGTTTTAAAAAAAACACGAATAACTCAGTCCAATACATAATTTTGGGTATAAAGAAAAGAATTTAGAATATTACATAGAAATATTACACGCTCGATAACTATAGATGGATAAAATGTAATATATAATATATATTTTTCTTCACATTCACACTTTCAGGTAAGGCACTGCCTTTAGTTCAAGAACGTAATCAGATATCGTGTAAATGTTAATCTCTCCTGTATACTTTTGTTAAGTAAATTATACTTTGCTCGTTTACGTTCGGAGTATGAACTGATGATCATATAATTTCGCTGAGGTCATTACATTCGATGTGAAAGTATAAAGTACCACAATGTGCAGTATTCTTAAGAATATTTTTCAGCATATCTTAGCATATCTATTGTATCAGATATTTTATCCATTAAGCCGGATTAATTATTACTTTGTTAATGACCATAGAAACTGTCGTACATCAACAAATTATTCATTATTACAAAAATCGTTAATGCGTTATATATACAGAGTCTGGTAATTACCGTGCTATCTATCTCTCTCTCTCTCTCTCTCTCTCTCTCGTAGGTAAAACGAGTTGAACTTAATAGAAAAGTTCTGTATTATTTTGCGAGTTTCTTAATGATTAATAAAGAATCAATAAATATAGATCTGCGAGGCAGTGGGTGCTTTCCATTTAGTAACACAAGTTGACACAAACGTCGCTCTATCTTTCTTGGCGTTCAATGAGTAACAAAGACAGAAGGACACTTGCGTCGACTTGTGTCAGTAAATGGTATCACCCAAAGTGTATCTGCGCAATTCGACGAGAAGAGACAGCTCAGCGTCATACAACGGTTGTGGTTGCTACGCGCACGGCAACAACAAATAATGCGTAACACTAAGATGTTGCTTGTCGCTGAATCGCGTGAATAAACACTTACTCATCATTAATTAATCATTAGTAAATCATTAATTAATTTCTCTTTACTTATTGAGAAACTCGCAAAACGGTAAAGACTTTTCTATTCAGTTTAATCCGTCCTACTCAGGAGAGATGGCATGGTAATTACGGGATGCCCTGTATTTCTTTCTGATGAATTTATGAAATTGACGAGAAACTTAAATTTTAGCTCTCAGCTATTATCGCGTTGCTTACGCAATCAAACGTCGTTCGACACTATTTTTTTTGTAATTTGCATTTGCTTATTTGATTTTGCTCTGGTATTAAAATCACATCCATAAATGAATGTTAACAAAATTATTAACATTTAATGCTCAAGACTTTTCTCACACATACAAAGTCGCGTACGTCACGCGATCCTTCTTCTTCGCACTAGTACTTCCATCCAAATTCTATGTCCTCGATTTTGATATTCAATCCTTCGAACGTATCGATGCCAGGATCATCGAAACTTTCATCCAGGTCAATTTTCTATATTTAAAATTTCACATAAATGAATTTCAGGAATATTAATTTTTTTATGGTAATTATCTAGACATCTAGAGAGAGAAATCTAGCACAAAAAATGTATCGAGTTTTTATGTAAACCTGTAATGCAGCGATTTGCAAAGGATCGCCTACCAACAAAATTTGTGGTTCTTTCTCGTTCGTGTCTCGTGTCGTCGATTATTTTAGAAACCTGGACCTGTTTGTCTTTCGCTAGCAGCTTATGCTAAATTCAATTAAGTTCAATAAGTTAGTTGCATAATTACATCGGACTGCACAAAATACATAATAAGTCAGTTTTTACATCTGCATCGTACTTACAGTTTCTTTCGCGGCCTTCTTTTTATTTTTATTCGGATAAGTGCAAGTTTGACATGTACCACGAATTCAGGCATATTAGTGACCTGGCAGATTCAGCAGTTAGCTAGTTACGGTGTTTGCGTATGATTAATCCAGCTTTCGAAAATAATCGTTCTGCTGGAACAGACGTGGCTGGCGTTCCTAGGAAGTCCCGAGCCATTTTTGCTAAACATGGATATTCTTGTGAATGAGTTGACCACCATGCCAATATATCAACATCCTTGTCTGCTCTTCTTGTATTATAATATTTCGTTAATTCGTTTCTCCAATCTGAATCGCTAACAGATTTCTCATATATTGCACTCATATCAATGTCATCGTCATCATCAGTCGAAGAATTACGCAAATTATTGTTTAGGGAGCTTTCTGAAGGAATAAAATATTTGTTCTTATATAAGTCTTCAAATTTTTTAACACTCTGATCTTTCATTTCTTTTCCCCAGGTTGTAGCATTAAAACTTTCAATTTTGTGCCTCGGATCTAGCACGAGGCAAATACAGTAAATCCAGTTAGATTTCTGATAATGTTTAAGTAATTTATCTCGACCTTGGTATGCATTGAACAATTTATCAGTGCGGTTCAAAGTTTGCATCTTATTCTCGATTTTATCTAAAAGCATATTGAATGCTACTATAACGTACGGTAAAGATACGTAGCTGTCACCGCCAAGAACAGTAGATACAGTTTTAAATTGTTTTAAAAATTTCTGAACTTCTGAGTACAAACACCATTCTTCTTCGGATAGTAAATACATGTGAAAAGCAGTATTACTTTGAAACAGACTAATCAGTGCAGGCTTCAACAATAATGCAACTTTAAGCATGTCATGAGTTGAGTTCCAGCGTGTGCACACATCGATTTTTGGCGACAAAAACTTGGTACCAGTCATAGTGCATGCACTTTTCAGCATATTTGTACTTTGCTCAGATTTTTTTAATTTTAAAAAGAGAGCCCTAATTTTTTTAATAGGATTATTGAGAGCATCATTATTTGTTGCAACTACATCTTCATCTTTGGAATAATCGGAATCACTTTCTTCACACTCTTCCGGATCATCTAATCGCAATTCACGCAGTATATCCTGGACTCCCAAATTTAAGATATGCGCAAAGCATCGAAAATGACAATCTTCACAGTCGAAGTTGATACCTTCACTTTGTAAAATTAACTGTAGCTCTCGAATAAATATAGTATTGCTAGCAACATTATCCAAGACGATACCTATGGTTACATTATCTATAAATAGTACTTTGTTTCGAGAAAGTAAAAAACGCATCAATGCATGTAAAATCAAGAAGTTACAAATCTAATTTTGTTGTTTGCAACTGTACGTGTTATTACCTTGAATCTTCGACTCAATATTGAAGTTTTTCAAAGAATTGTAGAACAACATTGCTATGTCCTTGCCAGTGTGGGCTCCGTTGGATGGTACAAAGTCTAGAACTATGGACTGTAGTTTCCAGCTAGCATCCACAAAATGTGCAGTAATACCGTAATAGGATTTCCCAGCAATGGACGTCCAACCATCGACCGTGAAGGAAATCTTGGATTCATTAGTTTTCAATATATTGATTACTGCATCTTTCTTCTTTTCAAATATTTCCAGTACTCTCCTTTTCATAGTATCGCGTTTGGGATACTTAAGATTAGGATTTAGTGCAGCAAAAAAATTCTGTGTGGCAGTATCATCAAAAAAACTAAACGGCAAATATTTTATTGCCAACCACTGTACTATTTTTTCTGTGAAGCTAATATTGCTATATGAAGCCTGAACCTGAAATTAAAAATAAATGTTATTTATTGATGTTATAGATATTAAAAAGAAAGCAACCTAAGCAACCTAATCTATAAATCTCAATAAAATGATATATTAAGTCTGCAAGGAAATTTTAATTTAATTATAAAATAGTTATTAAGGTTAACGTAAATAAAATAAAAATAAAAAGTTTATATACGGTAAAGGGAGTTTTAGTATGCAACTTTGAAAGCTAAAAACATTTTTCTTATATACATGCTCTTAAGTTAAATTGGTTGATTTTCAAAAAGAGTAACTTTATGAGTAATTTTTGTGTAAATGAGAATTTTTTATGTGTAAATTAAATTTCGTAAAGCGAAAACGAGATAAAAACATGACAATTTTGTTGAATCAAATGTGCAATAATTTGCATAAAAACAAAACATTTTTTAACAAAATTAACCATGAATGGTATTTGGAAAAAAATATCTAACAATAACTGTACTCTTTTCACGTGTCACTCACTTTACCAAATCATGCATGTTAATTTAGAACAATTTTCCTAATATGTTTTAAGATTTTTTAATTATTTGTATATACAACACGTCTCATGCGCATATACATTTATTTATATTTTACTAAAATTACCTGCGGAAAATGTAAAAGTTGCTGATTTTTTGATTGTGGAGTGAGTCCGTACAATTTATCAAATTCTTTTCTGTGAGCAATTTTTAAATGCCTTTTCAATCCCGTAGTGTTCGAATGTTTCATTTTTACGATTTTCTTTATTTTTTGCTCTTTGCATAACTTGCATATTCCAAACTTTTCTTTTTTATCATCTACATCCACATTATAATGTACGGAAAGTTTTGTTCTTTGTGATGTAGATGAAGAAGAGGATATAGAAGGCTCTCCACCGTCACTGTCAGAGTCTGAAATATTGATTTAATAAATATGTAATTATAACTCACCGCTATATTATTTAAATTTAGAAATCGTCTAGTCTTTTACTTTCACTGTTAATGTCTAATTTAATTTGTCAAATATAACTAGTTTTTTAATTTGAATAACATACACTGTCAAAATTTAGATCCAAGAAAATATTTATTACATAGTACCAATAACTTATTTACTTAATATAAACACATATTTATTTAGAATTAGATATCTTTAATTAAATTAAGTAAAAATATCTAATTCTAAATAAATATGTGTGTTCCGTAATTTCTGTCGCGATCGCGGTCAATACCGTACGGTGACGCCATCCGTCAGACGCCCTCAGAACGAAGGGATTTCGCGCCGCTCCCCGCGTCAACCCTGACCGCGAAGTTTTCCCGACGAGTATCGATCCGTCATGCCGTGATCGCATGATCACGAAAACGCGGCTGATTGGTCGATGCCCGTCACGGGACCCGAAAGCTCTCGAAACGCGAGAGCTCCGGGACGAGTAGTAGTATCACGTACTCCGGAACACGAGGTGGTACACCGCCGTGCGTCCGTTCTATTTTCCGTTTCACGCGGGCAAATTCCGTCGTGCATACGGCTCACTTGCTCGTTCCGAGCATCGCTGAGTGTCTCGCGCCGATCGTGCGTCCGCAGCAATCCACCCTCGCTACCGCGAGCGGTGAAACATCGCGTATAAGTCGCGCCGCGCCTCGCCATTGTACGTTCGATCGTCTCGATCGCTTCGACAAATTGTGAACAGTCTCGCGCCCGGTGTTACGAACTAGTGCGACTGCATCATAACGCCTCAGGAGCGTTTCGATAAGTGCAAGCTAAAAGTGCGCTTCCGAATTGCCATCGCCTCCGCGATCAGCCGAACATATTCGCGTCGCGGATGATCAGCGCGCCAAACCATCCTCACATCACGTGCGCGCCGAGTGTCGCGCTCACACTTTACGAGTGCGTTCACCATAACTGTACAATATTAAACTGACTACTCAAATATATGTTGTGCTTGCTCTATAACAAAAGTTCCGTGTGTTCATTTCCTGCACGTCGGATCCCTGTCGGGGTCGACTCGGCATCTTACTCCAATTGGCGAACCGGAGTTACGCCCGGATCGAAGATTCGCCAACAATGTGATTATATTAAGTAAATAAGTCATTGGTACTATGTAAATAAATATTTTCTTGGATCTAAATTTTTTTTTCAGTGTACATGAAAGAAATACAATTTAAGTAGATAATTTTTCTAAAAGTCAGATATATCTTCTATACTATGTATCTACCATAGAATAAACAGGGTGTTCATTTAATTGCACTTCAAAGGAGATAAAAATTAAATATAAAAGTAGTAAAAAATATAAAAATTAAATATAAAAGCAAATATTTGGACTATTAATCATTTCACATTTTTATATGTAAAATAAAAAAATCTATATGTTATAAACATAATGTAAATTGCTACGTTATTGAATACAATTATAATTTAACAAATAATGTATTTTATAGGTGTAGAAAAATTGCAGAATAAGAGCTATAATTTGTCAGTCATGTATATTTTATTTAGCAATTTTCCTACTGTTTCGTGCTCGTCCCGTCGTCCGGAATTTAGCAGAGCGCGATTAATGCCGGAATCATTCAGAAAGAGTGCGAAACGAGGGGAGGGCTGCGGATGACAGAACGACAATCGTTACTGTGATTAAGCACCGGAAACTCTTAGTCAATTTCACAGACACTGTCGTGGTTCGGATTGCTCGGAAATCTTGAGGCGTCAGTCGTCTGCCGCAAAGGCGTAACGGATATCTTGCCGAGCATCGACTTAATGCTCTTACGACGGAAATCTTGCAGACGAACGGAGGAAACTTGTCCGCGAGGCAGACTCCGAACGCGACCGCGACACGACGACAGATATCCGAGCTCCTTGGTGAGCTCGATGATAACTCTCGTAGAGAGAGCAAAGTCTTTTAACACTCACGCACTTTGCGAGGAGGGTTGGGCGGCGATGCCGCGCACGAATCAGTGGCGAAACCACGCACAAAGTTTGCGAGGGTTCTCGAGGGCCGGAAACGAAGGCGAGATCCGGAACGCGGCGCTCTCTGATTGATCAGACGATTGACGGAGTTGCGCTGTGAGCACAATTTTCGCGAACAAAGA
Organism: Temnothorax nylanderi; assembly: GCF_030848795.1. Classification (NCBI taxonomy): domain Eukaryota; kingdom Metazoa; phylum Arthropoda; class Insecta; order Hymenoptera; family Formicidae; genus Temnothorax; species Temnothorax nylanderi. The sequence continues at coordinate 291,944 of NW_027249223.1, forward strand.
CACTGCGCGTGTCAGGAGTTGCGCCGTGCTCCGATTCTCGACAATGCCGGCATGCGCGCACCTGTACGTAGGGCGTCGACGCGTGATCGACCACGCGGGACGGCGTGATCGACAACCCCGTGCGGATCGAATCCGTGCCACGATTCGATCCGATCGAGACTGACAGCAGGCACGTAGCAGTCAGCCTCGCGGCCCGATTACTGGCGATTACAGATGTGTTCGATCCTTAACACCTACCACATACCATATATTAAAAAACCAAACAAGAAAAAACAAACCTGCTCCTAGCTTTATTATACATATAATGGGAGCTTTTCTACAAGCGACACAAAATGACACAAACGTCATTCTATCTTTCTTCTCTGGCAATGAGTAACAAAGACAAAACGACACTTGTATCAACTTGTGTCGCTTGTAGAAAAGCTCCTATTATATTTACTTTCACTATATCGTATTATTTCTTACCTGATGGATTTGCAGAATCAGCAGAATGCTGACGTTTAGACATAGTTGCAGAGTATTTCTAGGTTAGCTTTTTCTTTCACCTCTAATATTAACAAAATTGTTATTAAAAAAACAAAATAAATCGGAAGTACGAACAGTAAAAGAATTAAAATATAAAGTACTGGACAAGTTATAGTAAAATTGAGTTATTATGATATAATATCACCCGCGAACCGCGAAGATCGTTTATTTATTCTGTTGCCGTCGTCTACATTTTCTTTCAACATAAACATTCACGCATCGTGGTTGAACCGCGCATCGCGCATTGGCAATCGGGAGAAGAGAGGTACCGACAGAGGGTGCTGTGTATGTGTATGTGGCGTCGTTTACTAGCGCAGCAGTCACGGCGCTATGTGTGTCGTCGATCGGTAAAATAATAAAATATTTTATCGAAATCTCGACGAGATTTTTAAATAATCTTGATCTCGGCAAGATCTTGATATGCTGAATCTCGATATCAATCTCGAATGTTACAAGTAATCTCGATCTTGAATCTCGTCCCGATTTTGAGACGAGATCGAGACGAGATCGAGATTTATCTCGTCTCGTGCGCATCTCTACCGCCAGCGAAGGTTAAAAAGGGAGAAGAGGATAAAGAAAACACGGCGGCAGAAGAGATGTTTAAGGAGATTCTAAGGAGAATGGAAGAACAAGAGAAGGAAAGGAAAAAAGATAAAGAGGAAATAAAAAACGAAATTAAGGGACTGAAGGAGGAACTGAAGAGAAGTGAGGAAATATGGAAGAAACAGAGAGAAGCGCTGGAAGAGAGAGTAAAGAAGCTAGAGGAGAGGGTGGAGGAAAGGGGAAAAAGATTGGAGGTGGAAATAGGAGAGAGAAAGAAGGAGAAAAAAGGTGAGGCAGGAAACGAAAATGAGGAAGTGGTGGAGAGGATAAGAGAGATAGAGAGGAAGCTGGAAAAAAGGAGAGGAAAGAGAGAAGAAGAAATGTAGTGATAAGGGGTTTAGAAGTGAAGGAGGGAGGGAGGAGACAAGAGGCGGAAAAGTTACTGGAAGGAATGAAAGTCAAAGTGAAGGTAATAGAGGTGAAGAAAATAGGGGGGGATATAGAAAAGGGAAGGGAAATGGTGTTGCTGAAGCTGGAGAATGAAGAGCAAAAATGGGAGGTGATGGAAAAAAAGAAGAGCCTGGCGGGGAGAAAGGAGAGAATTATGGAGAATTTATCATGGGAGGAAAGAAGGATGAATTGGAGACTGAGAGAGATAGCAAGAAGAGAGGAAAGGGAGGGAAGGAGGACGTGGATCAAAGCGGGCAGAATAAGGTTGGAAAATGTATGGTGGAGATGGGACATGGAAGAGGGGGTGTTAAAGGATGAAAGGGGAAAGGTAAGAAAGGAGAGCGGAGGAGAGAAGGAAGAGGAGGGAGGCGAATTAGGAGGGAGAGGAGTAGGAAGGGAGACGGGGGAATAGGAGGAAGGGAGGATGGAGGGGAGGAAATAGAGAAGGGCAATGCGGACTCTAGAAGAGAAGAGAGGGGGGGAAGTAAGTCAGAGTGGAGAATAGTATTCTGGAATGTAGCTGGTTTGGAAAATAAAGATAAGGAGTTTTAGGAGGGGTTGAAAAAAGAAGATGTGATAGTCATGGTGGAGACTTGGATAGGAGAAAAAGGATGGGAAAGAATAAGGGGTAGGCTGCCGAAAGGGTACGAATGGGGAGTGCAAATGGCGAGGAAGAAAAACAAAAAAGGGAGAGCAATAGGAGGGATGATAATGGGAATAAGGAAAGAGATAAAAGAGAAGGGTACGGAAATAGGAAGAGGAAGGGAGGGGTTGATAGAGGGAAAGGTTAGGATAGGTAAGGAGAAGTGGAATATTATAGGGGTATACGCAAAGAAAGAGGAGATGGAGGAAATACTACAGGAGCTGGGACTGATAATGGAAAAGAAAGAAGAAGGAAGGTTTACGATTATTGGAGGAGACTTCAATGCGAAGACTGGTCAAGAAGGCGGAGGGATAGAGGATGAGGAGGGGGGAGATAGGTGCAGAGGAAGAAGAAGTTCAAAGGATAAAAAGATAGACAGAGAGGGGAGGATGCTGGTAAATAGCATAGAAGAGAGAGGATGGGAGAGATTTTTAATGGAAAGGTGAGAGGAGACGAGGAGGGGGAGTTTACTTTCACGGGGGGAAGAGGAGACACGGTGATCGACTATGTTATAGGAGAAGGAGAAGTAAGAGAGAAAGTAGAGAAAATGATAGTGGGGGATAAGGTGGACTCGGATCATCACCCCTTGGAAATAGTTTTAAGGAGAGATAAGGAGGGAGATGGAAAAAAAGGAGGGAGAAGAAGGAAAGCAGGGGGGTATGGAACGAGGAAGGAACAAAGAGGTTTATTGGAAAAATAGGAGAGATGGAAGAAAAAGTGGAAGAGTTGAACAAGGAATGGGAAGAAATGGAGGCAAGAATAAAGGAGGCAATAAAAGGGGTGGAGGAGGAGATGGGAGGAAAGAAGGGGAAAGTAGGATGGTGGGATGAGGAGTGTAGAGAAGCGAAGAAAGAGGTAAGAAGAAATCTAATAATTTGGAGGAAAGAAAGAGGAGAGGGCAGCGAGTACAAGGAAAAGAGGAAGGGGTTTAGGGAGATGTGCAAGAGGAAGAAGGAAGAAGAGAACCGGAAATGGGAGAGAAAAGCGGAGGGAGCAAGGAGGGAGGCGGAGGTATGGGAAATAGTAAATAAGGAGAGGAAAAAAAGGAGGGGAATTGAGGAAGGAATAGAAGAGGAGGAATGGAAAGAGCACTTTATGAACCTGCTGGGAGGAGTGAAAGGGAGGGTGAGGTTAGGGAAAGAAGAAGGTAGGGAAGAGAAGGAGGGGGAAGAGGAAGAGGAGATAAGCCTAGAAGAAATGAGGAGAGTTGTAAAGAGGTTAAAGGATGGAAAAGCAATGGGAAGGGATGGGATTCCAGGCGAGGTTTGGAAGCGAGGGGGGAAGGAACTGGAGAATTGGGCATGGAAATATATAAATAAGATATGGAAAGGAGGAGGGTGGCTGAAAATTGGAAGGAGGGAATAATTGCGCCAATAGTAAAGAAAGGGGAAGGGAAAAAAGCGGAGGAGTATAGAGGTGTCACAATAATGCCGTCATTATATAAGGTGTACACGGCCATTCTGGCAGAGAGGTTAAGAGAGGAGATAAAGGGGAAGAGAATAGTGCCGCAGAACCAGACAGGCTTTAGAAGAGGGATGGGAACAATAGATAACATATACGTGCTGAACTACGTGGTGAACAGAAGGCTAGAAAAGAAGGGGGGAAAACTGATAGCATGTTTTGTGGACCTTAAGGCGGCGTTTGATTCGGTAGATAGAGGAGTACTAATAAAATCAATGAGAGAAAGGGGAATAAGGGAAGGGTTGGTGAGGAGAACGGAGGAGATTCTAAGGGAGACGAGAAGCAGGGTAAGGGTAGGAGACGGAATAGGAGAAGAGTTCTGGACGGGAAGAGGGGTAAGGCAGGGGTGCCCATTGAGCCCGCTACTATTTAACGTGTTATTGGCGGATATGGAACAGGAAATGGGCAGAGTTAAATGGGGAGGAGTGATGCTAGGAGGTAAGAGGGTGTATACTCTGGCCTACGCGGATAATGTAGTGCTAATGGCGGAGGACGAGGACCAAATGAGGAGCATGCTGGAAAGACTGGAAGGGTATTTAAGCAGGAAGAGGTTGGAACTGAACGTGGGAAAGACAAAAATAATGAGATTTAGGAAAGGAGGGGGAAGGGACAGTAAGAGAAGATGGAGATGGGAAGGAAAAGAATTAGGAGAGGTGAAGGAATTTCGATATCTAGGATACATGTTTCAAAGGAATGGAGGACAGGAAGCGCAGGTAAGGGAAAGGATCAAGAAGGCAGCGGCAGTGATGGGGAAGATCTGGGGGATAGGGAAGAGGAGATTTGGGAGAGACTGGGGTAAAAGATTATGGCTGTTCGATAGACTGGTGTGGACGGTAATGGGATATGGAGCGGAAATATGGGGATGGAAAGAAAGGGAAGGAATGGAAAGGTTGGAAGAAAGGTATATCAGATGGGTATTGGGAGTGGATGGGAGAACGTCGTGGTATCTCGTTAGGGAGGAGTTGCAAAGGGATAAGTTGAGAGGGAGGGCAGGGATGAGGGCATGGAGATTTGAGAGAAAACTGGAGGAGAGTAGAGGAAGTGAATTGGCAAGACTATGTTGGGAGGAGCTGAAGGGAAAGGAGAAAGAAAGGAAAGTTAGTTCAAGCTGGGAGAGAGAAAGAGGAAAGTTCTTTGAAGACAGAGGAGTTGAATTGAAGGATCTAGGAAGGCTGAGAGAAGACGGGAACGGATGGTTTCACAAATTATTCGGAGGGGACAAGGAAAAACAAAGGAGAGAGAGATGGGAAAGGATCGAAGGAGCAGAGTATAACAAATGGTACAGGCTAGTAAAAGGAGAGGGTATACCGGGATATTTGAAGAAAGGATGGGGAGAGAGTAGATGGAACAGGGTGGTGAAACATAGATTAGGAAATGAGATGAGAGAGAGCAGATACTGGGAAACGGAGGAGGAAAAGAAATGTAGGTTATGTGGACATAGGGAGGAAACGTGGGAGCATGTGTGGGAGGAATGTAGGAGTTGGGAATTAGGAGATGGTAGTTGGCAAGAAGCGGGATGGGTATTGGATGAGGAAGGAGGCGGAGAGGATTGGATGATAGAACTAGAGGGAGAAAGAATGGAAGGAAAAGGGGAGTTGGAGGAGTTAGAGGAGGGAAGAGATGAAGAGGGAAGGGGAAAAGGTGGAGAGGGGGGAGAGGGAGAGGAAAGCTGAGTAAAGGAGAGGGGAGTAATTAAAGATGGAGAGTGAGGGGAGAATAAATGCAGAGGCGGTGAACAGGATCGCGGAAAAGAAAGTAAGGAAGCTACTGAAGGAGAGGAAAGAGGACGATAGAAGGAAGGATGAGAGGATGGAGGAGATGGAGGAAAAAATAAGGAGATTGGAGAGAAAGGTGGAAAGCTTAGAACGAAGTGGAGGTAAAAGAAAAGAGGGAGGAGAGTGAGGAGAGCGGGACAGGAAAGAAGAAATGGTGGGCAGGCGAGGGCGAAAAGAATGAGGACGAGCTGAGAAAGAGGAATGTGATTCTGAGGGTCAAGAAGGCGAAATGGGGAAGCAAGGAGTCTAGTTGGGAGAAGGTGAAGGAGCTCTTCACGGAAGGGCTGAGGGTGAAGGTGGTGGTAAGGGAGGTGATGGTGGTGGGGCAGAGGGGTGAATGGCTTACGATTTTGGTGAAGTTGAGGGATGAGGAAGAGAAATGGCGGATCCTGGAGGCGAGGAGAAAGGCAGGGAACGACATAGGAGTAAAGATTCAGGAGGACAAGTCAGTGGAAAGGAGGGATAGGGAGAGGGAGGAGAGAGAAGGGAGAATGGAAAGGAGACTGGAGGGGCATAGGAGTACAGGGAGAACGGAGGAGGACGAATTAACAAAAGGGATGGAGGAGAAACTCCTCATGGAGTCGGACGAGGAATTGGGGGATAAGGGAAAGAGAGAATGGGCCAAATAGAGGAGAGCCGTAACGAGAAGGAAGGAGGACGAAAGACGAAGCCCAGGGAGAAGATGATGAAGAAGAGGGGGAGGGAGGGCAATAAATTGTAAGGTCATGGCCAGGCACGGGGGAGCTATATTTTTCTTTTTGTTTTTCTTATTGTTTGAATTTAAGTTTTGATTCTGTGTGTTTTTGATATGAGTTCGGAGTTTGTAAAAGGTTTGGGAACGTTCCTCATTTAAAAAAAAAACGCCTTGTAAACCCTGTGGGGAAAAGCAATAAATACACATACATACTAACCTGTTCTAATATTGACGATGATTGTTGATTATCGTTTTTCTCAATAAATGTATTTTTGTGTGTTACTAAAGATTCATGACAATTATGTTGTTTGATATCTATATGCTGGTCTTGTACTGAATGCAATGACGAGTCAGAACTAAGCTCATTGTTTCTAATACCTGCTGGCAACGCTTCATTGGAGGATGATGAGCGAATACTGTTATGTTGACGTACTATCAGAATCCGTGTTGTTCCTATCACTAGATGATTGGCAATTACAGTATTCCTAAATAAAGTAATAAAATAATATTAATATGATACAAAATGAAATAAACATGTTTTTGTATTCTACATTATGAGAATAGGCCATTTTAACTTTTTTTAAAGTCAGTCTCCTTTTATAATCTCAATTTAGAGCATACAATAAAATAAAAAAAAGAAGTGAAAAATGTTTAGAACTTGTAATTTGCGCATATTTGAAAACTATCACGTAATAATAAGTAAGATTCTAACAAAATTTTATAAGTTAAAAATCTGTTGTATTTAATGTATTTTTTCAAAATACCTTTATTTGTACACTTATAAATTTTAATACATAATTTTTTAAATTTATAAGGTTAATTAAATTTAATTTTTTTTAACAAAATTATTATATTACAAAATTGTTACTTTATTCAATCCAAGTGATATCTACCTCGAAAAAACCTAAGCAACAAGTGGTATCTATTAAAAAAAAAATATGTGAAATCTTTTAATACTGCGCCAATTACAAAGAGAGAATATATATTATATATATACCTTAACAAAATTATTATTATATCACAAAATTGCGTTACCAAACTCAATCCAAGTGATACGTATACCAACCTAAGTGGTAGTAGCCTTATTTCTCCTTATACAAAATTATATCACAAAATTGCGTTACCTAATTCAACCTAAGTAATATGTTATTTCAAAAAAATATATCAAATTTTTAAATTGCGCCAACTACAAAGAGAATATATATATTGCTTTAAAAAATAATTGTTGTGCTACTTAAAAAAAAATAAAACTCAAGTGGTACGTATATCTTTGTATTCCCATTCAAGTGTCTTCCCATTCCAATCCAAGCTTAAATTCTTTTTATAATATTACAAAGAATCATTTTAATCACAAAGAATTAAAGAGATAACAGTGTAAAATAAAAATATTTAATTAAAATAAAATAAATAAATTTTTCTTGTAAAAAAACTTGGCGCTGCTTTTTACTCCTGTCGCATTCTTCCCTAAATTATGTTTATTGTTTTTTTATTCAATCAAAAATCTTAGTACTAATGTTTAAATTTTAATGTTTAAATTTCGAAGTCTAGCAGCGCCAAGTTTTTTTACAAGAAAAATGTATTTATTTTATTTTAATTAAATATTTTTATTTTATACTGTTATCTCTTTAATTCTTTGTGATTAAAATGATTCTTTGTAATATTATAAAAAAAATTAAAGCTTGGATTGGAATGGGAAGACACTTGAATGGGAATACAAAGATATACGTACCACTTGAGTTTTATTTTTTTTAAAGTAGCACATCAATTATTTTTTAAAGCAATATATATATTCTCTTTGTAGTTGGCGCAATTTAAAGATTTGATATATTTTTTTGAAATAACATATTACTTAGGTTGAATTAGGCAACGCAATTTTGTGATATAATTTTGTATAAGGAGAAATAAGGCTACTACCACTTAGGTTGGTATACGTATCACTTGGATTGAGTTTGGTAACGCAATTTTGTGATATAATAATAATTTTGTTAAGGTATATATGTATATATGGGACATTCCACGTCAACTGAGACAGAGCTATCCCCAAAATTTGTCACGACCAAAAAAATCGTTCCTGGGCTCAAAATGTTCGTACTCTCATGTACTTTCGAAGGTCACATGGCGCTTGCGGAAAATTCAAAATGGCGGTCAATAGGGAGCCCATTAACCCCATTAAATATCACATTTCATCCGGAAAATGACGATCCCCAAAATTTGTCACGACCAAAAAAATCGTTTTAGGGCTCAAAATGTTCGTACTCCCATGTACTTTCGAAGGTCACATGGCGTTTGCGGAAAATTCAAAATGGCGGATTAAATATGGCCGCCCGTAAAAAAATGTCACTTGATTCGGATGAAACTCGGTACTAGGGGGTTTTCGAGGTCGCTGATTCCGAATGTAAAGTCGAAATTCGGAAATTCAAGATGGCGGATTAAATATTGCCGCCCGTAATGCAGAAATGTCACTTGATTCGGATGAAACTCGGTACTAGGGGGTTTTCGAGGTCGCTGATTCCGAATGTAAAGTCGAAATTCGGAAATTCAAGATGGCGGTCAATAGGGAGCCCATTAACCCCATTAAATATCACATTTCATGCGGAAAATGACGATCCCCAAGTTGATGATCATCATTCATTGAATCGTTGTTTGTATCTTAAACATATTTCATATAACATAAAATTGTAATTATGTGGAAAGCTCTCTGCGTTTACCAGGGTTGAGACTGTCTTCAATATCAATATTCAAAGCCCGCATTACTTTCTTTTTTTATTTATTTTTTATATTTTATTATTTTTATTTTTGAATTTTTAAAATTTTTAAAATTTTATTTTGTTATTTGTTTGATTAGATATGATAAGATTATATAAGATGTACAATTTTATAACGTTTAATATTGAACAACTGCAAGTGCCTCTTTGTCTCAACCCTGGTAAACGCAGAGAGCTTTCCACATAATTACAATTTTATGTTATATGAAATATGTTCAAGATACAAACAACGATTCAATGAATGATGATCATCAACTTGGGGATCGTCATTTTCCGCATGAAATGTGATATTTAATGGGGGTAATGGGCTCCCTATTGACCGCCATCTTGAATTTCCGAATTTCGACTTTACATTTGGAATCAGCGACCTCGAAAACCCCCTAGTACCGAGTTTCATCCGAATCAAGTGACATTTTTGCATTACGGGCGGCCATATTTAATCCGCCATCTTGAATTTCCGAATTTCGACTTTACATTCGGAATCAGCGACCTCGAAAACCCCCTAGTACCGAGTTTCATCCGAATCAAGTGACATTTCTGCATTACGGGCGGCCATATTTAATCCGCCATTTTGAATTTTTAAATTTCGACTTCACATTCGGAATTAGCGACCTCAAAAACCCCCTAGTACCGAGTTTCATCCGAATCAAGTGACATTTCTTTACGGGCGGCCATATTTAATCCGCCATTTTGAATTTTCCGCAAACGCCATGTGACCTTCGAAAGCACATGAGAGTACGAACATTTTGAGCCCTAAAACGATTTTTTTGGTCGTGACAAATTTTGGGGATCGTCATTTTCCGGATAAAATGTGATATTTAATGGGGTTAATGGGCTCCCTATTGACTGCCATTTTGAATTTTCCGCAAGCGCCATGTGACCTTCGAAAGTACATAAGAGTACGAACATTTTGGGCCCAGGAACGATTTTTTTGGTCGTGACAAATTTTGGGCATAGCTCTGTCTCAGTTGACGTGGAATGTCCCATGTATATTCTCTCTTTGTAATTGGCGCAGTATTAAAAGATTTCACATATTTTTTTTTTAAATAGATATCACTTGTTACTTAGGTTTTTTCGAGGTAGATATCACTTGGATTGAATAAAGTAACAATTTTGTAATATAATAATTTTGTTAAGAAAAATTAAAGCTACTACCACCTAGGTTAGAATAGATTTAATTTATTTTTGAATTTAAAATTAATGATACTACCACTTGGTTTTTTTCGAGGTAACAACCACGCGTGTACTTGGCGCCTTTTTTTACCTTTTTTGAAAAAGGTAATTTTGTACTGATATCATGCATTTTGTAGTGTTACGCATCCTCCTATATAAAAAAAGTCATGGAGACGCGAGAAGTTGTTGTTTGGAGTCGAATATATCGCACGTAGTGTTGTCGCTTTTCCGCGTGTCTGATTGGCCGGTCGAAGCCGGGTGATCGCGAGATCGCGGCGAGTTTCATGCGAGCTTCGTGCGTGTGTGTGTCGTGATGTGACAGCTCGCGTCGTGTCGTTAGGAGGTTAACTCTGTGTTCGTGTAATTTTATTGAAAAGGAAAAGGATGTTCCTGAGAAATACATTTGTTACATATGTCAAAATCCATATCGACTACGGCCGTCTAAGAAATATTAACACGATCAGGACTGGATTAAGGAAGGAAAATTGTCAAGGTAATTTATTTATTAATATATTTACATTTATATTTTGATTGTGCGTGTGGTTATAATTATTTATATATAGTAATCTGTTTACATGTTATTTATTGAGAGCGAAGGGGTGATGATGATGATTAACGGCGAACTGGTAAAAGTAGAACAACTTCGGAGAAAAGAAATAATAAATTGCACATGTGGTTTTATGGAAGAGGACGGTTTAATGATCTCTGTCTCTGCTGGCAACATGGACATTGTAATTTTATTGAAAAGGAAAAGGATGTTCCTGAGAAATACATTTGTTACATATGTCAAAATCCATATCGACTACGGCCGTCTAAGAAATATTATCACGATCAGGATTGGATTAAGGAAGGAAAATTGTCAAGGTAATTTATTTATTAATATATTTACATTTATATTTTGATTGTGCGTGTGGTTATAATTATTTATATATAGTAATCTGTTTATATGTTATTTATTGATTTTTTAATTTGCAGCTTGTCTAACCGAACTCGAAATCAGTATAAGATAAATCAAAGGACTGCAATGTTGAAGCGTTCTTATGACTTGGTTGCTGCACTTTTACAAATTCAACAACTTCTTCACAGTCTGCGCGTAAAAATCAACGTGGCACATTAAGTTATAAAGTTATACGTCTGCTTTCTTGGAAAAGTTTTTTTGTCTGCATTATAACGACTAATTTGTTTGAATTTATATAGAAAAAAAGATCACCCGAAACTATAGCTTTGGGCCAAGAATTGGGAGAAAATGGATGTACCGAAGATAGACATGGAACTGGTACCAGTGATAGAAATAACTAAAGCGGCAAGTTTTACCGATACAAATTCGGAGATTCTGCGACGTGTCGAGATGAAGGCAGATATCAAGCTGTCTATGAAAGACAATCAAGATGAAAAATCAGTCGCTTCCGATTCGGAATTGATGAAAATTTTGGAAGAAGATAGCACGCCTTTGATGAATCCAGGATTATCAGCAAGAAGGAAGGTTCGAATTCAAAGGACAGTCATATACTTTGAAACGCGTTATGGGGTGGATTCTTCTTTATGGTGATTGGACGAGTGCTATGTATCCCATGGGGTCCGGATCCTCCTATAATTGCAGATTTTGAACGTAAGTATCTGCTAAATACATAAATATTTATGTATTTTTTATTTTTGCAAACAATACGAATCAATTAATGTAAAGAAAACACAATTTTCTTAAAGAAAAACTTGTTGTGTAACTGCTTTTGCATATTCATTATTTTCTTAGCTCCTCACGATTCGGGGTGCTTGATTTGCATGAGTCCCCTTGCCTCTCACGATTCGGGGATGAATGTGCCCAGGCTTTTAATCCTGGCCGTGTCAAGCCCGTCAGAGTATTGGGAATCGGTGCCATATGACAGAAGGAGAAGTCAATTGTAATGCCATATGAAGAAAATATCGCATCAAAATGAAAATCGCTTTGATGGTAACTGAAAAACCTTCTTTGGCAGTATAATCCCTGGCCAATATATTGAGTAATGGGCGATGTAGTACCAGAAAACATGCGTTGATAACTTGAATTGTTTCCTTCTTCACCTTCCTCTTTCCTTCTTCCTCATTTCTATAATAATGAATTTTTTCTACGAATATCTCTAGGACTGAATGGCTCTTGTTCCGTCCACGAATGGGTAGGTCAATTTAGATCTGAGACCGTAAATTTTAAAATAACCTCTGTATGTGGACACGTTATGACATTGGACTTTATTGGAAAATACAAAAACTGAGACAAAGTAGATCCGGTAAGATTAGATATATTGCAGTTTTGTTTTTTATTATGTACAGAATAACTGAATTTTTTTAAATGTATATCTCAGGCTTAATTGTTCTCCTGTTCAACTGAGAAGAAGGAAGCGGTACCGAAACTGAAAATACCATACTTTTTGGCCAAAGAAGGAGCGCATTGTGATTATTTAGTATTATGGCTAGATTGCAACAAGGAAGGTGAAAATATTTGCTTTGAAGTTATAAATGCAGTGCAGCAAGGAATGCACAGAAAATTACATATAAATGTAAGTTGCTTGTACACATCATACTTGTAGATATTGAAGCTATTGATCCTTTTTGTTGTTCTACGATGGATCGCTGATTACGATTTAAATATGTTTTTATTAAACAGCTTTCTTTTTAATAGGATATATGGCGAGTACGATTCTCTGCCATTACGGAAAAATATATAAAATCTGCTTTGGCTAATCTGATAAAGCCCAATGAAAATGAAGCCAAAAGCGTTGATGCGCGTCAGGAGTTAGATTTACAAATAGGCTGTGCATTTACGAGATATCAAACTAAATTTTTTCAAGTATAGCACAACTGTCTTTACATTGTGTCGCGTTATGAAATTTGAATATCAGGATATGAATAAGTTATTATACTTTTAGGGTAAACATAGAGATTTAGATGTATCTCTTATTTCTTATGGTCCGTGCCGAACGCCAACGTTAGGTTTCTGTGTACAGAGACACGACGAAATTCAAACCTTTAAGCCAGATCTATATTGGGTATTGCAAGTATGTAACTATATAATTATGTTTTATTTCGAAATGCTTGTATAAAACATTTTAATTTGAGATTCGTTATTCTTCTTTTTTATTTGTGATTGTCTATGTTTATAACGATAATATTTTAAAATTATTTTTTAGATAACTGTCAAGTTTTCCGATGGTCAAGATATTGCATTAAGTTGGAATCGTGTACGTTCTTTTGACAAAGAAGTTGCAACTATGTTTTTAAGCCACGTTAAAAAACAGGGTCAAGCAACGTGAGTTGTATCTTGCATATTTAAGAATCTTAACACGTTGAAAAGATTACAGCATTTAAAGTAAATTTTTGTATAGCGTAGTGAGTGTGCAAAGCACAGAAAAATCTAAATCGCGACCTATAGCATTAAATACAGTAGAATTGATGCGAGTTGCAAGTACTAAGACAATTATATATAACGATTTCAGATGGTACGACGGCTTTTTTATTTTTTACGTTAATGCTGAATGGAAAAGTCTATAAGCATATTGCGGACAAGATGATGCCTAATCAGGATACAGCCACGAAAAAGAAAGATATGCGCATGGCAGGGAAATTAGCGCTATTCACAGGCCTTGTAAGCATATTTAGTAACAACGAGGATTCTTTGAATTGAGGTCTGTCTTAAAATCGCATCAATTGAAGTGAATCCACTGCTTAGTGCTGAAATTATACGATTTTATTCGTCACAACAAATAGACCAAGAGGAATGCTTTTTCCAGTCGATGGTTTCGAATGTTGCTGACGTATCTATTTCGTTGCAAATGCATCATTATGAAATAATGATCGGTAGTAAATGAGGGATATGTGAATTAAAAAGATGTGTACATTACCTAAACAGTATCTTTGTATGATTACAAACTATCTTCATCTAATTTTTTAGTGACAATGTTCGAATAATTTGCGTTAGTATTTCTGTGTAAAAAAAATATGACGATTATATTATAGTATATCTGATGATTTTAACATAATTATAGAGGTAGGGTGTCTAAATTGTTATCGTTCCATCTAAATGTAGCTTTTATACTGTTCGGATCGATTCGGAGTATCAATATTTTATGCTGCTTGGAAACAAGTAAAAAGTATTTTAAGACACTTGTATCGTTTCCAGAATATAAAAACTTGTGTTTAGATTACAGATATACGTTTTGGGTACTGGCGTATCTATTTCGTTGCAAATGTATCATTATGAAATGATGATCGGTAGTAAATGACAAATATCTGAATTAAAAATATGTACATTACCTAACCCTTCATCTGATTTTTTAATTTTAGTAGTGACAATGTCCGAATAATTTTGCGTTAGTATTCCTGTGTAAAAAAAATATGACGATTACACGATTATATTACAGTATATCTGAAAAATGTTAGAAAATGAAACAATTGTTTAAAGGTGTCCTGTATCATAGCATCTATTTGCTTCGCCTGTATGGAATGTTAATAACGCGTTAAGATAATATAATCATTAAAGTAATATTTCTTAAATGTATATTTCATACTTAATTTTATTTCATAAATACTATCACATTTATTCCTATGAATCGTTTTCATTACGCTATTATGATTTTAACATAATTATAGAGGTAAAATGTGTAAATTATTACCGTTCCATCCAAATGTAGCTTTTATAGTATTATTTATTGTATCGATACCTTAAGGTGATGCTGGAGCCGTCTGTTTTACCGGCATTTTTTTGTCGAAACGTAGCGTCGTTAATATTTGACAGAATTAAAAATCCTTCTCCAGAATTGCAGTACATACATTAATGATTCAGGGGAACTCCGATTTTATATAGAAAACGAGAAAAAATTACGGAAGTACAGATTTCCTTATCTACTTTTATCCCAATTTTTTATGCGTGCAATGTAGCGTGCTATCCTTGTCTATATCTTTGTCTATACAAGGACAGATATAGTCGGTGAGCACTTCTTTATCGACGCTGATCGAGTTCGCCTGCGGCTCCAGCATCCCCTTAAGCTGTTTATAAAAAAATAAAAAGTATTTTAAGACGAGAGAAAGATATAGAGATAGAAAAAGAAGAAAGAAGGAGAAGAGAAGGAACAATATAGAGAAAGATATAATATATTATAAAAATATTTATTATATTGCAAATATATTTAAATTTAAATTTATATATTATTTAACTTCTTTATATACACTACCGCTCATTAATTTCAATATACAACAGATTTGTTGATTTCTCTGTAAAGGATGAGCATCATGATACGTGTTTTGCACAGAAATGAATGCACTTGCTGTTATAAACATTTCACTTGCATGCATCGCATTTTTATATAAATAATATATAAAAATGCAATGCATGCAAGTGTTGAAAGTGTTTATAACAGTAAATGTTATAACATTTCTGTACAAAACACACGTATCATGTTCATCCTTTACAGAGAAATTAACAAATATAGGGGTATATTGAAATTAATAAGCGATAGTGTATACGTTCAAAAATTCATGTGTTTTATATCTCGTGCTTAAGGTACGAAAGTTACAGAAAATAAAGAAGAAAAAAATTTTGTTGAATCGAAAGTGAGAAAATGACAGAAAGATAGAGATAGAAAGAGAGAAAGGTAAAGATAGAGAAGGAAGAAAGAAAGAGAAGAGAAGAGAAGAGAAGGGACAATAAAGAGAAAGGTATACAATATTAAAAAAATATTTAAATTTAGTACACCTGCAGTATAACGCTAATCCCTCTGTTTTTTTTTTAATTTTTTATATTTTGTGTATTTTGCGTCATAAAAAAATTTTGAGAAGGAATATCGTTGTTCATGTTCCGTTTGTTTAAAGTTTATAATATTTAAAATATCACAATGTCGATAAGTAAAAGAATAACAATTTATAAATATATCATCTCTCTCAGTTTTGTATTAATATCTACCGATTATCTCGACAAATTTGTATTTAATTTAAAAAATGTTCTAAATAAAAAATATTTCTTCTTACTTCTTACTTCTATTTTCGCATAAAACGTTAAAAAATGGGGTTTCCATTTAAAAAATAAAATTGACTTATTTGACCTGTAGTTGCACCATCTATAATGAAACTGAAAGTTTCCTCTTTGATATCAAACAAATCTTGTTTAATACATTTTAACACTAAATTTACATTGAATATAGTTAAGCTTTGTAAAAGATTTTTGTTTAATGTGCTTTGTAAAACGAGAAACACAGACTTTACACCTCAATAATATTTTTTAAAACATATATGTTAACTTATATTGCATACATAAAAATATAAGTGTGAATTATTTCCTCACAATTTTTAAGTATGCAAAATATAAATTTGCACGTTGCTTAAGCAATATTTTATTTCGCTCATGAAGCTTCTTCTTTGAGGAAGCCTGTTTTTTATGCATAATTATTAGTAGATATTTATCAATCTGGCTTCCTCATAGAGGAAGCTTTATGAGTGAGCGAAATAAAATGTTGCTTAAGCAACGTGCAAATTTATAATTTGCATATTTAAAAATTGTGAGGAAATAATGTTCAAATTTATAATTTGCACACTTAAAAACTATGAGAAAGCAATGTGCAAGTTTCTATTTGCACATTTAAAAACTATGAGAAAGCAATATGCAAGTTTATACTTGCACATTTTTTAAAAATCTTTTTTACCCTTATTTCATATATAATTCTTTAAAATTTGATTAATCAGTTCTTGAGTTACAAACGTTTGAAATTTCGGAAAATCCGTCCATACATAGAAACCTTATTATGTTTGGTCTAATAAACCAAATTTTAAAGAATTATATATTAAATAGGGGTAGAAAAGGCTGAAAAATATCACAGAATTAGAAAAAGTTGCCAATAATAATTAATACTAAATTGTCCAAAAACATCAACTTTTAAAAAGTCTCAAGCGGTTGAGACTTAAGGTATAGTCTTTAAGAGTTAGGGTGCATTCGGGGAGACGCTATTAACGCTATAAACGCAAACGCTATGAACTTCGTTCGAGGAGCCAATAGCGCGATAGCGATAGCAAGCTCCCCAAACGCAGCTTAAGCGCCAATAGCATTTCGTGCCTCACCTCGAAAATAATAGCGAAAATAGCGCGAGTGATGACGTCACGCTGCCTTTACAGTGACGTCATCATCGTACATCATAGCGCCACAAAGCGTCTCCTCGAACAGTTTTGGACGATAATTGTGCTAATAGCGTGCTCCTCGAATGCACCCTTAAAGTTTTATAATATTGACAATTTTTCTAATTCTATTATATTGTTCAGTCTTTTCTACCCCTATTTCATATATAATTCTTTAAGATTTGGTTGATTAGTTCTTGAGCTACAACCATTTGAAATTACGAAGAATCCGTACATAGGAAGCAAAATGTGCAAGTTTCAAATTTGCACACTTTTTTATTATATTAGCAATTTTTTAATAATTCTATTATATTGTTGCATTCGCGCTGAGTTCGCAGCTTCACCCGGTATTTTCCGCCGCGGAGCGTCTTTAGCAACGGGCGTTGCTATGTGTTGTTGATACAGCCCGGCTGTCAGATTTCCTTCGCACTGAAACTCGAGCGGACGTTTCGGTTCTCGTTCTGCGATTGTAACTTACGCAATAAACCATCCTTACGTTTCTTAAACCTGTGTTCCCTTATTCCGCGGATCGCGAGTGAACGCGCGACCGAGTGCGGGAGTGCTTAGAGAGCGTGCGAAAGCCGCCGGAGTGCAACAATATTATTCAGTCTTTTCTACCCCTATTTCATATAGAATTCTTTAAGATTTAGTTAATTAGTTGTTGAAATACAGACGTTTGAAATTTCGGGGAATCCGTACGAATATAGGACCCTTATAAAGCTGGATCTAATCAACTAAATCTTAAAAAATGATATATGAAATAAGGGTAGAAAAGACTGAAGAATATAATACAATTAAAAATAGACCAATATCTCAAATATTGAGAAAGTTACAGCGCAAAACACAGTTTTCTGAAAAATGAAAACTCCCCTAAAATCCATACCGTTTGACGGATTTTAAGAAAATTAGAGGAGAACATACTTTCTATGATACTTTGTTTGTGTGCAAAATTTCAGCCCGGTATCTAAAAAATATGATTTAACAAATATGATTTCTCGACATTTTGGAACATTCTAAACCTATTTCCAACAAAATCTCGAAATTTTTTTTACCATTACAAAGCTTTCTCTATGAGGAAGTAAATCAAAATGTTTATTACATTCTTAAATAGCAAAAATAAAAATAATAAAATAAAAATAATATTTTTTAGTAGTAATGTAACAATACTTTTAACACTTAATATAATATAATAATATTTAATGTTATAAAATATTCAGACCGAGTGTTCAATCATACTATTTTTTCCATGTTATTTTAGCATACTTTTAACCGACTTTAAAGAGAATGTTCTCAATTCGGCGAGCATGTATGTGGGTATGTCCATGATTTTCTTTGAAACTACTGGACGGATTTGAATGCGATTTCCACTGTTCTATAGAGTAATCCTCCAGGAAGGTTTTTAGTACA
This sequence comes from Temnothorax nylanderi, assembly GCF_030848795.1. NCBI lineage: Eukaryota > Metazoa > Arthropoda > Insecta > Hymenoptera > Formicidae > Temnothorax > Temnothorax nylanderi. The sequence continues at coordinate 310,511 of NW_027249223.1, forward strand.
TAAAATATCGTGTTAGTACATCAGAGTACGGAGTAGTAAGAAAATATGCGATAATAATTATAAGCAATCGAGTAAGCAACTAATGAATTAATATTATTAATTATATTAAATGAATAAAGCACTCAAAAAGTATTTAAAAAAAAAAATTTTTTTTTTAATAGAACCGACTCCAAAAAGCTCTAAAAAGTAAGAAAAAAGTAAGCTTTAATTTTTTTTAATTTTTTCTTATTTTTTACAGCTTTTTGAAGTCAGTTCTCTTTCTTTAAATTTTTGAGCAATTTTTAAAATTTTAATTGTTTCTTCTATTTTTTTAAATAGATTTATATATCAATTTCTATGTAACATAACAGTCACGTGTAAAATTTAATTTCATGATAAAAAATTAAATATGATTTATTTTTAATCGACTTCAAAAAGAAGGTTCTCAATTCGGCGAGTATGATGTATATAGGTATGTCCACGATTTTTTCTGAAACTACTGGACGGATGCGGTTTTCACTATCCTATAGAGCAATCCTTGCTCCGGAAAGTTTTAGTATATAAAATATCGCGTTAGAACATCAGTACGGAGCAGTAAGGAAATATGCATACTTAATAATTACAAACAAATAATAAATTATTATTTTTGATTCGTATCAATTGAATAACGCACTAAAGAAGTATGAATTTAAAAAAAAATTTATTTAATAAAACCAATTTTTAAAAAGCTCTAAAAAGAATAAAAAAAATTAAAAAATAAAGAAGCTTTAAAAGGTATGAAATAATACTTTTAAGAATTCCTTTCAATGTTTTAAAGTCGGCGCCAAATTTTAATATTTTTAAGTATTTTTTTCAATTTTTTAAAGTCGGCGCCAAATTAATAATTACTAAATCAATTTGGCGTCGACTTCAAAAAATTGAAAGAAATACTTATAGCGTTTTTTATTGGCAGAACTGGTACGCACTCAATGCACATTAAAGCCGTCGTACACACAAATCAACGTAAAGTATATGTTTAATATAAACAGGTTAAGTCACAAAATCCTCAATATTCTTTATTGTACTATTTGGTAAAATATATATTGGGTATCAGAGTCAAAATATTTGCATTTTACTTTAGAGATTAAATCAGTGTACAACGGCTTTAATGCGCACTAATTCTGCCAATGAAAAACGCTATTAAAAATATCATTAATTTGACGCCGACTTCAAAAAATTGAAAGAAATTCTTAAAAGTATTATTTCATACTTTTGAGAGCTCCTTTATTTGTTAATTATTTTCATTTTTTATTCTTTTTAAAGTTTTTTTTAAAGTCCGTCCGAGAAGAGGGAGTTGAAAGAAAATCGAAAAATAAAATGATAAATAGGCAGGGGGAAGGGCTGATTAGATGGGTTGAAGAGGAAGGGTGGGGAATTATGAACGGAGCAAAGGAGGGAGATGAGGAGGGGGGTGACTTTTACAGGAGAAAGGGGGGAAACAGTGATCAATTACGCGAAAGGAGATAGGAAGGCTTGAGAAAGAGTGACAAGATTGGAGGTGGGGTGGATTCGGATCACCAATCAGTAGCAGTACGGGTGGACAAAGGGGGGTTGGTGAGAAGAGAGGGACAATAGCGGAGGTAGAGAGGTGGGTGGAAAAGACGGACTGGTCGAAAGAAGCGAGAGAGGAGTTTAGAAGAAGAACGGAGGAGGTAGAAATAGGGCAATAGATAAAGAGGTCGAAAAGTTGACAAAAAGAATTAAGATGGAAGTAATGGTGAGAAGAGTAAAAAGAGGGGCAGAAGGAAAGGGAGGATGGTGGGATGGGGACTGTAGGAAGAAGAGGAAGGAGGTAGAAAAGTTATTGAGAGGCTGGGAAAGAGGAAGAAAACACAAAGAAGATTATAAGAGAAGAAAGAAGAAGTATAAGAAAATGTGTGAGAGGAAAAAGGAAAAAAAAGAGAAATCTGCTGGAAGAGGTAAGAGAGGCGAGAACAGAGAAGCAGGTGTAGGAAGTAATAAAGAAGGAAAGGAGAAGAAGAGTAGAAATTAATAAGGAAATAACAATAGAGGAGTGGAATAAATACTTTAGGGAGATGTTAGAAGGAACGGAATACAAGCGAAGGTTAGGAGAAGGAGAGGAGGAAGAGCAGGGGGCGGAGGGGGAAGTGGAGAAAGGGGAGGGTATAGGATGGGAAGAGGTAGAGAAAGTGCTGAAAGGGCTGAAAAAAGTAAAGCAGCGGGAGAGGACGAGATAGGAAATGAAGTGTGAATTTATGGGGAATTATGGGGGGAAGTGGTTTAAGAAAGGCGTTATGGGAAATATGCAGGAGAGTATGGAAAGGAGAGGGTTTCCCAGAGGCGTGGAAGGACGGAATAGTGGTTCCGATAGCGAAAAAGAGGGGCAAAAGAGGTGAGTGAGCATAGAGGGATTACGCTGATGCCGACGGCGTACAAAGTGTACACGTCGGTTTTAACAAAATGGTTGTTGAAGAGGTTAGAGAGGTATTCAGAAAGGAAGGGGTTGGAATTGAATGTGGACAAGACAAAGATAGTAAGGTTTGGGAAAAGAAGTGAAGGCAGAAGAAAGGAGAAATGATGGTGAAAAGGGATTTCAAGAGGAAGAGGGATACAATGGAGAAAAAAGAAGGAGCGGTTGGGAAAGGGAGCAAGGGCATTTTCAAGAAAAGCAGGAAGGTAGTGAGAACGCCACCAGGGGGGGGAAAGACATGGATATGAAAGGGTTGTTGAGAGAATTAGGAGAAGAGCTGAGGGAGGGGTTAAGGGGAGTGAGAGAGGAATTAAGAGAGGTGGCGAAGGGGCAAAGGGAGGCAATGGTGGAAGAAGTTGAGAAGATAAGGAACGAACTGAAGGAGAGAGAGGAGAAATGGAGAAGAGAGAGAGAAGAGTTTAAGAATAGAATAGAAGATTTGGAACGAAAATTGGAGAGGATGCAAATGGAGTTAAAGGGAGGAGGTCGTGATGGAGGAAAAGGTGCAGAAGGAAGCGGAGGAGGGAAAAGGGAGGAGGGGAGGGAGTAGGAGTCTGATTGGAAGGAGAGGGTGGAAAGGCTGGAAAGAAGGTGTGAAGTGAAGGAGAGGGGAGAAAGGAAGAGAAATATTTTAATAAAAGGAGTAAAAGGATGCGGGAGGAATAAAGGGGGAAGTAGAGGAGGTGATGAAAAAGATAGGCGTGGAGGTTAAGATAGAGGAGATTAGAAAAATAGATGCGGGAAGGAGAGAGAAGGGAGGCATGGCAGTAGTAAGAGTAGGAAGTGAGGAAGAGAAATCAAGAATAATGAGAAATAAGTGGAAATTGAGAGACAAAAGTACTTGGATAGAGGAAGATTTGACGTGGGAAGAAAGAAGGATAAAATGGAGGGTAAACCAAGTTACATGGAAGGCAAGAGGAGAAAGTAAAAGGGTACGGATAGGGCAGGGAGAGGTATGGATAGAGGGGGAGTGGTGGGTGTGGGATGAGGTAAGAGATGTGCTTAGGGATAGTAGAGGGAAGTGTTGGGAGGCAGGGCAAGGGAAAGTAGTCCAGTCACTATGTACAAAAAAACGGATTATAAAAGACATAATTCTGACCCAGGATTTTTCTTTTGAGGGGTGTTGGGGGGCTCAAGAAAAGCTTAATCTCAAGTTTTCGACCTCTGTTTCCCGTGTGCTTTTTTTACGGGAGTAAAAAATGTGAAAAAATGGTTTTTCCGCGATAACTCGGTTTCTAATAAAGTTACAAGGTCGAATCGGAGCTCATTTTAAAGCTTTTTTTACGCTCTACAAATTATATCGTATGACATTTTTACGTATGATCGATTGTTTTCGAGACATCGAACGAGAAAGGGAAATAAAAAAGTATAATATTTAGTTTTTTTCTTTTTACTCATTATTGTCGTCCGAAATTGCAAAAATGCTTCAAATGAAACTTGTAGAGCGTAAAAAAACCTACAATTTTTATTTGTTATTCATTTCATTTCGTTGAAAATTACGCCTTGTAGAGCGCTTCAAAGTGGAGAGTCGTCGCCATCGCGTCAGCGGCGCGTTGTTTACGTCGATACGCGGCATCGAACGCTTTCGCTAAGATTTTCGACTTCATTGACGCAAAAAAGTAACATAATAGGTGTTTTTTATAGGATTTTTCCCGCTCTACAAGTTACGATCAGTGATATTTTGGCGTACGATCGATAGTTTTCGAGATATCGAACGAGAAAAGGAAAAATTGAGCATTTTTGTTCGTTTTTTTTTCTATTTTATCGTTTTTCGCACACGAATCTGTATAAACGCTTCAAATAAAACTTGCAAAGCAATAAAAATCGTAAAATGTTTTTATTTATTACTTTCATTTCGTTGAAAATTCCATATCGCACTACGCAAAGTTGCAAATAAATCTTGCAAAGCCTGAAATTATTGTAGCTATTTTGAAACCGTCAAGTTTTCTTAAGGGAATCAAACACGTATTTGCCATTGCAGATAGTTGTTTTGAAACGAAAATTGTTCATTACTTAATAAATAACAAGTTATTCGTATCTTGAACGTTTTGGTCGTGGCTGATTGTCGCCATCGTCTTCTTGAAGTTGAACCTTGTTCGGGTGTTGCTCGTCGTCTTCGTCGTCGTTGAAATAGTCATCCATCTCACTTGCCATAATTTCTGCCGGAGTTATCGAATTCAGGCATGTTTGTCCGGAACAGTGATAGCAAATCATCGAACATTTAATGCCTGCTTTTCGGCAATCAGACGAGCCACTGCAGTTTCCCTTGCATTTACATGAAATTAACTGCAGTAGCTCAGCAGGCGCAGGTGGGGCTTGACTATTTCAACGACGACGAAGACGACGAGCAACACCCGAATGAGGTTCAACTTCAAGAAGACGATGGCGACAATCAGCCACGACCAAAACGTTCAAGATACGAATAACTTGTTATTTATTAAGTAATGAACAATTTTCGTTTCAAAACAACTATCTGCAATGGCAAATACGTGTTTGATTCCCTTAAGAAAACTTGACGGTTTCAAAATAGCTACAATAATTTCAGGCTTTGCAAGATTTATTTGCAACTTTGCGTAGTGCGATATGGAATTTTCAACGAAATGAAAGTAATAAATAAGAACATTTTACGATTTTATTGCTTTGCAAGTTTTATTTGAAGCGTTTATACAGATTCGTGTGCGAAAAACGATAAAATAGAAAAAAAAAACAAACAAAAATGCTCAATTTTTCCTTTTCTCGTTCGATATCTCGAAAACTATCGATCGTACGCCAAAATATCACTGAACGTAACTTGTAGAGCGGGAAAAATCCTATAAAAAACACCTATTATGTTACTTTTTTGCGTCAATGAAGTCGAAAATCTTAGCGAAAGCGTTCGGTGCCGCGTATCGACGTAACCAACGCGCCGCTGACGCGATGGCGACGACTCTCCACTTTGAGGCGCTCTACAAGGCGTAATTTTCAACGAAATGAAATGAATAACAAATAAAAATTGTAGGTTTTTTTACGCTCTACAAGTTTCATTTGAAGCATTTTTGCAATTTCGGACGACAATAATGAGTAAAAAGAAAAAAACTAAATATTATACTTTTTTATTTCCCTTTCTCGTTCGATGTCTCGAAAACAATCGATCATACGTAAAAATGTCATACGATATAATTTGTAGAGCGTAAAAAAAGCTTTAAAATGAGCTCTGATTCGACCTTGTAACTTTATTAGAAACCGAGTTATCGCGGAAAAACCATTTTTTCACATTTTTTACTCCCGTAAAAAAAGCACACGGGAAACAGAGGTCGAAAACTTGAGATTAAGCTTTTCTTGAGCCCCCCAACACCCCCCAAAAGAAAAATCCTGGGTCAGAATTATGTCTTTTTTAAATGTACATAGTGACTGGACTAAAGGGAAGGAAAGCAAAAGAGAGGAAGGGCAAAAGTAGGGGGAGTAGAAGAGGGAGAGGGAACGGGTGGATGAAAGAAGAGTAGAGAATGAGAAGGATAAGAGGGAGGAATTAGAGAGAAGATTTGGAGAGGAAGAGGGGGAGGAGGGAGAGAGGAGAGAGAGAGAGGAGGCAAGGAGAATATAAGGTAGTTTTTTGGAATGTGGCGGGATTAACAAATAAAGATAAAGAGTTCTGGAAGGGGCTGGAGGAATTGGGATGTAATGGTGTTATGTGAGACGTGGGTGGATGGTAAGGGATGGGAAAAGATAAAGGAAAGGCTGCCGAGAGGTTACGTGTGGGAAGTGCAGAAAACATGGAGGAAGAATCGGAAGGGAAGAGCGGTAGGAGGAATGATAGTAGGGGTGAGGGTAGAGGTCAAAATGGAAAAAGAGAGGACAAAAAAAGATAAAGAAGGGATGCTATCGATAAAGGTGAGGTTAGGGAAGGAGTGGTGGAACATAGTAGGAGTGTATATAAATAAGATATGGACAGGAAATTGGAAGACCTAAAGTAATGGATGGAGGAGATAGAGACGGGAGTGAGGGTGCTGATAGGGGGGTTTTTAACGCAAGGGCGGGGAAGGAGGGGGGATTCGTAGAAGAGGGAGAGGAAGAGAGGGAAGAAGGGGAAAGAAGAACGAAAGATGGCAAGGTAAACGGGGAGGGAAGAAAGTTATGTAGGTTTTTGGAGGAGCATGAGTGGGATTTTTAACGGGGGAATTAGAGGAGATGAGGAGGGAGAATGGACGTATACAGGGAGGAGAGGGGAATCGGTGATTGACTACGTGTTGGGGGACAGGAGGACAAGGGAGAGGATAGAACGGGTAGTGGTGGAAGCGAAGGTCGACTCAGGTCACCAGCCAGTGACGGCGTGGATAGAAGGGGTGTAGGACGGTTTGGGTAAAAAGAAGGGGGAAGGGCGGAAATGGGAGAGAAGATTGGTCGGAGTAGGGCAGGAAAAAATTTAAAGAGTTAGTGGGGGATAAGCAAATTCAGGAAGGGGGAGTGGAAGAGGAGTGGCACAGGGGCTGAAAGGGAGGATAGGGAAGGTATTAAGGGAAGTGAATGGGAAGGGCAAGAAGGGCGGAGAAAGGGGCTGATGGGGTGAGGAATGTAAGGAAGGGAAGAGAAAGGGCTCATGTTAAGGAAATGGAGAAGGGAAGGAAGGAAGGGTGAAAGTTATAGGGAGGAAAAACAGCGATACAAGAAGCTGTGTGAGGAAAAGAAAAGAAGAAAAGTGGAGAAATGGGGAGGGGAGGTAAAGGAGATTAGGACAGAGGGGCAGATATGGAAGGTGGTAAACAAGGAGAGAAAGAAAAGAAAAAAGTTGAATAAGGGAATTAGTATGCAGGAATGGGATAGGTATTTCAGAGATTTGTTGGCAGGAGTGGAAGGGAGGGTGGTGATGGGAGCAAGAATAGAGGGGGAGTTGGAGGAGGAAGCGGAGGAGATAAGGAGAGAAGAGGTGTGGGAAGTGGTGGGAAAGCTTAGGGAGGGAAAAGCGATGGGAAGTGATGGAATTCCAAAAGAGGTATGGAAGTTTGGAGGGGAGGTGGTGAAGGAATGGTTGTGGGAGGTATGTAATAAAGTGTGGAAAGGAGAGAGTTGGCCGGAAGATTGGAGGGAGGGAATTATAGTGCCCATAGGAAAGAAGGGAAAGGGGGAGAAAGTGGGAAACTACAGAGGGGTGACGTTAGCACAAATGGCATACAAGGTGTACGCTGCTGTTTTGGCGGAAAGGTTGAGGAAGGAGGTAGAAGAGAAGGGCTTGCTTCCGCCGAGTCAGACAGGGTTTAGGAGAGGGGTAGAGACCACGGACAAGATCTATGTATTGAATTACTTAACAAATAGGCAGGTAAATGGGAAGAAGGGGAAGATGGTGGTGTAGTTCGTGGACTTGAAGGCAGCTCTTGACTCAGTGGACAGGAGGATTCTGGTGGAAGCGATGAGAAAAAGGGGAGTGAGGGAGGGCTTGGTGATGAGATGTAAGGAGCTGTTGGGGGAGACGGTATGCAGGGTAAGGGTGGGAGAGGAGCTGGGAGAGAGGTTTTGGACAGGAAGGAAAGTTAGACAGGGGTGCCCGTTAAGCCCGATTTTGTTTACGTTGCTGTTGACGGACATTGATGACGAGCTGAGAAGAGGGGGTTGGGGTGGAATTAGGTTGGGATGGAGTTATATACGTTGGCTTATGCGGACGATATAGCGATGTTGGCGGAGAGTGAGGAAGATATGAAGGGAATGATAGGAAAATTAAAAAGGTATTTGGACAGAAAGGGACTGGTATTGAATAGTGGAAAAACAAACGTAATGCGATGTAGGAAGGGGGGGAAGGTGGAAAAATGTGAGCTGGAGATGGAAGGGTAGGGTAATTGAGAAGGTGAGGAAATTCTGTTATTTGGGTTATGTAGTAAAATATAATAGGAGGCAGGACGAACACGTAAAAGAGAGGGTAAGGAGAGGAGCGGCGTTGCTAGGACAGGTATGGGAGATTGGAAAGAGGTGGTTTGGGGGGGATTGGAGCAGGAGACTATGGTTATTTGATAATAAATGAATGGTCGGTGATAAGTTACGGAGTTGAAATATGGGGTGGAGGGAAAGAGGGAAAATAAAAAGGTTGCAGAAAAGGTATTTAAGGTGGGTGTTGGGAGTGGAAAGATGCACGCCGGGGTATATGATTAGGGAAGAGATGCAAAGGGAGAAACTAAGAGGAAGGGCAGTTATGAGAGCATGGGGTATGAGAAAAAGCTGGAGGAGGGAAAAGGAAGAGAGCTGGCAAGGGAGTGCTGGGAAGAAGTGAGGAGAAGGGCAAAAAGAGGGGAGAGTAAAGGGTTGGGAGGAAGAGAGAAAAGAAGCGGCGAAGAGTAGGGGATGGAAGATAGAGGAGGTAGAGGAGTTAAGGGAAGAAGGAAAGTAGAGGGGGGAAGACGTGTATGGGAGAGAAAGGCAGAGACAAAGAGAGGAGAGGTGGAAGGAGATAGGGGAGGCAAAATTTAACAGGTAAAGAAAAAGAGGGATAATGGAATAATGAACGTGAAAAGTAAGGAGGAAAAGAGAAAGATGGAGAACTAAGGAACGGGAGAAAAAGAGAGGTACCGGATGAAAAAATTAGAGTGTAATAAGTCTTATGAGAAATAAGAAAGAAAAAAAAACAATGTGAGAGAGTTAGGTACGTGAAGTAAGCAGAGAGAAAAAAGGAATGAATTAACAGAGAGAAAAATAGTGGAATGGGATAAATATTTTAAAATAAATATAACGAGAAATATATGGACATGGATGGCACGCGTTAGCGCGCGCTGCGTGCTAGTCCTTTTCTAAAAAGGGCATGTCATCGATACTCGAATCTATCAAAATTAATATTGTTGTCGCTTTTCCGCAATGCGAATTGGTTTTCTTGTTGCGCTTACTTCATGACCGGCTGTCATGACATATTTTGACAGTTGTGTGGTTAATAGTGTAATAGTAACAGTGAAATATTAAAGTTAAATAGCGCCGCAACTTTTGTGTTGTGGCGCCTTCGCTTTTGTGCATAGCATTGATTGGTTGATCAGAAAATTTTTATAAAATGGTAACATTGGTAAAATGGTAACATTGGGCGCGTTTAGCAGACAAAGCAGACCAGTAAGCGCTCAGTAATTCTGTAATATGATTGGTTCTTGTCTTTAGTTCTTCACTGGATTTAAAGGCTTTTGCCACGAATTGCCATAATAACCATAAACATAAAACGTAAACATAAGCTGAAGAACCAATCAGTATATTGTTATTGCTTTAACTTCATGTATTCTAGAAGACGATAGAAATGAGCCGTAAGCAGAAGTAAATAAGATTTCAACTGGTTAAAATCGTACTTACTTCTGCTTACGGCCAACTCGTATCATCATTTCTATCGTCTTCTAAAATTTCGTCTGAAGCATTTTTTCTAGAATCACAAATAAACAAGTTTTTGGGGGTGATTGATTAAAATGGGACACTATGTATATTATATGTATATATATATATATAATAATCAAACATTTACATTAAAATACTAGAGGACACCCGAGATGTACTTGTCTCATATTCTTAAGAATTTTATAAAAAATATTGCTAGTAATCGGCGTTTTAATTAATAGATTAAAGAAACGTGGGTATACTACAGTAACTCCTAGTGTACTTTATATACCTGTACAAGTAGCCACAATATTTTTTGAACAAAAGAAAAAAATAAGGATAGAAAAGAGAATAAAATGCATATTCTTATTATGATTTTAAATAATACTATATTATACATCGGACAAACCGGGTATGCATTGACACGTCATGTGATTACATCGTCACATTACGTTGACGCTGGTAACAAGAATTAATCGCTGTAATTATTTCTCCGCGCATTCTTGTTGCTGAACAAGAATCTATGAAAAGACAAATCTAGAAATTGGTTGAAAGTATACGTTTGATCGTGTAACTGGGACTTAATCGAGTTAATTTTTTCAAGGGTAATTTAATGGTAATTATAACGATATAACATACAAAACATTGAAATCTAATGTACTGCTCCTTCGTAATTCTATTTACACACAAAATCCTTCTAAGCTTGTCACATTCTTGTTGGGAAAATCCTAGAATAATGAGAACAAATTATTTATGCTATATATTATATCTACAAGAAAGGGAGAACCTAGAAACGAAAGAAAAGAAAGACCGGAACAAACATCCACATGTCGTACGAAAGTGAATATGATTAGTTAAAGACAAGTATAATAAGCGTGCAAGCCTTAGCTACAATTATTCATTCTCGCTTTTTTTACAATCAAAGCTTCTTACTTTTAATCCGTTAGAACAAACAAATTCCCTATTCTTTCCCGCTGTTCTTCTCATATTATCCACATTATAATTGTGTATTTGCAATTTCACTAATTACACAGGCACACAAAAAAAAAGTGTCTTGGCCGAGACACTACACTAGTGTATTCCCATGTACTTTTTCCCGCTGAATCCGAATCCGAAGTCAGAATTGTCAGATTGGCTAAAATTTATGAGATAACCACAAAAAATGCTCAAAAACACGAATTAAAGGCAAAAAAATTGTTTTTTTGTGGTTAGTACATGGGTACATGGGAATACACTAGTGTAGTGTCTCGGCCAAGACACTTTTTTTTGTGTGCCTGTTATTTTTGAAAATTTAGTTGGTTAAGAACAGGGGTGTCGAAAGTAGAGCTGGTGATTTACTTTGAAGGCTTCGAAGGCTTCGATGTTCCAACTTCGAAGCTTCGAAGAATCAAAATGATACAATTATTAATTTAATATAATAATAATAATAGTATCGCAATAGACATACATTTATAAAATTATATGACAAAATCCAAATAAAATTTCTAATGTTGTAATTATGTCGCTTATGTCGCAAATATATTTTTCGAAGCTTCGAAGCTGTCGAAGAGTAACAACCCTAGTCGAATGTGAGGAGGCTCGACTATTAAAAGCGCGTATTATATACATACATACACACGGCATGGCAAATGCATTGTTCAAAATTCTACCTGAGTTTAGTATCTGTGAGTTTCACATGCATGAAAGTAAATACGTAAGACTAAAAGTAAGTAAACAGCTTATACTCAATCCATATTTTTAAATCAATAAAAACTTAATTTTTAATTTTTTGACAACAGCCAGTAATCACGATGCACAAATATCTAGACACGATGCGTATCTGCCTGAATATATTCAAAATGGTATGATTCTCTTAGGGCAAGACATTTGTAACACCGTATGCATATCGAGCAGGTAAAAGATTTTCAGTTCAATTAACCATTAATTATTATCGGCAATAATAATAAGTATAAGATGAATCTTATACTTATTATTATTGCCGATTATTATTGGGGACCTAAGTCGTCTACAGACGATTCCGAGTCTCGACATCGAACTCGCGAAACTCATGTTCGACCGTTAGACGCCGTGCCGTCGTAAGCGGTGAGATCCCGACGACGGGCAGAGGCGCCGTACGGCAAACCGGGCTCGTGCGACGACCGGACCGCGAGGACCGGCCGCCTAGTAGTGTGTCACATTGTTTTGAGCCTTTCGACTCACGAAACTCCTAGAGATATCATTGCCACCTTTGACTAAATATTTATATTTGCGGATAATTGAATAGTTGTTTCAAAATACTTTGCGTTCTCCATACAAATCCATGCACACGCACAAAAGCACAGACACACACACACATATGTACACACGCCCGCATGCATACACAACCTTTGTAATTGTAATATTGAGCATCCGTTCCTTTCCACTTTTTCGTCGAAAAAGAAATAGGTTTGTTCTTTGTAGCTAAACTCTTTGTACGTTTCATCGTTTCTCTTTTTCTCTCCATTTAATTATATATATCGCAGGAATTCTAGATTCTGTCAGTAAAATTGTAAGTTGAGATTTTTATTAACTTATATTTATAAATATATTATAAATTATATTTATAAATATAAATATAATTATATAAGTTTATATTTATATTAATTTTTATTATATTTATATTAATTATGTTATATATTTACATTAATTTTTATTTATTTCACAATACCCCGGCTTTTTACGGATTCCCTAGGGATTTTACAAAAAAAAAAAATAAATTACACGAAATTCCTGCGACCTGTACTTATTTCGTCTTAAGTGCAGAAAGTATGACATATGACATAGCACAGCTACAAAGAACAGATCTATCGTTATCAAGTTAATGTAACACTTATGTTTAATTTGACTCGTCTATGTAATTATTCCTCCGCTATTCGTCAAAGTTATGATACTAATCATAATTTGTTTTGTCTAAAGAGATGATATAAATTATGCGACGTGCATAATGATGTTACTAAGATTTCTTTCAGCCGTCCAGACTATATTCCGCGTCTAAGGCAGAATGAGAAACATTTACATTGTCGGAATGGCTCTCATATTGACAGCAATTTTCGATCACCAAGTTTGCGAGTTATTTTATACGTTCGTATGGTCTGGGATCTTCTATCACTGTATGTAGCTTCTCCAGCCCTCCTTCTTTTACTACCAATGCACAGTATTTGAATGCTAAAACATCGATTACATCATATTACATAAAATAGCAAGATCCAAATAGAGCAAAACAGCGGATACTAAATAATTCGTCGTAAGTATGAATATTATTAAATACGTACAGTATACTTTGGTGAAATTGGCGAGAGCCCAAGCAGCCCAATGTTGACACGGAGGAGTATGATACACATCCAGCAGGCGTAATAATAGTCCAAACGAGCGATAATTGATATTACGTTCTGCATTTAAGTCCCAACTTTCAATCGCTTGCATTATATATTTAAGAACCTCCTTACGAGTTGGCTTTTCTATTGTCCAAGCGTCAATTCCATCAGATGCCATGTGTGCCAATATACCAGCAGCATTGTATGAAACCTATATAAATCAAGAAATATATTTATATGTGAGCATATTAAAAAAAAATGGAGAAAGAAAAGGAAAATACGAAACCTCGATTCCATCGCTATTAGAACGTAACAGATTGGCGAAGACGGTTACATATCGTTCCTGCATAAGATGGATCTAAAGATATTCGACTTCTGCTACATTGCCGAGCAAACCCATCATATTCCTCAACAGTTCTTCTTTATGTGGATATTGCTAGACACGTGATAGAATATTATATTACAGTAGAAACAAAAATTGCAGCTTAAGCTAAATATATCGTGTTTCAACCATCGAACGTATGTTGTAAGACAATGTAAGACATACCTGTACGCATTTGAGGAAGAGTGTCATGCCTTCCTCATCTAAGAATCGTTGGCAATTTATAGATGTTTCATCTGTCATATTCCACATAGTTGACCATGCAACTTCTAATACATCATCAAATATATTCATCTCCACTCTGTACTCGACCAATTTTAACATAGTTTGAACACAACCCAGTTTGCCGAGTAATCTTGTCTCTTTACCTTCTACTTGACAAGCTAAAGAATTTAATAGATATATGTCGATTCTTTGGACAAAACTTTTTGGCTCTGAGTGTTTGACTAAATGTAGAAGCACCTTTACAAGGGTTTCATAATTCGACATCTACAGAAATGAATGACAGTTACTGATAAAATATAACAGGGTATGTTGCGCAGAATAAAATCACACTAACGTTTTAACGTTGCGTTTAATGTTAAAAGAAACTCAAGTACAAAAAGAACGCTTATATATGCGCTACGCTTGCGGGCTTGCACGCTGAGGAGAATCTGGCGCAAACGCGGACGTGGTAAAACGTAAGAGGTAAAACAGGGAGCGCCGCTTTTAGGAACACGCAAGTGCTGCCAACGCAACATTTACCATTACCATCCAACACACCCCCTTAATGGTAAATCTATATACCAAAATAAAAAACATCCCCTCCCTTACGGAAAAACACTATTAGGAACTACTGAGAATCACTATTGAAAATCACTACTTGTAACACCAGTAGTAAATTCGCGGATTATTGAAGATCACTATTGGGGATTACAGTAATCCCACTATTGAGGATTACTGGAATCCACTGTTCGGGATTATTGAGATTTCACTAGTTAGGATTACTGGGATCCCACTATTCGTGATTACTGGGAGCTTATTATTGAGAATTACACTATTGGGAATCCCACTATTGGGGAATCCCAATAGTATATCCCCATATTACTGACTATTAGGATCCCGAAGGATAACGGCTATAATAAAATAAATTTTAATCAATTTATATGAGAGATATATATGTATTTTGCTTTTCTTATACTTTTGAGATAATAATATATGATACTTAATAATATTATATGAGATACTAAATAATTATCTTTGGAGCGCCGCGTTTTTAAGTTGAAAGAGCTTTTTATATTTCAGAATGTTCTTTGAGGTCAACAGGGTGCTTCATATCTCGAGTTCTTCGTACTGCGTTATTACATTTTTGCTTCACGGTCTTCTTCACGGTTTCATCAAGATTCTTTTCTTCGGGGAACTTTTCTTGAACGTAACCTAAAATATAGAATGCCCATTTTCAATTAAATACTGCTATTTATTAAAAATGGAAACTATAATGCATACCGTTTTACTCCTTTATGGAAAGACGCTTCAAAGGATAGTCAATATAAAATAAACGAAAAACTAAAACTGTACTTACATTTGATACAATCCACTTTCTGCGGGTCTAACTGTTTTTTCGCTTGAATGTTTTTATTCAAGTGGAGATTGGCGACCGTGCCTGTTAGAGAGGAACTAGCCAGTTCTTCTTTCGAAAAAACAAGCGACAGTAGATCACCTGCCAATTTCATGGCACTCGTATAATTACACTTCGCGAGGTTCTTCGCGCTCACATAGAGAGTTCCCTTTTTTCCAATATCAACCTTTTTTAAAATTGATTAAAAAGTTAGATTTAAAGCAGACAGGCAAAACAATTTTTTAATAGCTTGGAAACAAGTCTTATTACCTTGAGACCAGCAGAAGTAGGCGATGAAGAATTCTCTTCAGCTTTGGGTTTCACGGAAGCATCAGCAGATAGGAGATTTCCGTTTCTATCCACATTCTTATCCTTTAATAGTGTTTTTCCATAACAGTTCGGTTTCAAAGAAAGCTTAGGTGGTTCAACGTTTCTGTTTGCGTTGGCATTCTTCGTATCCGGGGTACATTTCGGCGATGTGCCGCTCGAATTATTAGATAAGTCATTAGTAGACGGTGGCTCATAATCGAAACCTTTATTAGAAACAAAAACATTACAGAAATTAGAAACGAGTATGATCATCAATGGATGTGTAAATGCGAATAGTAATAACACCTTGGAGGGGATTGATATAGCTGGAGAACCGCTTCGGTTTGTCTCCGACGAAGCATTTGACGTTATCTCGTCCTTTCGTACGTTACAGTTTAGTGTGCAAATAATTATTAAAAATTAAAAATTATTCGCTACACAAGTGCAATTTACTAATAATTATTACGTAACCCTATAATACCTTAATATGCGGAGAACTAGACAATGTAACATTTTTCTTTCCCTGTTTCGAGTTCACAGTCGGCACACGCTGCTTCTGCGTGACATGGCGTATGTATTTTGCGTGAAAATCCTTAGCCAAGATTTGTTGATTAAGCTCATTGTCACGCGGCAAATCATCATCATGGCGGGTCATCGAGTCATCGATAATCTCAATAACCTGAGTTTGTGGAATATTATCGTTAAGACTCGCTTTTTAAACCATTTCCGTGGCTAATGTCATTGTTTTTTGCAAATAAACCAAGATCTTCTTGCTTTCCTTTTTGATTTTGGGCAAGTCTGAAAATGTAGAATTTGTCAATGATTAATTTTCTGCGGATAGTATCGGAAATAAATTGTTCAAAAAAATTATAAAGTTGTTTAGAAAAATAAAAATCATTTCAAAACTACGAAATTACGGTAGATTTTTTTTCTTACACTAGTTGTAAATTGTAGGGCCCGCAGCCTAGTGTTTTCTTCTTTTAGATTTTTATTCTCTTTAATCAGTGACACCATTTTGGAGAGCAATTCCACCTTGGCTGTCGCTGTGCAGTTTGCATTTTCGTCTGAACTTGCGTCTTCCGGATCTGAATCAGTTGCCTGACAAAGATAAAAAGGATCTTGTGCATTTCAAATTGTCATTAATTATATCAATATACTCATGGGATGAGTGTATCAATATATACACATACATACATATATATCCCACGAATATATTGCTTATTGCTCGTTATATATTGATACACTCATCCCAGTGACTCCATTTTGGCAAGCAATTCCACCTTGGCTGTCGCTGTGCAGTTTGCATTTTTGTCTGAACTTGCGTCTTCCGGATCTGAATCAGTTGCCTGACAAAGATAAAAAAGATTTTGTGCATTTCAAATTGTCATTAATTATCAATATACTCATGGGATGATACATACATATACATACATATATATACATATACATACATATATATATATCCCACGAATATATTGCTTATTACTCGTTATATATTGATACACTCATCCCATGAGTATATTGATAACACAGGCCCACAAAAAAAAGTATATTGCTCTGTGGTTGAAACCACATTACTCCTATGTATTTTGATCCGCTGAACACGAATCTGCAATAAAAAATAGGGGTCGCCCAGAGGATTTCAAAGATAACCTCAAAAAACCGTAAAAAACCACGTTTTTTAGTGGTAAAGGCTAAAAAAAAAGAATATAATTTGTCTCAGGTCAAGACTGTGACCGAACGGTCCACCCGAGATCATCAATCGTACGCCCTCGAGCTCAAATCTACTTATAAATTTCACGGCCGCCACTCGATTTTAACCAAGAAACCGAGAAAGGCATTATAATAAATGAATTATCTTCCCAACCTTTCGATGCCCCGCCGATTCCTCTTTCCCCTTTCTGTTTCAGGTTTCCTTGCTTCGCCGCTGGATCTTGGATCGCCGCTGGACCACGGATTTCGGACCTCTGGACTGCAGCTGTGCACCGCTGACTGGACGTCTCTGGACCGCCGCTGGACCGCCTCTGGATCTCCCCGAGCGGACGTAGGATCGCCGACAGGTAGGATTAGGATCGGGTTGGTATATCGATCTGGTAAGGGTACCGCACACGAGTGAATCTAATATTCCCGTTTTGATAGGTAAAATATAATTTATTTTCCTGTTTCAGTATACAAGTATTCGGTCGAAAAGAAGTACGTATCGCTAATGCTATCGCGTTGTTATATATGTACTGGCGATCTAACGCGTCGCCCGCGGGTATTGCCGTTTGGTTGTAGAGTATCTCGTCGACCGGCTCTGGTGAGATCTCTCGGGCAACTCCTCGATGCTCCGGTCTCGCTGGGCCTCCCGGCCGTCGGGCTGGTTCCCCACTCCGAGACTGGCCCGCCCATGATCACGCTTGCGTCGGATGTGGCCTTTGTGCTACGGTGCGTGGCTACTGTTCGCTTCCGCGTTCCTCGCTAATTGTTCGCGTATGCCTTGCTCGCGAACAATACCTTGGATACGCATTCCTTGGTTTTTTTTTCATATTTTCGACTTCGCTTAATTCGACTCGAAGCACGTACGCTCGCTTTCACCATGTTCGAGAATGTTCTCGACTCGTCGCTTTCCCCTCGCTTCTCGAACCTTCGATCCGCTTCTACGCGATGTTTCGTTTCCCGGTTATTTTACCGCGGTTTTGCTACTCCCTTCGATCATCGTAACATGTCCCTACGGGGCTTGGAAACGTAACCTCGCGTTTACATTATGAAGCGCTTCGCTACCTATCGGGGCGATGATTTCGTGACGCCGTCCGCACACCTGGGTCGTTCGCGCTACATTACGACTCATGGTTTGCGTTTTAGCGATCCGCTTACCACACGGTGGCGGGTCTTCATGGGAGGCACCCTCGTGACCCACTGGGTCCATTTCTATCGCGACATCTCGAAGATTACGCTTGGTTCGAGATCTCGAGACCCGGTGGTCGGATAACGTCGCGGATGGTACCGCTGTACCCCAGGGGCACCGTTGGACCCTGCTCGCCCGTCAGTTCTCGCGGCGGAGCCGTGGTTCGCGTTTTCGCGATCCAGGGGTCCGATCGCACTGATGTTTGTTTAGTCGTCCTTAGGGGACTCGCACGCATGTTCTCCTGACGAGAGACTCGATCGATATGGCCCGGATTGGTTTAATCGCTTACCATGCACCGTGGTACCCGTTTTTCGGGTTCTACACTCCTGACATATTGATTGCCGGCAGGACCGTCTTACTTGGACCGCCGGTAATCCCCTCACATCATTAAATCATCCACCATACCGGTGGTTCGCCTAAACTGCTGACCATGCTCCCTGTCATATTTAATTTCCACCGTGGATGGTACCTTAGCTCGCGCTATCCGTGGAACCTAATGCACGGTCTACACGGTATTCCGCACTTACCATTTACGGCCCGATCGTTATGCTGCTGTAGGTCGGCCTTTATGCCTCGCGTCTGCATAACCTAAGGTTCGTTTCACACGACCTTTTTCGTCGCGCTATCGCGTTATTCGCGTTGTTTTCTACGTCGGTGCTCATAGCGCCTTGAACCTGTGTGACTTGGTTTTTCGGCCTTTTTGCCGTTAATCTAAACTAATATAAGTGGGTTTTTTGACGGAAACCAAAGAGAAAACTCATTTGTCAAAGGAAATTGCATGTATTTGATGCTTTATATCAGAACAAACAAAGCCAAAACGAACAATGTATACCTACTTGGCGGTTCTGCCAGATGTCTTTTAGGAACAGAACAAAACAAAAAAAACCAGGAATTCAATTCATTTCCCCTCACTTGGATTGGGTTACATAAATCTATAATGCGCAAAAAACAAACAAAACAACTAACATCCTCGATTTACGCGCTCGCATCTTATTCTCTAATTTGTCTTATAAATTTGTGCCGCCGGCTTCTTCTCCGCTCGCCTCCTTGGTTCGATGAGCGGCTGCGACAGCACTCGGTTCTCCGTTACCGTTGGCCCCTGTTTTCGCATCGCCGCTGTTCTCGCAGGCGCAGCCGTCGGCTGCAAACTCCCCGTCAGCGGGGCTTCGCGGTACTCCGCGGATGACCCGCTCGTGACCAATATAGCAGTCGATGGTTGCGACTTCTTCTGCCTCCACTTTTCGCGCCGCTTAGCTAGCTGCTCGGCGTGCTCCACTTCATACAGGTTTTTCGTCTTCCTTCTTGCTGCTCATGCCGCTTTTCTTTTATGCGCCCCGCGCGTCTCGAACGTGTAACTACGCTCGTGTTTATATTCTACGCGTATTTTATCCGCGTATTCGTCCATTTGGCCGCCGTCGTCCACGTCATCGTCGTCGTCCGCGTCGCTGTCACTGGTGTCCTCATCCCGGAAGGTCACGGTGTCGTGTTCTTCGTGTGCCGTTCCTGCTGCCGGTTGCTCATCACCATCTTGTCGCTCTTCGTTCGATCCGTGTCCCGCTCCACTGGGGCCTGGTTCTGGTGTTGGTTGTCTCTCGGGTGTAGTTTCCCGTTCGACCACTACGCTCGGTGACTCAATCGTCTCTTGCTGCGCGACTTCTTCCGGTTCCTCAAGACCGTATTTATTTAGTCTCTCGGGACGGAATTTTGTCCTTGCATATACCGCCGGATCCCTTTCTGTGAATCCCACCATGTATGGACGGTCGCACTGGATTCCTATACTTTCTTGAGACGGAGGTTTGTCCGGTTCGTCCCCGGGGTCCCCCAGTACATATTCGTCTTTAGTTTGTCGATTGTTATTAATCTCTCTCTGATCGTCGCCCTCCTCGAGGATTCGCGTCGACACATCCATTTCTTGATCACGCACGTCAATCGTGATTCGAAACGGTGGCTGTTCCCTCGCCCTGGGGTATCTTACTGCTACTGCTACCATCGCATTCGCCTTGATCGTGCCGTCGAGTGGATCGAGTACGTCTGCTTCTTCGCATCGTGCGAAATTACGTCCCTTCGCCTCCTCTAGCTCGACGATGGCTTGGATCATGCGTTGATTCGCAATCGCCTCTTCGCGTACCACGCGGTTCCCCTCGGCATATACGTCCTCAGGCAGGTGCTGTGCGTACGCCTCGGCCAAATCAATCATCTGGCGCGCTCGCTGCTGCTGCTCGTTCGCCACCTTTTGCGCTTTCACTTTACGCATTATCGCGCGTCGTCGATCGTCGTTCGTTAACTCCATTTTCACCGTCGTTTTCGCTCTACCTCGAACAATTACTTGTTTACGGCACGATGTGCGTCGGCGAATTGCTTTCGTCGATCGCCGATTTCGCGCCGCGGTCGCTGACCTCGCGCGCGCTCCCTCGCGGATCTTTCGCGCGTCACTCTTGTCGCTACGTACCGCGTGATCGAAATGTTTCGGATTTCGTGATTTTACTTCCTCGTCACGAATCGCGCTGAATTTCACGAATTTTCCGTGTTTATCGCGTTTCTGGTTCTTCACGCGTATTTTCGCACGCCACTTCAACGTTTTAGGATTACGCCTTATTCGCGATTTTCGATTTTTTCGCGCACTCGCGTTGGCACTCCCCGTCATTGTCGGT
Source organism: Temnothorax nylanderi (assembly GCF_030848795.1). NCBI lineage: Eukaryota > Metazoa > Arthropoda > Insecta > Hymenoptera > Formicidae > Temnothorax > Temnothorax nylanderi. The sequence continues at coordinate 331,423 of NW_027249223.1, forward strand.
CGGGCCACTTCCGTTTCCATGTTCGCACGCTCCTTTTTCACGTAATCAATCGTCACCTTTTGCTTGATCGAGATTTTCACTGTTTCTTCTTTATTTTTCAGGCCATCGTGGGACCTTGGTTCCTCCCCTTGGATGGATTCGTCGTCGCCGTCGTGGGATGATTTCTCCTCTTCGTGGGTGGATTCGTTGTCGTCGTTGTTGGATTCCTCCGCCGGCTCGCTCACCGGGGTAAGTACTCCGTTTTCTCTTTTAGTTTTTATGCTTACTTGCCCCTCCTGTCTTAGGCTGCTGTGGATTCTTAGTCCTTGGTAGAATTCTTCGTAATCCACGGTGGTTGCATCGCTGTCGCATTCTTCTTTCCACATCGCGTTCAGTCGCGCCCCAACTGGTGCGTCTGAATCCGATATCTCGATTATGTCTTCTTGCGGTTGGACTTCTCTTCCCTCGTCGTCGGATGAGAGTAGTACTCGGTCCATAATCGCTCTCCAGCGTTCCTCCGGTTCGCTCCCTTCGTCCTCGGGATCGGGATTGGTCGGATCGTTGATCTCTACGATGTCGTGGTCTTGCTGGTTTCGCCCGCGCGCATCGACTGGTTCGCCTTCTTCGTCGTCGCTCGTGTCTAGGTACCTCTGCACGATTGCGCGCCATGGTTCTTCCTCCTCTCCGGCGCTCGTAACCTCTCTATGTCGGTCGTCTGACGATTCGCTTAGCTCGATAGTGCTTTCACCGCGCCTATTCCCTACGTTCCCCCACTCGCTCTGCGAATCTTCGGTTTCGAGTACGTCGTCCTCGGTGACGGCTCCTCCCCGTCTTTCGCGTCGGTGGTCTGGAATTTCCGTATTGCTCTCTTCGTCTCGCGACTCATCGAGATTGATTATTTCGTCGTCGGTGACGACTTCGCCCCGTTCGTCATTGGTGACGACTTCGCCCCTCTCGTCACTTTCATGGCTGGGGTGGTCTCCCGTGCTGTCCCATCGCCTGTTTTCGTGCCACTCGACGTCCTCTTCGTCCTCCGTGTCGATTTCGTCGAGTTCGTCGTCTCGGTCCTCCTCGATCGACTCCCCGTCAATCTCGGTTTCACCGTCGATGACGTCTTCGCCCCATCGGTTCTGCCGATTGTCTTCCTTGGTCTCGGTCGACTCCCCGTCAATGTCGGAATTGCCCCCGACTTCGACGTGGTCCTCGTCGTCCTGGTCGTCCACTCCTAGTCTGGCCCGACGGTGCGGTTTCAATTGTCGAGAATTGAACACCCCCATGGCCTGTCCGTCTAGATCCTCGATCAGGTACGCATTAGGTCGTATCACCCTTTGCACCCGGTATGGTCCCTCGAAAACTAGGTGGAGTTTGCTGGTTAATTTTCGACTTGCGGCGTCCGCGGTTCGTCCGCGCAGCTTGATCCATATTTCTTGCCCTTCGTGGTATTCGGCTGTCTCGTGCTTGTCCGCTTGAATCTTCCGTTTGCGCGCCGCCTCGGCCAATCGTTCTCGCGCTCGTTGGACTTTGTCCGCCCATGGCAGTCCCTCAGCGTCGTCGAGAGGAATCAGCGCGGGATCGATCGCGGGTAAATGACCTATTTCCCCGTCATTGAGCTCGCTCGGAGTGAATCCGTGCGAGGAATGTTGCGTATGATTGATGACCTCCTGCGCGCGACTAATTATACGGTGCCACGCGTGTTGCCTATGGCTCGCATACGCGCGTATAATTCGGCCTATTTCCCTCATAACGCGCTCCACGGGATTTGATTGTGGGTTATACGGTGAAGTACGCTGCACATTGAATCCTTTAACTCGCGCGAACTCGCGCCATCGTTCCGTCCGAAACTGTCCGCCGTTGTCGGTCAGTATATTTTGCGGAATTCCGATTTCGACGAAAAATCGATTCTCCAAATGGTCGATTATTGTTTCTAATTTTTGATTTTTCATCGGAAAGAATCGAACATATTTGGAAAATTGATCCATTGTAACGAGAATATATTTGTATCCCTGCCCCGTTGCTGGCAACGGGCCAAAGATATCCATCGATAGCGTGTCACCCGGCGCTTTGGGCAATTGGTAATATTGCGTTCCTACGGTGGCTCTGGTATAATACTTTGTCGCTTGACACGTTTCGCATGACGCCACCACGTCGCGTGCTACTCGCGCTAAATTTACCCCGTGGAAATATCGTTTTAAGAAATCGTACACTTTGTCCGTGCCAAAATGTATCAGTAATTCATGCGTCGCCCGTGCCAATTTCCACGTAATGTTTCGCGGTAACGCTATCCTATCGCCATTTTGGTGTCTCACGCGCATAATCCCTTCGCGTTCGTATGCCCTTTCGGGATCTACGCGTGCCATTTCGCGTAATTTTTCGTCGTTCGCTTGTGCCCTACGGATTATGTCGAGCCATGCTCGCGTATCGCTACCCTCGGTTACATTGTCAATTAACGCGATTCGTTTATCGTCTTTGTCCGCGTTTACGTTCACTCCTCGTCGCGAAAGAGTGTCCGCAATCGCGTTTTCTTTTCCCGGTAAGTGTATTATTTCCAAGTCAAATTCTTGGAGAAACGCAAACCAACGCGCGATTCTCGCGTTGTTTTGCACACAAGTGCTCAGAAATTTGAGCGCTTGATGATCGGTATGCACTCGTACGTGCCGCCCCAACAACAACGTGTGCCATTTTCGCAATGCCCATACGAGCGCTAAACATTCCAGTTCGGTTATCGTGTAATTAACTTCCGCGCCTTTGAGGCTTCGACTCGCGTAGCCTATCGTTTGTTTCACGTCCTCGGCATCCGGTCGATACTGATATAGCCGCGCCCCAAGACCTGTTCTTGCCGCGTCCACATATATTCCGTATCGCGCGTCGGCATTGAACAAATATAAATCCGGTGCCTCGTGAAACGCCTGCTTTATCTCATTAAACGCCGTCTGTCTCGCGCTCGTCCATTCAAATTGTCGACCTTTTTGCAACAGTTCTTCTAAGGGTTTTGTCATTCTTGCCAAGTTTTTAATGAACCTCCGGTCCCAATTTATTAGTCCAAGAAACGACTGTATCTGTTTTTTATTTCGTGGTCGTTCGAAATTCGCAATGGCCCCTCGCGTCTCTTCGTTTATCTCGGCTTTGATTTCGTTGAAGGTGTGTCCAAGAAATCGTATTTCTTCGCGCAGAAACTCACATTTATCGCGATTTAACCGGAATCCTGCCCGTTCTAGTCTCGTTAATACCCACTCTATATGCATCAAATGTTCCTCTAGTGTGTTCGACGCAATCAACACGTCATCGAGATACGTTAGCAACCATTCTTGGTCTCCTAACGCTTCGTTCATGGCCCGCGTGAATGATGCTCCTGATGTTTTTAGTCCGAAAGGCATACGCTGAAATACGTATGTCTGCCCATCGAACAGAAAACCCGTGTATTTCTGTGAGTCTTCGTCAAGTGGGATCTGCCAAAAGGCATGGCTAACATCTAGTGTCGTAAAATATTTGTTTTTTCCGATTCGCCGAAACACCTCCTCTATCGTGGGTGGTTGGGCGTGGTCGTTCGACATCTGTTTGTTCGCTTCGCGTGCGTCTAAGCACAATCGAATATCCCCGTTCTTCTTAATGACGACTACTAATGGGTTGACAAACTGCGTTGCTTGCTTACGAACGATTCCCTTCTGTTCGAGATCCTTTATATAGGCTCTAACGCGATTCATGTGTACCTCGGGAATTGGGTAAGTCTTTTTCTTGTATGGCCGCGTTATATTCATTTCGATATGATGTTGGTAATGGTTCACCCGGCCTATTTCCCCGTTGAATAATTTCGCGTGTCTATCGATAATTTCTTGCAGTCGCGCCTTCGCCTCGTCGCGCCTGATCGCATTCACGCGTCGCATCGTCGGTTCTAGCTCCCGCCGAAATTTCACGTCGATATGTTCGTCGCACGCGAGCATCATTCCGTATTTCACGAGGAAATCTATCCCAAGCACTATTTCGTACGCCAAGTTCTCTACTATAAAGAATTCGTGAGCGTATTGTTTGCTTCGATATTCGAACATTAATCGCGCTTTACTGGATATTACGGAGCCTCGTTCGGAAAATGCTCCTCTAAGAGTGAATTTTTTTATCGGTACTATCTCTATATTTTCGTTCGCTTCGCGCAGTTGTTCGTAGAACGCCCTTGTCATGGCCGTTACTTGTGCGCCTGTATCTACTAACGCTTTTGTCGAACAATTACCGAATTTGATTTCAATCATGGGCACATCTGGCTGTATGACCTTGGCCGATTGTCCCTTTTCGATGTCGTCGTCGAGTTCACGAATGATTTCGCGCGTCTTTATTATATTTACCGGCCCGGTTGTTTGTTCGGTCGGTTCTACTGCGACTACTTCCTCGTCCGTTCCTGACTGTTCTTCATGACGGTTCTCAACTTGGTCGTCGCGAGTTATCGCGTAACATTTCTTTTCGCCCTCGTCATCGTTGTTCGAACTTGCCCCGTCGTCGTCGTTGTTCGGATCGTTGTCAGTATCGTCGTCTCGATCGCGCTCCTCTTCATCCGCATATTTACCCGTCGTTATCGCGGCTAACTTTCTACCGCTCGGTTTAACCGAATTCGTCTTCGCCATATTGTTTTTCGCGTACGCGCCGCGTTCTCGCGCGCGTTCGTTTTCTCTTTCACGCGTATATCGTGTAACTCGTGGCTTTCCCTCGCCATCGTCGCTATCTGGCAATTCGACTATATCGACGTCACTTTTCCGCTTTTCTTCGGGCTCGGTCGTTTTCCTCCAGCCATACGATTTGTTTAACGACTGTTGCCCCGTTTGGCTAGCTGTATCGCGTCTGTTGGAATTGTTATAACTACCTCCTGCCTGCCGGATATTCGCGTTCGAGTTATTCTGCCGGGTCGAATTACTAGTGCTTTTCGCAGTTCCTTGCAATTTGTAACCGTTGATTTCGCGTCGTTAGCTCGTCGCGCCTCGCCCCGTAATCTGCGGGTTTCGCGTTCGTTTTCGAGTGTGTCCAACATTGAAATCATTTCGTTTACATTTCTGACCACTGACGGTCTTAATTCTCGCGCTATGTCTACGTCGAAATGTTCGCGTATCGTCTGCACGATCTCCTCGTCGCTCATTGGCGGTAAAAGAGTTTTCGCTTGTCTCGCCACATTTAACGCGTATTCCGTCATTGTGCCGTCTACGTTCGGTTTATATTTGCCAAAGTAAATCTGCTGACGAAATCGCATCTGCGCTTGACAGCCCCAAAATTGTTGTGTAAACGCTCGTTTAACTTCATATATATCGGTCGCGTTTTGTAACTCGTACCATTGGCTGGCCGCACCCCGCATACTTCTGCCGAAATAATGCAGCTGTTCTTCTTCCGGTACGTTCTCGTATCGCGCCAATTTATCAAATTTTTCGAGAAATCTAATCGGATTTTGCTTATCCGTTTTTCCCCGATACACTAGCTCGTCAAATGGGTTTTTAATCCATCCGCCTCGAGGTAATCTCACGTTCACCGGTACTAAGTCTAACGTCGCATTGCGTCCGGCCGTTACACCGTCGTAGATCCGGGAGTCGTCCTTATGGTCGGGTTGTTCGCCCGCACCTGACTCGCGTTCGCTCCGATTGTTTTCGATGTATCGCCTAACTTCGCGTTGACGTTCCCGTGTAAGTTCTAATTCCTCGGTCATGCGCCGCATTTGTTCTAAGAGTTCCGCGTTTTGTCTAATCAATTCTCGATTTTCCAACTCCACGCGTTGATTACTCAAATTCAATGCTTGACTATTTTCACCGTTCGCATTCAGCGTTTCGTGCTGCGTTTGCGTTTGGTTCTCCATATTGCCCGCCTCGTCTTGATAAACGATTATGGGAATATTTTGATTCGCGCTTATTTGCGCTAAATTCTCGCGGATTTGCTCTTCCGTTAGAGCTGGTCCGTATGATCGTGTATGTACGCCCGCGGGTGTCCTTTGTAGGTTTGGCATACCCGTTTGAGACTTTCCTCGCGTCGCCTTACCACGACGTTCTTTTTTCGGCCCCGTCTCGTCGCGTGATTTTAGCCCCTTTTTTGCAAAATTTTCCGATCGCTAACGTTTTTCCGTCGAATCGCCACGCCCCGCTCGTACGACCCTCTCAACGCGTTCTTTAGTCGCCGTATCGTGTTACCGTACGGTTTCGCGTTCCCATGGTGCACGTTGTTTTAGCAGTTCGCCCAATTCGGTATTTTTTACGTTGCTATATCAGTTTCGCTTCGGACTTAATCGCATTCGACAGGTTTTACCCGATTATATGCTAAATAGCTATTTGCTTCCCACCCGGTATGTAACACGCTCGGATTTCAAATCTCGACTTTCGCGCTTCCCGGTATGTGAGAGGTTTGCCGGGATACTGTTCGTATCGCCGCTGAAATGTAACGGGTGTCTTGAAAACACTTTTTCCGCTAATTTAATTTTTTCTATTTTTTCGACTCGAATTGTCGTTAGCTACACGATCCCGTTTGGAATGCGTATTTTTCGCGTTTTGAAAATTTTCGTGCCGATTCGCGTCAAACCCTCGTACGTCTTAACACGATTCTGTAATGCCACGGGCTCTCGCTTCGCAGCTTCGTGTCCTCGATATCGCACGTTGTTGCAGAGTCTTTTACACACGTTCTATCGCTTCGCACTATTTTCCACGCTATTATTTTCAAATTTTCGCTCCTAAGCTACGCACCGTTTTTATTCAATCTATCGCTATATCTCGACCTTTATGACGTTTTTCTAAGGTTCTGCGGTCAGCGCCGTACGTTTACATAACGCGATTCAGTATAGTCGCTGCCCTAAATACTAACGACTTCGCGTCCTATCTCGCACGAGGTTACGCACTGCCTCTAAACACTTTTCTATTCGCTCTTCGGTCTATAGGAATTTCGATTATTTATTTTCCGATCGCACTTTCAGAACAGGAATTTGTTTCCTTAAACGCTACTATTAGTGATAATTTTCTCACGTTTGTCACGGTCACTGTAACTCAGCGTTCACCGTGTCCTGTCACGGTCGCCATTCGGTTAAGGCTTTTTGGCCTTCCGTGCGCCAGGCAGGCAATCGTTACGGCGTTTAACCGGCTCTTTACCGAAATTACAGCATTCACGGCGCGTTCGTCACAATGACCCTTCCAAACGTTCGAAAACCTCTTACTTCGCGTGTTTTACTATGTGACCGAAGGGTCCACCCGAGATCATCAATCGTACGCCCTCGAGCTCAAATCTACTTATAAATTTCACGGCCGCCACTCGATTTTAACCAAGAAACCGAGAAAGGCATTATAATAAATGAATTATCTTCCCAACCTTTCGATGCCCCGCCGATTCCTCTTTTCCCTTTCTGTTTCAGGTTTCCTTGCTTCGCCGCTGGATCTTGGATCGCCGCTGGACCACGGATTTCGGACCTCTGGACTGCAGCTGTGCACCGCTGACTGGACGTCTCTGGACCGCCGCTGGACCGCCTCTGGATCTCCCCGAGCGGACGTAGGATCGCCGACAGGTAGGATTAGGATCGGGTTGGTATATCGATCTGGTAAGGGTACCGCACACGAGTGAATCTAATATTCCCGTTTTGATAGGTAAAATATAATTTATTTTCCTGTTTCAGTATACAAGTATTCGGTCGAAAAGAAGTACGTATCGCTAATGCTATCGCGTTGTTATATATGTACTGGCGATCTAACGCGTCGCCCGCGGGTATTGCCGTTTGGTTGTAGAGTATCTCGTCGACCGGCTCTGGTGAGATCTCTCGGGCAACTCCTCGATGCTCCGGTCTCGCTGGGCCTCCCGGCCGTCGGGCTGGTTCCCCACTCCGAGACTGGCCCGCCCATGATCACGCTTGCGTCGGATGTGGCCTTTGTGCTACGGTGCGTGGCTACTGTTCGCTTCCGCGTTCCTCGCTAATTGTTCGCGTATGCCTTGCTCGCGAACAATACCTTGGATACGCATTCCTTGGTTTTTTTTTCATATTTTCGACTTCGCTTAATTCGACTCGAAGCACGTACGCTCGCTTTCACCATGTTCGAGAATGTTCTCGACTCGTCGCTTTCCCCTCGCTTCTCGAACCTTCGATCCGCTTCTACGCGATGTTTCGTTTCCCGGTTATTTTACCGCGGTTTTGCTACTCCCTTCGATCATCGTAACATGTCCCTACGGGGCTTGGAAACGTAACCTCGCGTTTACATTATGAAGCGCTTCGCTACCTATCGGGGCGATGATTTCGTGACGCCGTCCGCACACCTGGGTCATTCGCGCTACATTACGACTCATGGTTTGCGTTTTAGCGATCCGCTTACCACACGGTGGCAGGTCTTCATGGGAGGCACCCTCGTGACCCACTGGGTCCATTTCTATCGCGACATCTCGAAGATTACGCTTGGTTCGAGATCTCGAGACCCGGTGGTCGGATAACGTCGCGGATGGTACCGCTGTACCCCAGGGGCACCGTTGGACCCTGCTCGCCCGTCAGTTCTCGAGGCGGAGCCGTGGTTCGCGTTTTCGCGATCCAGGGGTCCGATCGCACTGATGTTTGTTTAGTCGTCCTTAGGGGACTCGCACGCATGTTCTCCTGACGAGAGACTCGATCGATATGGCCCGGATTGGTTTAATCGCTTACCATGCACCGTGGTACCCGTTTTTTCGGGTTCTACACTCCTGACATATTGATTGCCGGCAGGACCGTCTTACTTGGACCGCCGGTAATCCCCTCACATCATTAAATCATCCACCATACCGGTGGTTCGCCTAAACTGCTGACCATGCTCCCTGTCATATTTAATTTCCACCGTGGATGGTACCTTAGCTCGCGCTATCCGTGGAACCTAATGCACGGTCTACACGGTATTCCGCACTTACCATTTACGGCCCGATCGTTATGCTGCTGTAGGTCGGCCTTTATGCCTCGCGTCTGCATAACCTAAGGTTCGTTTCACACGACCTTTTTCGTCGCGCTATCGCGTTATTCGCGTTGTTTTCTACGTCGGTGCTCATAGCGCCTTGAACCTGTGTGACTTGGTTTTTCGGCCTTTTTGCCGTTAATCTAAACTAATATAAGTGGGTTTTTTGACGGAAACCAAAGAGAAAACTCATTTGTCAAAGGAAATTGCATGTATTTGATGCTTTATATCAGAACAAAGCCAAAACGAACAATGTATACCTACTTGGCGGTTCTGCCAGATGTCTTTTAGGAACAGAACAAAACAAAAAAAACCAGGAATTCAATTCATTTCCCCTCACTTGGATTGGGTTACATAAATCTATAATGCGCAAAAAACAAACAAAACAACTAACATCCTCGATTTACGCGCTCGCATCTTATTCTCTAATTTGTCTTATAAATTTGTGCCGCCGGCTTCTTCTCCGCTCGCCTCCTTGGTTCGATGAGCGGCTGCGACAGCACTCGGTTCTCCGTTACCGTTGGCCCCTGTTTTCGCATCGCCGCTGTTCTCGCAGGCGCAGCCGTCGGCTGCAAAGACCAACCAGAATTTTATTGGTAAACGCACAAACACACTTGTGTCATGTTGAAGAGAGAAAGAGAGAGAGAGAGAGAGAGAGAGAGAGAGAGAGAGAGAGAGAGAGAGAGAGAGAGAGAGAGAGAGAGAGAGAGAGAGAGAGAGAGAGAGAGAGAGAGAGAGAGAGAGAGAGAGAGAGAGAGAGAGAGAGAGAGAGAGAGAGAGAGAGAGAGAGAGAGAGAGAGAGAGAGAGAGAGAGAGAGAGAGAGAGAGAGAGAGAGAGAGAGAGAGGGAGAGGAGAGAGAGAGAGAGAGAGAGAGGGAGAGAGAGAGAGAGAGAGAGAGAGAGAGAGAGAGAGAGAGAGAGAGAGAGAGATTTATTAGCTGCAGTAGCTACATATAGTAGTATCACATAAACATCACATAGTAATAATCACATAGTTTCATACATTGCAACTTAATACCGTTTTCTTATTTATACTATACCCCCCGCTCCCTCCCCCTAATATGTTTCATTAATGCTCCTTTAAATCCCTTCAAGGTTTGCTCATCTTTCACCTCGTTCGGCAAATCATTGTACATTTTAAATCCGTCGTGCAACAACATTTTTTGTTCCTCTCTAGTCTTACATCTAGTAATACACAGATTTTTACCCTTTCTCGTGTCTCTATTGCTTCTTGTTTGCACCATTTCTATATCTCTACTTAAGTATTTCGGACACAATTCATTCACTATCTTATACACTAGTATACAAACATTATACTCGATTCTTTCTTTAACATACATAAACTTTAACTCTTCTATCATATTCCTAATTTTCTCCTTCCTATCTCTCCTTAGAATAATTCTCATCCCCTGATTTTGCAGTTTTTGCAAACGCTGTACATTAGTTTCACTTAATCCTACCAGAATCGACGCACAATATTCAAACAGCGGCGCTACAACTGTATTATATATCTTACATCTCATGTCCCGCGACATATCCTCACTAACTCTGCGCAAAACTCCAAGCTTAGCCCCTGCTTTTCTACTAATATAATCCGCATGAGCCGAGAAATTTAGATTTTTATCTATTATTATTCCTAAGTATTTTATTTCATTTACCATTTCTAGTATTTCCCCTTTTAATTTGATTACCACATTACTTTTAACGACTGTTTTTCTAACACCTCTAATTATCATAACTTTCGTTTTATTTACATTTACAACTAATCTATTTTTATCTAACCATTCCTCTATTTTTACCATTTGTTCATTTAAATTATCATTAATTTCTTGACTCGAGAACCCCGTGGTATATATCACGGCATCATCGGCAAACAATCTTACAACACAATTATCATTAATAACCTCCGCAATATCGTTTATGTATAACAAAACTAACAATGGTTCTAAAACAGATCCTTGCGGTACTCCCAAATCCACACCAATGGGATTTGACAATAATCCATTAAATTTGACCCTTTGCGTTCGTTTTCTTAAATAGCTCTTGAACCACTTTAATACTGTTCCTTTAATCCCAAATGCTTTAAGTTTTTTTAACAAAATTTTTCTATCCACAACCTCAAACGCTCTTTTTAAATCTAAGAAGATTACTCCTATCATCTTTCTCTCTCCAATTGTTTTTTTCCAACTTGATATCACCCATTGCAACGCTGTTTCGCACGAATGCTTAGCTCTAAATCCCGATTGACTTTCATTAATTAATTCATTCTTATCTAAATATTCCACTATCTGTCTATGAGCCAATATCTCCAGTACTTTTTCATACACCGGTAATTTGTTTATCGGCCTGAATTCCTCAATCTTTATTGTTCCTCCAATTTTCGGCACAGGAACAACAACCGACTCCTTCCATTCGTCCGGAAATATTCCCTATTCAAGTGACTTATTGAATATATGCGCTATTTTGTGGCCAGCTACTTCCATTACAAATTTCATTACTTCTACTGTAATTCCTTCTTCCGTACCTGACTTATTAGGTAACTTCCTAACAATACTTTTTAAACTTTCATCTTCTATTTTTTGAAATACCTCCATAGTACTATCTGTATATATCACATGGTCTACTTCATCCTCACTCCATTCATCCTTTCTTAATTGTGTAACACTATCCACAAAATACTTATTAAATATATCGGCCATTTCTTCTACATTACTTATCGCTACATTATTATATCTTAATTCCCTGTACTCTTTGCCACTATCATTTCCTTTCAGTATTTCTTTCAAAACCTTCCACATTTTTTTCGGATTTTTCTTACTGTCATCTAATCTCTCTTTTAAGTATTTCCTCTTCGCTTTCCTACACATATCTACAGTTTTATTTCTTATTTGCCGAAATATTTCCCAATCCTCACTACATTTATTTATACGAGCCGCTCTATACGCCATATCTCTCTGTCGCATTTGTTTATAAATTTCGTCACTAAACCATGACTTTCCCAGCCATTCCTTTCTTATTACTATCTCTTTATTCGGCGCAACAACATCTAGGCATTTCACAATCGCACTTATCGCAACATTCGCCATTTCATCAATACCATTCTCCTCCACCTCACCAAGTTTGCTCTCCACTAGCCTCATAAATTCCAAAATATTCATTCTTTTATAATCTCTGCGAACAATCTTTCTATCCGTTTCCCTATCTATTTTTCCTTTCCGATTTATTACTATCATAGAGTGGTCCGTTATTTTTGGTTCATGTCGCACTTCTACCTCAACATCTTCATTAGTAAAGACTAAATCTATTATTGTCTGCGACGTTCTAACAATTCGAGTGAAATCATTGACCAATTGTTTCAATCCTACCGAATACATGTTATTAATTAATTTTCTTTGTATATAATTATCTACCTTTAAATCAATATTAAAGTCACCCATAATAGTTACATTCTGTCTCAATATCACCTCATTACACGCATTCGCCAAATAATCTAAAAACATTGAATCACTGCTATTAGGTGAGTGATACACCACCATTACAATACCCTTGTAATTTTTGTCTTCTATATTTATTATAATCGACCACCAGTTACCCTCGCATTTTTCAATTGCTTTGATTTCAAATCTGATTCTCTTAGCTATATATACTAATACTCCTCCGGTCCTATTCGATTCAGAGTTTCCTCGCACACACACATATCCGCTAATCTGTAATTCGTGGTCCTGAATTTGGTTTGTCACATGCGTTTCTGTTAACCCTACTAGACAAGGTCTAACTTCCTTAAATAAAAGATTCTCTATTTCCTCTTAATGTTTTAAAAAACCCTGCGCATTTAAGCAAATTACACAATTTTTATCGCTTCTTAACTCATTACGTTGCTATATACTACTCTGCATTTTACTTTTGTATATTTCTATTTCTCTCTGTAGATAAGGACAGTCCCTGTCGAATGCCGAGTGGTCCGACTTCAGATTTTTTATCTTCATTTTCTTGATTTTGTCCTCACAGTTTGCACATTTCCTTGTTGTACTAGTACAGTCCCTCGTCATATGTTGCCCGGCACATAGACCGCATGTTTCTTTTTTTACACAATCCTTTGCAAAATGAAAATATCCACAACATTTGAAGCACCTTAGAATCCCTACATAATCCTGTACCCTACACGTTTTCCATCCAATCTTTACTCTTCCTAGTTCCAGCAGTCGCTTCCTTGCTTCAGTGTTTACTTCAATTATTAATGTGACTCCACTAGATTTCAAATTTGCCGCTTTATGTATTATCTTCCCTCGGACACCATCCCGTCCACATTCATTCTGTTCTTCTACTTTTTCCCAAAAGTCCTCCTCGCTCTCACAATCCTCCACATCAATATCAAATATTTTTAACTTTAATTTCCTTTTCTTAGATTCCTTTACTACATATTTCTCCCCGAGATCTTCTGTTACCTTCTCCTTCAGCTTCTCCGCCTGCATCCTATTCTCGCATCCCACCACTACTGCACCTCTTGTCACTTTCTTTAATTTTGTTATTCCTACTCCCAGTTTAGTGATATCTATTTTACTTTTGATATCCTTCTTTGTTGTCTCACTTGAATTTTCTCCTTCAATTTCTTTTGGCTTAATTATTATGACCGCCTCTGACTTGCCCCTTACTGCTCCACTGTAAGTTTTCTTCATGCTTCTATCAGTTTCATTAGATAGATTTGATATTCCACCATTTAACTCTTTTCTTACCATTTCACTCACCAACGTTTGCAGCTCGTCTGTCTTCCATTCCTGGAGCTGCATTCTTATTTTATTCATTTCTTCCTCTATAGCTTCTCTTATAATGTTCTTGATCATATCCTTCCCTATCATTTCATCCTTGGTTTCTTTTATTAATGCATACATATTCTCAATTTTGACATCCATACTATCACCCCCCTGATTCGTCAAATCAGCCCGCTCCGCACCAACTCCAAAAGTACCTGATTCGACATTTCCTCTTTTCTTATCTCTTTCACCGCTGCCTCCTTCCATCGACCCACCTTTTTGTGTAAATATTTCAACTTTTCCTTTACACGGAATCAGCTCGTTGCTTGAATTATAAATTTTATGCTGTTTATGGCAACTAGGGTGAAAGCTTTTATCGCATGGTATGCATACAATTATCTCAGTCTTTATCTCCTTCCTACATTGCCTACATAAAGTAGACACTGCTTTCTTATCCATTTTCGTAGTCATTGCTTTCCGTAGTCGCGCTTAAGGTCACCACACACCGACCCACCAGCACCATGCGGCAGCCAATCAGCACACGCACAGGTCGCAGACGCTTGACGATGAGAGGCGCATGCACTGCTATGGTCAACGTTCTCCACAGGAACAGCAAGAATTAGGTTATAACGAAACGATATGTTTGCCATAGAACCATTCACAGTAAGCAGCACTCTCCCAAAGGATAATACTTGTGCATGACAAGCAACAAATAACCTGCTCGATCCTGTAACAAAAATTGCCCGAAGGCAGCTTGCGGCAGAGATGTGTTTAATCGAAGCAGGAGCGAAAGAACGAGCGTGACGCTGTACTCACAGAGAGAGAGAGAGAGAGAGAGAGAGAGAGAGAGAGAGAGAGAGAGAGAGAGAGAGAGAGAGAGAGAGAGAGAGAGAGAGGGAGAGAGGGAGAGAGGAGAGAGAGAGGAGAGAGAGGAGAGGAGAGGAGAGGAGAGGAGAGAGAGAGAGAGAGGAGAGAGGAGGAGAGAGAGAGGAGAGGAGAGAGAGAGAGAGAGAGGAGGAGGAGAGAGAGAGAGAGAGAGAGAGAGGAGGGAGGGAGGAGAGAGAGAGGAGACGGGAGTGGAGAGAGAGAGGGAGGGACGAGAGGAGAGAGGAGGGAGGGAGAGAGAGAGAGAGAGGGAGAGAGAGAGAGAGAGAGAGAGAGAGAGAGAGAGAGAGGAGAGAGAGAGGAGAGGAGAGAGAGAGAGAGAGGAGAGAGAGGAGAGAGAGAGAGAGAGAGAGAGAGAGAGAGAGAGAGAGAGAGAGAGAGAGAGAGAGTATCGCTATTTATTACGCGCTCCAGGATAGGATCCTCTCAAGCGCAGAAATTAAAATACAATGAAACTATAAAAATACAGAAATACAAAAATACAAAAATACAAAAATAACACAAAGTAATTTTAAAAAACAAAAAAATCGATGCCCCCATGTATTATGCAGTATCCATGTGTAAGCCAGTATACGTGTGTTAGTGCCTGTGTACGCGCGTGTGTGAGAGTGTGTGTATGTACGGACTCATGTATTCCCTCTTAGCAAATAGTCGTATAGCATTCTCTTGAAAGCATTTAGTGACTCAGAATTACGGATGTTACACGGAAGGCTATTCCAAAGTTTGGCCGAATAATACCTAAATGACCTTTTATAAAATTCAGTTCGACACAGAGGCAAAGATAAGGTGTCGTTTTGTGCCCTGGTATCTCGCTGAGTCCTGTCACCTTTAAATTCGAATCTGTTGTATAAGACGCCAGGGACCCTAGAGCGCAGAAGGGTAAAGGTCAGATTGCCAATGAAATAATCTCGTCGTAAATTCAGCTTTAGCCATCCAAGCTTGCTGAAATATGGGGTGATATGCTCATCCCGTCTCGCCTGATATATAAACCGAACGCAGGCATTGAAAGCCCGTTGAAGCCTCAAATTTTGCTCACCCGAGATATCCGTGAAAACAGAGCAGCAATAATCAAAGAAAGGAACTATTAAAGCAGAGACTAACCGCACTCGCAGTGGAAACGGCAGTAGGTGCTTGCACTGTTTAATTCGATGCAATGAGGCATTTACTCTTGAGATCGTCCTGGACACTTGTTTCTCCCATGAGAGTGTGCTGGCAATTGTAAGACCAAGGCAGACCACAGAATCACTGTACGGTATCACAGTGTTGCTGACCAGGATGTTTGGAAGTTCGCCACTGTAGGCCATGTTAACGTATCTCGCTGTTCCCATAATCATTGCTGTGGTCTTTTTAGGATTCAGAGCCAATTTATTCTTGGTGGCCCATTCTACAATCCTCAAAATGTCCTGATTAATCTGATGAATAGCTGTCCTCAAGTGCCCAGGTTCCACATGCAAGTATATAAGAAGATCATCCGCATAAAAATTGTAGGAACAAAAACTCAAGACCGATTTAAAATCCAGCAAATAAAGGATGAATAAGAGAGGCCCCAGTACAGATCCTTGAGGCACACCGGCAGATATTGTTTTCGCAGATGATTTGTTCCGCGAGACCGGATCGCGGACTGCCTGTTTCCTGCCATCCAAGTATGCACAAATCCAACGAAGAGCAGAGCAGGAAAAGCCCGCATTTCTTAGTTTGTCTATCAAAATCCTATGACAAACATTGTCAAAAGCCTTGGTAAAATCGAAAAATACGGCTATGGTGACCCTTCTTGAATCCGCTGCCTGTCTCACATCATCCAGGAATCTAATTAAAGCTGTTTGCGTTGAGTGACCTTTTCTATATGCCGATTGGTACTGGTCGAGGGTGTCAGAAGATTCAAGATACTCCTTGATCTGATCAGCTACAATTTTCTCCATAATTTTGGAAATGGCACACAGAATTGAAATCGGTCTGTAATCTCGCAGTTCTGCAGGACACTTTACCTTCGGGATAGGGCTCACCACCGCCATCTTCCACAAGTCGGGATACACTCCCTCCGCCAGACAGAAGTTGAAAATGTGCATTATCACTGAGAGAATGCATGGCAACCCAATCTTAATAAGTTTCGGCGATAGTCCATCATCACCAACTGCCTCAGATTTATTGTCCTTGAGAGCCTTAAGCACATGGCAGGGTTCAATATGCTTCCAATAAAATTTAGTGTCGCTGTACTCTTTCTCTCCGAGGTAGTAGCCGTTCCCAACATCTTCATCACTGTTTATGACCGGTGAAGAGCCCGAGAAATATTCATTTAACTCTTCAATAGAGAAGAGCAGTTGTTTGTCAGTAGTTTTCGTCTTGACCAGGCCTAGATGTTTAAGCCTTTTCCATATTGAGCTCGA
The DNA here is from genome assembly GCF_030848795.1 of Temnothorax nylanderi. NCBI lineage: Eukaryota > Metazoa > Arthropoda > Insecta > Hymenoptera > Formicidae > Temnothorax > Temnothorax nylanderi. Next base: position 348,322 of record NW_027249223.1, read on the forward strand.
ATCCGTAAGATCATTAAAAGCAGTCAGGTAATAACTGCTCTTAGCCTCACGTATCAGACTCCGCGTCCGATTTCTCAGGGCTCTAAACTCATCATAGTTCGCATCCGTTCTGTTCCTTCTCCACCTTCTTCTCGCTCTGTCCCTCTCCCTCATTTGGTCCCTAATGTCACTCGAAAGCCAGGGTGCCGGTAGGTGCTTAGGGCTAATCTTCCGTATTGGTGCATGCCTGTTGAAACATTCAACAAGATATTTATTCAGAAACCCGACTTTCCCGTTGACATCATCCACATCAAACAAGGCACTCCAATCACAGGAACCAAGCTCCTCAAGAAAACGCTCAGAGTCAAAAGAACGAAAATCCCTAACTTCGATGCTACGCTCCTGGAAACGCCTAATTTTTAGATCATACTCAATATACACCATGTCATGAGCCGAAAGGAAGTTAACATCCTGCTGACCGTAAGAGATTAGTTTATCCGCATCATCTATCATGCATAAGTCCAGCCACGTAGAAGACATGCGTGTGTGATAAGTGGGTCCATATGGCACCAAGGAAAAATGCATAGTGTCAACAAAAGACTTAATAAATTCAGAGTCGTATGACCGAGAATTTAGGTCAGCATTGAAGTCCCCAAGAATGATCGTGTGATTATAAAGAGCAGATAAATCAGCAACGATATTGAAAGCCTCCGAGAGATAACCGCAGTGTGGAGGCCGATACACGACCATTAGGAGAAACTTGGAACTCCAGTCCGTCGAGATTTCAGCCACCAAGTATTCCGGCTTACGACAGTACACATCCTCCGAGTGCCCCAGCGTCTTAGCCCTTAACCGGTCACACAGATAGAAAGCAACGCCCCCACCTACCTTGCCCACACGATCCTGCCTCACGATATGGTATCTACGTAGAGATACCATATGGTCAGGAATGGATGGTTTTAACCAGGTCTCGGACACACAGATGACATGGAAGCCCGATCCTTAAAAAAAAAAAAATCTAAATTCATCAAGGTGGGCTAATAACGACTGACAATTTACATGACAAATACGCAAGCAATCCATTGAGTTAGCCATAATTAATACAATTAATTCTATCCGCTAACCGCCTGCGTAGAATAGGACAGCACCTGCTGTCCAGAGCCGAGTGCGATGGGTCTTCATGAGTCATCCACCGCTTGCAGTTACCACACACCGGCGCTGCATTCCTCTTCTCACAATCCTTCGTTTCATGCGCCCCTGCACAATGACCACAGAGTGATGTGAATCTACAGCCCTTCGCAAAATGTCCAAAAGCCAGACATTTAAAGCATTGCAGCACCCTCACATGATCCGACACTTTGCATGCATGGTAGCTCACAAAGACATGCTTCTCCTTGAGCAGCCATGTACGGATGTTCGGCGATACTTCGACCACGCAATTCGTGGTAGCACGATTCTCTTTTGACGGATAAATATAGACAATCTTGACCTGCGATGTATCAGCTTGTGGCATGTCCTTAAGGTTTAAGGCAATGATCTCAGATTTGAGATCATCTCTCGTCAAACTGCGGGGAACACCTCGCACCAGAAGCCTTGGGTTGATCTTGCTTTCCTCCTCCAATTTTAGTCCGGCTTTTTCTATGACCTTTGAATTTCTCATCTTATCCAAGTCCACCGTGTGTGCCTCAATCCTAACGCCATTGTTTCTCACTGTTGAAATCCTTTTTACCCTAAGATTAAACTCCGACGGTTTCAGAATTTTTTGGACAGCATTTTTTGTATCGCGAGAAGATGTGTTCGCAATCTCCAACGTAGGACCACGAGCCACGCGTACTTTAGATTGCCCCATGCTTAGCACGGAAGCATAGCTAGGAGCTGCACAGGCCTTCTGAGTCAGAGACTCTCGAGATACAACGTCGCTATTACATACAGAGGTGCGTGCCAGCAGAGAGCCACAGGCTTCGGTAACAGCTCCGCAGATGAGACTTTTCATTTTGTCCGTCACCGCGGGAACAGACATTCTACTCTCAAGCAAAGTTAAATACGCAGTTGAAAGTTCGAGGAAAGCCTCTTTACAAGCCCTAAACGCAGATTCAATCTGTGTCTTCTTATCCAATGATTCTTTGCTGGCTAACAATATTTTACTAACATTATCGTTATGTCCATTAATAGACTGTCGCAGCACATTAATTCTAGACGCATTTACAGTGCACGATCTGTCAGGCACAGGCAGCCTAGACGCGGAAACACGCCTAGCTAGTCCCTCTTTGTTTATGCTTTCGCCCGATGATACACCGCCTTCCTTCCCACCAGACGCACCTGCGCCCCTCTCCGACATCTCCGTGTCGCTGAAGCCACGGTCGCACGATGTCAACACTCGGTGAGTTCCAGCAATTTCCACAGCGCAAACCGATAAGAAAATTGCAAGTATCTCGATGCAGCGAAGATTCAGGGCCCATCCAAAAGTAAGAGAGCAAGCAGAAATAGCTTTGAAAGGCCAGGCACTAGAAGAAAGAGGCCCCGCGGGGCAGCAACAGCAGAAACAAGTCACAAAATACAGAGCGAGCTTATACACGTCAATAGGTACTCACAGACGACCGGATAGAGAGAGAGAGAGGGAGAGAGAGGGAGAGAGGGGGGAAAAAGGGGGGAGAGGGAGAGAGGGAGAGAAGGAGAGAGGGGGAGAGGGGGAGAGGGAGAGAGGGGGAGGGAGAGAGGGAAGAGGGAGAGAGGGAGAGAGGGGGAGAGTTTATGAATTATACGACAAAAAATTGTAAACACCATGATTCTACCATTGTATTAAAACTGTGCACACTCAATATCCATAGCATGACGACTATCTTTTCTTGTATTTGATCCAATTTCACTAGTTATACTTACTGTAACAGTTCTTGCTGATTTACGAGTTCGTCGCTGTCGAGGTTCCGAAATTTCTATACTCTGTCAGTTTTGTACGCTGAATTTTGTCTATAACCACGGCACATTGTTCGTCGTAAAATAACTCGAATCGTCGGCCTTACATACAATAACACTAAGAAAAAACGATTTAGCATACGATGTGCTCGCCGCGCGATACCCGAGGCGATACCATAAAACAATGGGTGCATCCAGAAGCACGACCCGCGCTTATTGAACGGCTGATGTGATTGGTTCTTATCTTTAGATCCAACCAATCATACTCGATTGCTACTTAGCCGCTCGCAATGAGCGATTGCGCTACTGGATGTCAGGTTACGCGGGAAACCGACGGATACCGGAAGACCACGTGCTTCGAGCGCCTTGCTACACAACCGCCATATAATAACGTACGTACAGCGAATCACACATAAATAGCAATAAAAAATTGTGACAACGGGTATTATTGCAAGTGCTTCCTCTGTTATTCAGTGCACCTCATTGAGCGATTCTAGACACGATTATCGGTTGCTTCGAATATAATAATTAATATATAATAAGCATGTAAAAAAGTGACACGCGAATAACTATTAGCATCTCGTCGAACGAACAACGCGAGAAAAATGCAAAGGGGGCCGTACAAAAAGTATCTCAGGGACGAGAATCTCCCAATACCTGAGTCGACAATTCGCTCTCGTCAAGGTGAAGCTCAAGGTCGGAATGAGCAACCGATGGAAAATCAAAATGTACACGATAATGTATGCGACCTTCAATATATAGACGAGGTAAATACAAACGATGGAGAATATCCCGGTAAAAAATTTTTTATGTAAAAACATAAATATATATACATATAATTATATATATCTATCAAATATATCAATACATATGTTTTTTTTCTCTTGTATATAATCTCTGCTCGTATACATGCAGGAAAAAATAAAAAAAAGAATCTAAAAATAATTAAAAATAAGATCACACTTTTGCATTATTGCATTTTTTATAAAGTGATGTTTGAGGTAATGAGAAAAATTTGCCTATATATATAACAGTTGTTACATATAATTATACAGGGTGAGTTTTTTAAATTGACACACCTAAATATCTCAAGAACGACGCATCTTAGAAAAAAATGTTTCAGACAAAAGTTGTACGGTCTCAAGGGGGGACACATGATGAAAATATGGACTTTACCTTGAGTCACCTTTTCAAGGTCAGATCTAGGTTACCTCAAATTTTTTCGATGAAATCCCCCATTTTTTATTGCATATTCTTGTGGCTTACCTTGAGACCTTTCCAAAACATTATAATAAAGTAATTTTTTATTAAGTACTTTTCAAGTTCTTAAGGCTTGAAATTGATAGTACCGCCGGCATTAGCATCACTCAAGGTGTATCCGTCGTCGTTTCTCTATTCTCTAAGAGACTATTCTGGACAATTAAACTTGTAATCACGTGTCACAACTCTTCTTTAATCGGAACGACCAGATCATGATGCGAGACAGATCTATTCAGATCAGATGGTATTTACACCGGGGTAATGGTTTTTATCATTATTATCGTATTTATCGATAAAAACATTGCTCCAAAATTTGCAACCTCCACGCGGTACACCTTGGATAATGGTAATGCTGGCGGTAATATAAATTTTAAGCCTTAATAACTCGAAAAGCACTTAATAAAAAATACTTTATTATAGTGTTTTGGAAAAGTTTCGAGATAAGCTACAAAAATATACAATAAAAAATAAGGGGTTTTATTGAAAAAAATTGAGGTGACCTTGACCTGACTTTTTTTTTTACGAGGGGGAAATACGCACGTATACCCCCTCCCCCGGGGCGGGGAGGGGCGGTTATGTGAAACTTCAACCCACTAAAACCCCGCCGGGTATCCCTCTCGGCGTTGTTTGGGGAGGCTCCGGGAAACTTAGATTCCTTCCGTGAGCCTCCCCGCGCCATGCCCTACCGGGCCTAACTACTTGTGACGGATGAGTGATACCACCCCCATCCGTCACCCTCCCTTCTGAGGGTGCTGCAAGCAGCAACGGGCGGGTGGCTTTCCCCGGCCACGCGCCCGCCCTTCAGGCGGGTGAGAGGAGGAGCGGCCATTCCCAAAGCGATGGACCCTTCCTCCTCCCCCCACACCCTCGCGTAGAGGGCAGGTGAGGACGGTGACCAGGTTTCCCCGAGCACCGCCCTCGACCCTCCACGGCGCGAGATGGGCACATGTGGCAGAAACCCCTTGGGGATTCCGCCCGAGCCCCTCCAGCGTCGCATCCGACGTCTACAGAGTCGACTCGACGAACAGCGCCGGGTCCGGACCGACCCAGCCCCGGCCCCACCCCACGAGAGGACAGGGCAAAACCATACTCCTCTCACAGGTCAAGGGGACCAGGCCGGGCCGCGCCCAGCCCCGACGTCGCCCGTCCCCTCCCTCGCACGGCAGTGCCGCACGAGTAGAGAGGGGGAAGGGAAACCGTCGTTTCCGCGTACGACTCGGCGACCAGGCATATCGGGGGAATTTCAGCGAGGACGGTCGTCCCCACGTGTGAGACGGTCCTCCATTTGACCTCTTAGGCGGGCATTGTCGCTCACCTTTTTCCACCAGATCGGTGCTGCATAAAGCAGCACCGATTGGACCGTCGCCACGTAGAGGCGACGCACGCCGTCGCCGGCCCCGCCGATGTTCGGCAGTATTCTTGCCAAATTATTGGCATACATCTTCGCCTTTGGGGTTGTGCGAGCGACGTGCTCGCCGAAGCTCCTCGGGCCGTCCATCCACATTCCAAAGTACCTGAAGTGAGGGGTGATCGGGATTTTTACACCTTTAATTCGGAGGCTGAGCCCCTCTGGAGATGACCCCGACGCCCTGCGGTCATAAAAGACTGTCGCCTGCGTCTTTTCTGGGGCCACCTCCAAGCCCAGCCTCTCGATCGAGCGCACCACGCCCGCTGCAGCCACGTTTGCCAGCCTAACTAACTTCTGCCAGCCCTCTCCACTGACTCCTAGGTATACGTTGTCGGCGTATCCCGAGAGCCAGCAATTATCGGGGAGGGCCGTCCCGAAGACCAGGTCATAGGCTATAATCCAGAGCAGGGGTCCTAGAACTGACCCCTGCGGTACTCCGCAGCCCATGATCCTGATCCTCAGGACCCCGTCTCGGTCCGTGTACAATAGACCTCTTTCCCGGAAATAATCCCGGATGACCTCTATGAGGCATGTTGGGACTCCGAACCTCACTAGAGCCTCCCACAATACCGGCCAGGGGAGGGAGTTAAAGGCGTTTCTGACGTCAAATGAAACGCCTATCACTACCCTCCCCCCCTCTATTTCAGCCTCCGTGCTGGCCAAAACTCTCTTGATCGCATCTATCGTCGATCTTCCCGCACGGAAGCCAAATTGGTCACCCGAGATACCACCCTCCTTTCTCCGGGAAAGATGCTGGACGAGGCGTTCGGCAATTATCCTCTCGAACACCTTGTCCACCTCGTCCAGCAAGCACACGGGCCGATAGGCGGACGGGGAGTCCGCGGGTTTCCCCGCCTTCGGCAGGAGCACCAGGCTGGCCTCCCTCCATTTCTTGGGGAACCGGCCGGTACGCAGGCACGCAGTGAACACCCTGCGCATCCAGCCGGCCAGCTCCCCCGCGGCCAAGGGCCAGCGTCTGCCCAGAATTCCGTCAGGGCCAGGAGCCTTACCTCTCCTGACCTTGCGGAGATCCCTCGCGAGTTCCTCCTCGCTGACCCCCAGCTCTTCGTCCCACTCTCAAGGGATCGTCCTCGGGAATGAGCTATCTCCTCCTTCGCCGGCTGGAAATAGAGCCTCCACGACTCTGCCGACGAGCTGGGGGTCAAGCGTCTCTGTTAGAGGGGGCGCCCAAGGTCTCAGCTTATTCTGGACCAATTTATATGGGCGCCCCCATGGATCCTCTTCTACACTCGCGAGGAGATGCTTCCAGGCCTGCTCCTTGGCCGCGAATATAGCGCGGGAGAGGTCCTGACGGGCAGCACGCCAGGCCTCCCCCGCTTTCTCTTCATTGAGGGCACCGCGCCTACCGGCGCGCGCCCTTTGCCATCTTCTTTTAGCGTGGACGGAGGAGCGCCGTAACTCGGCTATCTCTTCCGTCCACCAGTAGGCGGCGCGCCGGGGGGGAAGACGGCGGACCCGGGGCATCGCCACATCGCAAGCTTGCGTCATGGCTCCCACCATACGCTCGGCCTCCGCGTCCACATCCTCTATCTCCCCAGCCCTCTCCCTACGTCAATCCTATAATTGCGGCCGCAAAGAGGTCCTTGTTTAACCTCTTGAGGGCCCATCTCCGTTTCCTCCCTTCCGCTCCTCGGCGGCGGGTAAGTAGGCCTGGAGGGGCGGCCCGGACCTACACCTCAATGTACAGATGATCACTGAGTGATTCCTGGTCCGTGACCACCCTCCAGCCGTGCATTTCACGTCCGGCAAGGGGGCTGGCCCATGTCAAATCGATAATCGAGGCCCCCTGCCGGCGCACACAGGTATTTTCTCGGCCCGTGTTCATTAGCACGAGGCCGAGACCCGCCGCCCATTCTTCGAGAGCGTGGGGTGATCGGTGGGGTCCCATCGGGGCGTGGGGAACCCCATAGCGAGGACTTCGCGTTGAAGTCCCCCGCCACCAGGACCTGGCCGGGCATGCATCTTCGAACGCACGCCTCGAGGTCAAATAGCATGCGTTTGAACTCGGCCAGACCCCACTTCGGAGGGGCATAAACTCCTACAACGGAGATAAGCCTCCATTTAGCCGCCACAAACCCGTCCCCGGCCTCTAACGGAGTGCACAGGGGGGAATGTGGCAGCGTCCTCCATGTCAAAGCGACGGAGCCACTACAGTCCTTGGTCCAGCATGGGTGGTTTGCTGGAACCCTGTAGGGCTCCGCCACTATGCCCATACCACACCCGCGCTCCGCCATAGCTTGGACAAATAAGTCCTGGGCGGCGCGGGCGTGGTTCAGATTCGCTTGTAAAACCTTGAGAGACATTACTGTTTCTTCTCAAGGTCCTCCGTCCTTCCCCCCCTCTGGTCTTGTCGCGGATGTCGCATCCTCCACCTCCATAGGCTCTTCTCTGGGAGGGTCCACCCGACCCTCTATCTTCTTCTTGTCTCCAGCAGTGCCCCTATTTTTTGATAGAGCCCTGCTGTTCACGACCTGGTTCCCCACTTTTTTATAGTGGGTAACCTTCTCGTTTCTTACAATTTTGGGGTTCCTCTTTTCTCCCCCCGTCCTTTCAGGTCCCTTAGCTCCTTCGCCTGGGGTCTGTTTCTTTGCTTCCTCCTTTGGAGCAGTACCGGCACTGGCATTTGTGCCGGCCGTTTTTGAGGGAGCCTTGTCTCCCTTTTTAGGAGGGGGTGCTCTTCCCTTTCCCTTCTTGCCACCGGGACAGGGCTTGCTGCCCACCCGATGACCATTGGGGAGCCCCATTTCTGCGCACACCGCGCATCTGAAAGGGGCCTTACATCTTTTGGCCTGATGACCGACTTCCCCGCACCGGTAACATGCCCCGGTGCGGTCAGTCTTACTGTTACAGGTAGCCCTGGTATGTCCCAGTTCTTGGCACCTGTAACATTGGAGCGGTCTTTTTGCCAACAGCTCCATTTTGGCGTTCGTCCAACCAACCGTGATGTGGTTCTCCCTGGTCAGCACGTTCGCCGTGGCCAATGGGCACCTTGCGACCACTGTGCAGAGACCATTTGGCGCCCGACGTATCACGCCGATCTCTACGCTTGATGGGCACACACCTCCTTTTAAAGCGAGGGCATTCCTCACTTCTTCCTGTGTAGTTGACGGCTCGAACCCTGAAATGCGGATGTCGGCAGTCATTACCGGTCTTCCGACCCGTACTCCCTTTTTACCATTCAGCACCTCGGCCATTTTGTTCGCCAGTGCGTCGGCCTTGGCGCCGTTGTCCAGGCCTGAAATCTCCAAATTCAGGGCCCCAGTCGCCATCCTCCTTACCTTCATAGGTTTTTCGATCCCCAAATCACTTAATTTGATGGCGCTTTTACACAAGGCCATGTGTTCGCGATATCCCTCGTCACTGAGGCAGCGTGAATACGAAAAAGCAGCTTTGAAGAGAGAAGGAAGCTACTTCTTACAAATTCCTCTGAAAGAGCAGTTAGAAGCTATAGTTAATAGCGATTTGTACATCAAATTTAGAAAAGAATCTGAATCAGATTCAGACGTGGTTACCGGTAAAATATATCGTTCATTGAGAGAGACCGATGTGTTGGCTGAGCACGATATTACAATACAGTTTAATCTGGATGGCGTGCAATTGTTTAATTCTTCGTCAACGTCTATGTGGCCTATACAAGTCGCCATTAACGAATTACCATATAAAAATAGACGAGACAATACCTTATTGTGCGGTGTTTGGTACGGAAAATGTAAACCGAAAATGGAAACTTTTCTTAAGTTTTTTGTAGATGAATTAGTAAATCTCCACGAAGTAGGGATAACGCGTATCGACCCCGAAGGTCGCAAAATTTTGATCAAGGTGCACGCGATTGTATGTTCCGTTGACTCTGTTGCTAGACCTCTTCTGCAGAATATACACCAATATAATGGTGAATTCGGTTGTCCGTTCTGCTTAAATAAAGGAGAGATTGTTCCAGTTGGTCGCGGTTTTACAAGAGTGTATTCTGGAGATGTCGGACCTAATCGTACTCTAGCTCAACATGAGACTGATTGCCAGGAGGCAGTCGATACGAAAAGTGTAGTAAACGGAGTCAAAGGACCGTCAATCTTGATGCTACTACCAGTGTTTAACATTATTCGTTCTTTCGTGCCAGACTATATGTACTGTTTACTATTAGGTGTAGCAAAGACTATAACCAATGCCTGGTTCGATCCTTCTAACAATGAAGAAGCATGGTACATCGGAACGCAGGTTCAAGATCTCGATATAAAATTAGAAGGCATGAAACCTCCGAGTGAAATAACTAGAACACCAAGATCAATAAAAGAAAGACAACGTTGGAAAGCAACCGAGTGGAAAAACTATCTGCTCTATTATTCACTTCTTTGCTTGATAAATAATATGCCGTTAAAGTATGTAAAGCATTGGTTTCTGTTAGTCTATAGCATGCAAATATTTCTCGGATACAAAATTTTGCCGGAGCAGTTTAAAAAGGCTAAGACAGCCTTAACAAAATTTGTTTTTCAAATCAATGATCTGTACGGTATACAATTCTATAAATTTAATATACACCTTCTCCTGCATATTCCGGCAGCTGTTAAACAATATGGTGCGCTTTGGGCCACGTCTGCGTTTCCATACGAGCATTACAACGGCATATTAGCAAAGTTAATCAAAAGTTATCAAGCTCCAGCTGAGCAAATTTGCAAATCGTACTTGCGATTGATCAATGTTGAAAGAGAAATTTCGTTAATATTTTCTAGAGACAATTGTTCCGAAAGTGGAAAAATATTATACGAAAAGATGCTAGGTTCGTTCAGATCAAAATCTTGTACGGAATTTGGTTGCTTTTTGCGAGTATTCGGAGCTCCTGTGCGAGTAACACTTACATTAGTGCAACAAACTTGTATTGAACAATTACTCCAAAGTCCTATAAATAACTTTGCGCACAAGTATGACCGCTTTATTTACCAGAACACACTCTACCATTCAACTGCCTACGAAAGACTCCGTAAAAGAAGAAATGGTACAGTTCAATTAAAAGATGGTACATTTGTAGAGATAACTGGAATATTTAATACACAGATTGTTGCAACTGACGAAGTGCAACAGGTCATTCTTGGAAATATTCTTCGGCCCACAGATGATGCCCCCGTGTGCAGTGATACCGAGTTGCATATTTCATCGAATGAATTCTTTCATATTTTTACAAAAAGTAATGATTTAATAGCAATATTTCCAAAAATGATCTATTCTAAATGCGTGCATATGGATTATGATTTTCAAAAAATTATCTGTGTTCCACTTGTAAATAAGGTTGAAAGAGATTAAATAACCACACGTTATAGAATTTACGGCTTCCATTACTTTTTCTAATATTATGCATTGACAGTGATCCTGAAACTAAACTAACATTTAACTGAATATCTAATAAAGATTTAGTCACAGTTTTCGTGAATTTAGTAGCGAAATTATTATGACTTTTCAGCCAAGTAGTGAGAACTACTGTGTCGTCAATAGTACGGAATGAGAATACTGGTCTTAGTAGTCTTCACTATTCGGAATGTACTTTGTAATAGTAGTGTAAGTAGTGTACACTTTTTATCAGTAGTGGATGTGTGGAGTCCACTATTCGACATTAGCTGCGTAAGTAGTGAACACTACTGAACACGATTACCACTACTGACGGGAGTAGTGCACACTATTCAGCACTATTGAATCCAATAGTTAACACTACTTACTACGAATAGTGACACTATTGATCACCAGTAGTGATTACTCAGGCCAAATAGTGTTTTTCCGTAAGGGCTGAAATTTTACATCAAAAACTTATTTTAAACCTAAGTCACCACGAAACTTTTCAAACTTAATTTTGCCCAAAAGTTTTGTCAGTACATCACTAATTTGCTCATTAGTACTAACATATTCAACTGATATTATATTACTGGACACTTTATCTCTAACAAAATGCATCTTAATGTCTACATGCTTCAATTTGTGGTGAAACTCAGGATTCTTAAATACCTTGATCACAGACTGATTGTCTTCAAACATCTTTACAGTTATGTGCGCTTTGGATATGTTGTTGAGCATCAAAAAACATTAGACACGTATTTTTTTTTTGCGGCGTATCTCGACGTTTATTGGTTAAAAAAACCCGATTTGGATGCGCTTTGGATATGTTGTTGAGCATCAAAAAACATTAGACACGTATTTTTTTTTGCAGCGTATCTCGACGTTTAGGGGTTGAAACAACCCCTCGAAAATAACGGATTTTATATTTTTTTGCGAATATCTTCGAAAATATAAGGCGTAACGATAAAAAATTTGTACGAAATGTTTATGGCTTTTTGTGCTCTTTACAATGGCGTAATCAGATTTTTCAAATTGGTCACATTTTTTAATTTAACCCCACCCCCACTTATTATTTTTGCCAAATATAACAATTTTTCCAACGCAAATTTAAGAGCGCCAAATGCCAAATACATCCATGTGTATTTTTATTATGATACCATTATTAGATTTTTGGCAAGACGAGATGATATGTGGTATAGGCGTCGCGCTGTAGGTAGGTGTTGCGTTATTTCTGTTCAATTGCGCCGTACGCTTAAAAATTTCCATTTCAACTCCGGGATGACCGAAAGCGCTGATGCAAAGGCCAGCGCAAGGCACTGACAGCGAGAGGTTAACGCTATTTCGAGAGTCCTAGACTAGCAACGGAATGTCGACTCCGACAAATTGTAAGATCGGGCGGGCAGTCGCAAATCATAATCTGAACGAACACGTGCGTCACATTAACCGCTACAATAATATACTATCCCGGTTACGGCACAACAAAATTAACAACCAAATTCACGCATTTGAATATTATTTGCTCGTGTCATAATTCCGGAAAGCAAGCATTTTAGATTGTAAGTTTGAAGTGTAAAGAACTGTGTGTTGTACGCTGTCGTTTTGTGAACATGTAAGTGTATTTTTATTGTTAACTTTTATTGGTTTCTTACGCTTGTTACTTTTTCCTTTGATATTGAATATTTAATATAATTTTTTATTCAGCTCTTACTCAATTCTTTGCCAGTTTTGCCAGTGACTATATAATCTTTTGGGAGAAATGCACTTGGACACCGTGTGTTTGGACACGGGGCATTCGGACACCGTTCATTTAGACACGGTTCATTTGGACACGGTTCATTTTGACACGGTTCAATTGGACACGGTTTGTTTGGACACGGTTTATTTGGACACGGTTTATTTGGACACGGATTATCTGGACACCGTAAAAAATACGGCCTGTGCAGTTGGACACCGTAAAAAATGCAGCCTGTGCAGTTGGACACCGAAATGCGCGGCCTGTGCAGTTGGACACCGAAATACGCGACCTGTGCAGTTGGACACCAGAATGCGCGGCCTGTGCAGTTGGACACCAAAATGCGCGACCTGTGCAGATGGACACGAAAATGCGCGGCCTGTGCAGTTGGACATTGAAATGCGCGTGCATGGGGGGTGCAGGGGGAACGTGGCCCCCCCGCCCACGCATGTACTTTGATATATTATATAGGATATATTGACGAGTAAGGATGCAACAATATTAACATAATTTATGATTAACATGTCTATCATTTTCGTGTCCATCTGCACAGGTCGCGCATTTTGGTGTCCAACTGCACAAGTTGCGCGTTTTCGTGTCCATCTATACAGATCGCGCATTTTGGTGTCCAACTGCACAGGCCGCATTTTTTACGGTGTCCAACTGCACAGGTCGTATTTTTTACGATGTCCAGATGATTCGTGTCCAAATAAACCGTGTCCAAACACACGGTGTTCAAACGAACCGTGTCCAATTGAACCGTGTCCAAATGAACCGTGTCCAATTGATCGTGTCCGAATGATCGTGTCCAAATGAACGGTGTCCAAATACACCGTGTCCAAATGAACGGTGTCCTAATGAACCGTGTCCAAATAAACGGTGTCTAATTGATTGTGTCCAAATGATCGTGTCCAAATGAACGGTGTCCTAATGAACCGTGTCCAAATAAACGGTGTCTAATTGATTGTGTCCAAATGATCGTGTCCAAATGAACGGTGTCCAAATACACCGTGTCCAAATGAACGGTGTCCTAATGAACCGTGTCCAAATAAACGGTGTCTAATTGATTGTGTCCAAATGATCGTGTCCAAATGAACGGTGTCCAAATGCACAGTGTCCAAATAAACATTGTCCAAATGCACCGTGTCCAAATGAACGGTGTCCAAATGAACCGTGTCCAAATAAACCGTGTCCAAATAAACCGTGTCCAATTGATCGTGTCCAAATGACCGTGTTTAAATGAACGGTGTCCAAATGAACCGTGTCCAAATAAACCGTGTCCAAATGAACCGTGTCCAAATGAACCGTGTCCAAATAAACGGTATCCAAATGAACCGTGGCCAAATAAACGGTGTCCGATTGATCGTGTGCAAATGACCGTGTCCAAATGTACCGTGTCCAAGTGCATCTCTCCCAAAAGATTATATAGTCACTGGCAAAACTGGCAAAGAATTGAGTAAAAGCTAAATAAAAAATTATATTAAATATTCAATATTAAAGGAAAAAGTAACAAGCGTAAGAAACCAATAAAAGTTAACAATAAAAATGCACTTACATGTTCACAAAACGACAGCGTACAACACAGTTCTTTACACTTCAGACTTATGATCTGAAATGCTTGCTTTTCGAAATTATGACACAAGCAAATGATATTCAAATGCGTGAATTTGGTTGTTGATTTTGTTGTGCCGTAACCAGGATAGTATATTATTGTAGCGGTTAATGTGACGCACGTGTTCGTTCAGATTATGATTTGCGACTGCCCGCCGGATCTTACAATTTGTCGGAGTCGACATTCCGTTGCTAGTCTAAGACTCTCGAAATAGCGTTAACCTCTTGCTGTCAGTGCCTTGCGCTGGCCTTTGCATCAGCGCTTTCGGTCATCCCGGAGTTGAAATGGAAATTTTTAAGCGTACGGCGCAACTGAACAGAAATAACGCAACACCTACCTACAGCGCGACGCCTATACCACATATCATCTCGTCTTGCCAAAAATCTAATAATGGTATCATAATAAAAATACACATGGATGTATTTGGCATTTGGCGCTCTTAAATTTGCGTTGGAAAAATTGTTATATTTGGCAAAAATAATAGGTGGGGGTGGGGTTAAATTAAAAAATGTGACCAATTTGAAAAATCTGATTACGCCATTGTAAAGAGCACAAAAAGCCATAAATATTTCGTACAAATTTTTTGTCGTTACGCCTTATATTTTCGAAGATATTCGCAAAAAAATATAAAATCCGTTATTTTCGAGGGGTTGTTTCAACCCCTAAACGTCGAGATACGCCGCAAAAAAAATACGTGTCTAATGTTTTTTGATGCTCAACAACATATCCAAAGCGCATCCAAATCGGGTAGGTTCCAAATCGGGTTTTTTCAACCAATAAACGTCGAGATACGCCGCAAAAAAAAATACGTGTCTAATGTTTTTTGATGCTCAACAACATATCCAACGCGCATCCAAATCGGGTAGGGACACTTCCGACCGTTCCCTTGTAAGTCGAAAAACAAATTTCTTATCAAACAGGCCTCACTAGCAGCTAAACTTAAAGCTACGTATTCTGATTTGGTCGATGACAAGGCAATAGTTGATTGCTTACGAGAAGCCCATGATACACTGCAGCCGAAAACTTTAAATACATAACTACCAGTTGACTTGCGATCTACCTTGTCACCTGCACAATCAGCATCGACAAAACCTATTATCTGGTTAACATTACTTGCTTTACTCTTTCTAAAGATTAGGCTTAACACTTTATGGTACCTTTAATATAGCGCAACACCCGCTTGAGCGCTGACCACAGATCCTCACTAGCACAAGACTGGTACCTACTCAATATACTAATTGACAAACATAAATCAGGTCGTGAACATAACATGGCATACATCAATGAGCCTATAACCATTCTACATCTACTTTCAATTTTCTGACTCTCTGATTTGGCTTTTTTTTAGCACGCTATAATCAAAATTTTCTACCATCGGTGTAGAAATTGCTTTACAGTCTTTCATGTTACACTTGATAAGCAGGTTTTTTAAATATGCTGTCTGATTTATTATTATTTCCCCTTTTTCTAAATTTTATACTATAGACATGCCCAAATATTGTCTAACTGCCCCCAAATCTTTTATTTTGAAATGGTTATTTAGTATCCTCTTAACACACTCTACATCTTTACTATCTTTCGAAGCTAACAGCAGATCATCAATATACAGCAACAAAAAAGTTTTATACTTTCCTTTTGTTCTTATGTAAAGACAATATTCATACTCTGATCTTTCAAAACCTAGTTTTTGCATCACCTCATGAAACTTTTCGTTCCAACTTCTTGGTGAACCTTTTAGCCCATACAAAGATTTGTTTAGCTTTAAAACACACTCTTTATCTTTTATAACATCTTCACATCCCTCTGGTAAAGAAATATATACATCCCCTTCTATTTCCCCATATAAAAAGGCACTACAGACATCTAACTGATGAATAGGGATGTCATATTCGTTGCAAAAAGCCAATAACATTCTAACAGATGATAACCTTACTACAGGACTGTAAATATCTGAAAAAGATACGTCTGACTGCTGAAAGCCTCTAGCAACCAGCCTGGCCTTATTAGAAACTATATCTCCGTTTTCATTTCTTTTACGCCTAAACACCCACTTACAGTCTATAATATTTACTTTGTCTTTGGGTCTCTTTACACACTTCCATGTTTCGTTCTCTAACAACGCCTGTACCTCAGCCTCCATAGCCTTTTTCCATTTTTCTGCGTCTCTGCTCGACATTGCCTCGTCGTAGGTTTTGGGATCTTCCTCTGTAGCTAACAGACTTGTATAGAAATCTTCAAAACGAGCTGGCATCTTCAAGTCGTTTCTCTGCCTTAGATTGTGCCGCGTTTCCTCACTTCTTTCATGGATACTGATGTCAAGAGCCTCTTCAAAACTGCTGTCTGTGTCTTCATCACAACTTTGCTCCGTCTGCTCTTCTTCTTCATTTTTTATGTTTTCATTTTCTTCATTCACATCTTGATCCTCGCTGTCTGTTTCCTGCTCACAAACTTGAATCTCAAACCTTTCTTCTTCTTGCTTTTCTTCGTCTAGCTCTGCCATCTTCTGCGGTAGAAAAATTACATCTCGGTGTATCTCTACTTTATTATTCTTCGGGAAGTAGATTCGGTGTCTTTTTATATCTTCTCCGTAGCCAATCAAAAAACCTTTAACATTTTTAGGGTCCCATTTAAGGCGTTTTTCCTTTGGTATGTGCACAGACACCTGCGATCCGAAATCTCTAAACAACTCCAAGGCTGAGCTGCTCTTATGGTATACTTCATAAGGTGTTAGTCCCTTCACTGGACTTGGACCTGTCCTGTTTATCGTGTACACAGCCGTGTTCACGGCCTCCGCCCAAAACTTCTTATGCATTCCATCAATCATTGCACGAGCAGCCTCCATTAACGTTCGCATCTCCCTCTCTGCTCGATCATTTTGCTGCGGGGTGTACACAACACTTCTTTGGTGGACTATACCTCGACTCTCCAACACATAGCTTTTAACTCCGAATTGACAAACTCGAGCCCGTTGTCCGTCCTTAAAACTTTCAATTTACATCCGGTTTCTCTTTCCGCGCGCGCTATAAACTTTTCTATACATGCCTTTACATCGCTCTTGTTCTTGATAAAGAATACACTCTTATACGATGAATAATCGTCTTTCAATAGTAAAAAATACCTTGCTCCACCCAGGGAATTTTGCTCCATAGGTCCGCAGACATCGGCATGCACCAACTCAAGTCTTTCAGTTGCTCGCGAACTGCTCAATGGAAACGGTGTTCTGTGTTGTTTACCTGCCAAACACTTCTCGCAAACAAAACTGGCGCTGTCGTCAAAGAACTTAATGTTACCTCTCAATAAAACACTTTTTACATGCTCCAAGTTCTGATGACAAAATCTTTTATGCCACACAGATAAGTTCTCAATCTTCTTACTCAAATAACATTCCGAGACGTCAAATGTGCCGCGTTCCATACCTCGTTTATCTTCAAAGCCTGCTGAGTGCGTTTCAGTTTCTTCTTCTGGCATAAAGACCATCCTAAACAGTCTATTTTCGCGTTTCGCCATTGCACGTACTTCACCATGACCGTCTAGAAACTCGCATAGTTCATTGTTTGACACCAAAAAATAGCCCTTATCTAACACGTAACCAGCTAAGAACAGGTTGAATTTTAAGTCAGGAACATACAATACGCCGGATAAAACTGTCTTTATGTACCTCTGACCGTTCCACGCATTTAACACCACAGTACCTATTCCCTTTACTTCTAGCAAGTTTCCATCACCGACTCTCACTTTACTGCAGCATTGTCTCTCACTTAATGATTTAAACAGCTTTCTGTTTCCGCACATATGCTCACTCGCGCCGGTGTCCATGTACTAAACATTCTTCATTGAGTCATTTTTCTGAGCACTGGTTTCCACAAAGGCATTCACTTCTTCCTTCTTTTCTTCCTTCTTTTCTTCCTTCTTTTCTTCTTTCTTGTCTTTCTTCTTTTCTTCACTTTCCTTCTTCCTTTTTAAGAAGCAATTTTCTGCGATATGCCCTTTTTTCTTGCAGTAATAACAGCTCCTCGATTCTTTTACTTTACTGGTACAAAACTTTGCTAGATGCCCTTCTTTTCCACATGCGAAGCATTTCATCTTCTTTTTTACACTCCTGCTGCTACTAGTTCCCGCCAAGGCTACTGCTTCACCTTCGCTCGAGCTCACCCTTTTCTCTTCAATTAATAACCTCGATGTAAGCTCCTCTGTTGTCTGCTTCTCTAGTGGAACTGATTCCCACGCTGATCGAAAATGCTTGTAAGGTTCTGGTAGCGACATTAATATCTTGGTCATAAGCATCTTATCTGAGATAGGCTCCCCGGCCTGCTTAAGTTTTGTCCGTATTTCTTCGAGCTTCGATAAAAAAACCGACATGGATTCATCTTTATACTCGCACATGAAAAACTTCTGTTGCAACAAATGCACGCTGACTACCGACTCTTTATCGTACACGGACTTTAATTTTGACCACATCTCCTTCGAACTGGTACATGACAGCAAATGTGTAAGCGGCCCTTGCTCAATTCTCGTAACCAGGATCCCCTGTGCCTTTGCGTCCCTTTTCAGCCACTCTGCCTTCTCTCCTGCTGCCTCCGGCTCTAAACTCTGCCCTGTCACAATATCATGAAGTCCTCTTCCTTTTAATACGACCTCAGTCTGGAACTTCCATACGGCCCAATTTTCTCCTCCGGTTAACTTTAAATTCGTGACAGTGGGTGCGGTCCAGTTCAAGCTTCAAACGCTCCAAATACTTTCGCTTTCTATGCTCCCATAAACCCGGTCCATTAGTGCTACCAATGTTATAAACGCTGTGCAAGTGGACCATTCTGAAGCGAAGTTTACATCACGTATGTGCAAATGGACCGCAGCAGAATACGGAACGCAGCCTGAACGAGTTAGAGAGATCATGGATGCTCTTATAATATACACCGTAAAAACTTTTTTAGACTATACCAATCATCTTTACGATGATGAAGAAGTGGACATTGTGGTGGGCATCTTACTTCCAAAAGATCGTGTCCGTATTCCGAAAATTGGAGGTTACGTGGAACATGTAATTCCATCACTTAGCAGTGAATATTTTAAAATGCATTTTCGGTATGTATAATTATTGCTAATTTGTAATTTTTTTATAGTAATATATAAATATATATAATTATATATATAATTCTATGCAAATAAATGTGTGTGCACGCGTGTGTTGTGTGTGTTTGAGATTATGATTTAATTCTATTTCGATTGTAATGTGAATTGTTTAATAATCAGGATGAAGCCTTCAACATTTGAATACATTTTGAATGAAATTGGAGATAAACTTTGTCGTACATCAGATGGTAATGAAATGATACCTGCGAACAAACAATTTCTGTTAAGTCTATGGCGATTTGCAACTCCAGATTCATATAGGTAAGAGTATAATGTTTATTATTGTTAAGTATGAATACTATTACATTTTAATTACTGTAATTCTATGGACAAATATTTTGTGTAGATCAATAATTGAACGATTTGGTGTTGGCAAAGCTACAGGTGTAAGAGCAGTGCGTCGTGTTGCTAAGGCACTGTGTGAATTATCACCAAGATATATAACATGGCCTACAGAAAATAAAATACAAGATATTATATATAATTTCTCTCGTCCGAGTGGCTTTCCTAATGTTATTGGTGCCATAGATGGCAGTCACATAAATATTCCTGCACCCACAGAAAATCCAGAAGCCTACGTAAATCGTAAAGGACGTCATTCAATTCATCTCCAAGTAATTTTATAATATTGTTATATAATTATTTGCGTTTCTTTCTGTATCAATAATTTAATGCTTGCTAAGAATTAGTCATTTATTGATAATAAATAAAGTCTCTTGCATTTTTTGTAGGCTGTTTGTGATCACGCAAGACTATTCACACACATTTATGTCGGAAACGTAGGTTCGGTTCATGACGCTCGTGTGTTCCGTTTATCATCTCTCCAGGAATACATCAATGATGCCAACAAGTTCCCAAATGATACACATATAATTGGAGATGCAGCTTACACATTACATCAACATCTTTTGGTCCCCTACGTTGGTAACGGTCATCTTACACAGCAACAAAAAAATTACAATTTTTGTCATTCTTCTGCTAGAATGGTCATTGAAAGAGCGTTTGCTCTTTTGAAAGGACGCTGGAGGAGTCTTTTACACGTTTTAGCAGTAAATGACATAGAGTTTGTTCCTTATGACATATTGGCATGCTGTGTATTGCACAATATTTGTTTACTGCAGAAGGATGAACTAGAGTTAGAAGAGATATTTATTGTAGATAGAGAAGAAGTTATATTGCGAGAAGAAAGAATTAATGATAATAATAGATACATTGCAGAATTAAAGAGAAACAATATATGTGCAAATCTTCGTATGAGAAATGCGTAAGAAATATACATTTAAGAAAGATATAAGAAATGCTTATATATTTATTTATAATGTATATGGAAATTATACCATTTTACAAATGTATTATAATATAAATACACAAGTAAATAAATATACTATATATTATATGTACGAACAATTTTATTTCGATGACATAAATATTAAGTAGTCTATATTATTCAGTCTACATTAACAGTCTTTTTGTAGGAAGCAAATCTATATGTCTAAAAATAAAAATATTTATATTACTTTTAATTAAAAAAACAAAAACTGAAAAACATTTTAATAATTCTCTTAAAATTATTTTTGGTAAATACAAAAATAATAGCTGCGATATTATTCATAAAAAAGTTATCATCTTTGGTAGTGCATTAAAAGAAAAGAAACTTAGGAACATATTTTTGCACTTATAAAAAAATAATCTTTGATGATATTAAAATGATAGAATCCTAAAAAATATATATAATATCACAGAACTCTTAAAAAAAACAATTAATTCATATTATGTTTCCTCAACTATTTTTCGTTTCTATTAAAATTATTTTTGGTAGTAGATAAAAAAATAAAAACTGCGATATTATTTATAAAGAAGTTATTATCTTTGATAGTGCATTAAAATAAATAAACTTACGAACACATTTTTGCACTTAGAAAAAGAAATCTGTGATGATATTAAAATGATAAAGAATCATAAGAAATATTATATATATAATATCACAGAACTTTTAAAAATAACAATTAATCCATATTATTCATATTGTTATTTTTTTCAATATTATTATTTTTTCTCCATATCCGTAGTATTATCCGTATTTTTATCCGTATTATTATTTTTCGCAACTAATTGTCGTAGAATACCCAACAGGTCATCTTGACGTGACATTGCTTCTGTATGCATTCTTTTACGTTCAATCATATTGTCCTCAAGTAACTTTTCTAAATTGTTGACATTGTTTTTGCCTGTAATCATAATATATCTTGTGATGCAATAACATATAGTAACTGCGTTTCGTTATTTTACCGCTATTAAACAGTGTTAAATAGTACTAAAAGTTTATAGTATACATATAACGTGGACTATACAGTTTTAGTACTAGCGGTAACTAACAAAATGCATTTTTATGTATTAATACTGCTTCTAATTTCAAAGCTATTACAGACCATAATATATATTATGTACTATGTTTATAAATATATAATATTACAGTAATTCAATATATAAATTAATGTAATTAATGGAGACGTACGCATATACATTAGTTGTGTAATAACACATACACATAAAATGTACATAAGTAGAAGAAATTAATAATACTTACGCTTACAAGGCACTTTACTTTCGCATGCAACGTTTTTTATATCGCTGTTATTATCATTAGAAGTAATAGTTGGATTATTGCTATCTAATGTACGAATTGGAGCTACCCATGGTTTTTTATTAAACTGTTCGTCCATAATCTACAATATTTAAGAAATATTAATTTAAAAAAAAGTAATAATTTTATACAATAAATGTAATATAAATATTTTAGTAAAAAAAACCGTTTCATATAAAATTTATTCATTATATTTACGTCAAAATATCGCCATGTTCGTTTATTATTGCCACTTTTCGCGTTGTGGTCCTTTACGCTCTTATATGTATTTTTTAATCCTGTCATTTTACTCTTGCATTGCGAGCCGGTAACATTATAGTCTTTTTCACGTAACACAGAGGCAACCATGTCCCAAAACTTTTTCACAGACATTTTACCAGATGTAAGTTTATTCTCACGTTCTTTAAAAACTTCAAGAAGCAGAAGAACTGCTTCGTGTGGCCAACGGAAACTATCTGAAAATAATATACCTTCAATATACATTTATCCTAAAGTAGTGTTAAAATATACTTATATAAATTTATCTTTCTTTATATTTTACAATATAATAATATATACCTTTCTCTTCAGAATTATCAAAGGATTCTTGCATTTTTTCTTCTTTGTCATGGCATGTGCTATTCGAAGAACATGCTGCAAATTGAATAAAAAAAAGTATATGTATGTGTGTAATAAATCATAATGTATTAAAATATTAAATATATTTCTACTATAAAAATAGTTAATGTAAAGTTTATAAATACTGTGTTTAATAACAGAATTTAAAAGAGTGTAATACTTGGATTATTACTTGTTTCAGCAGTCGACTGCGTTTGGTCCCGCAGTCTCTGTTTTAATAGTTGTGTCGCAAACAGCAGATCTATTTAAGAAAAAGAGATGCAAATATAAAAAAACTTTCATCTTTGAAATTATTATAAAAAAGAATATAGGCCCAGTTTCATCAATTAATTAACTAATCGGCCATGCACTTAAGAGAATTATCCAACAGCTGTTATTTATATTTTTAATAATCAACAATTATTGGATAATTCTCTTAAGTTAATCGCCAATTAGTTTAATTAGAGCCGATGAAATCGGCCTATAATGACAACAGAAGTATAGGTTATGTAACTCTTACCATCGTTAGCTCTTTCGGCCTCTTCTTCAGTCACTTCTAGAATATAAGTATTGTCCGTTTCAGGATCGTACAACTTAATTGTTTTCATTTTGTTGATGTTTAACACACAAAAATTGATCTTAATAAAATTGATCACACAAGATTACTTTCACTATTTACCGCGCTTTACGCATTCAAACGTAACGCTTCAATCATACTACCTCTCTGGGCTGAGGCATTGGGAGCGAGCTGGGAGCGAAAATCCGTGACGTATTCGTGACGTCATACATATGGCTGGAGTGTTTTGAAGCGTCAACTGGACCGTACTCTGAACGCTCCAAAACATTTATAGCATCAAGTGGACCGCACCCAGTATTTGCCGTATCCATCTCTCTTGCCCGTCTTTTCTCTCTGTACTTGCCGCGTCGTTTTCGTCGACTCACGCTTCCAATAACCTCAAAAGCGACGATATTCGCACTCTCTTACGACCAAAACCGATAGGACTGGGCCCATAACCTGATAAAATATAACAGGGTATGTTGCGCAGAATAAAGTCACACTAACGTTTTAACGTTGCGTTTAATGTCAAAAGAAACTCAAGTACAAAAAGAACGCTTATATATGCACTACGCTTGCGGGCTTGCACGCTGAGGAGAATTTGGCGCGAACGCGGACGCCGTAAAACGTAAGAGGTAAAACAGGGAGCGCCGCTTTTAGGAACACGCAAGTGCTGCCAACGCAACATTTACCATTACCATCCAACAGTTACATTATTATCGAAAATGGACTTTCCTTTTTATTAAACAACTAGACACTACAGACGGGCGCTTCGCGCGCGCTATTTAGCTTTAACATTATGCTATTACACTATTACACTATTAACTCCTTGATACACACAACTGTCAAAATATACAATGACAGCTGCAAATGAAGTAAGCGCAGCAAGAGAACCAATCGGCATCGCGGAAAAGCGACAACAATAAACTTCACATCTCTTTTTTAGAAAAGGATACTCTTGCAATTTGACCGTAAAGAGTTTAATATGGAAGATTAATATTGACAAACCTGGCAGGGATCCGACGAGTTCTTCGCGTCGAGGTATATCTGGGACGATCACGACTGTCACTACACTGATAATAAATCCGACCCGCTTATGTTTCGTCTCTTGTGAGACCCATTCTAATTTCGTGACACTTCGATCCTTGCGCGACCGATATTCGGAATTAAACGATCCGATCGTAGTATTTAACGATGAGAGACCACGGTGTTATTACGCGCGAACGCGATATGTTTTCTACGTTATAATAACTGATAACTGATAAGTGAC
The DNA here is from genome assembly GCF_030848795.1 of Temnothorax nylanderi. NCBI lineage: Eukaryota > Metazoa > Arthropoda > Insecta > Hymenoptera > Formicidae > Temnothorax > Temnothorax nylanderi. Next base: position 372,760 of record NW_027249223.1, read on the forward strand.
GAGGGCTACGGTCAACGTGACGCTACAAATGCTTCAAAGCATTCCTCTTCTCTTTTCTTTCAATGAAGAAAGAAGGAGAAGAAGAACGCTCCAAAGCATTTGTAGCGTCACGTTGATTGTAGCCGAAGTGACACTGTGACAGCGCGTTGTCCGTGCGAACGCACTGAGCGACGAACACGCACGTACGCGTATATGCTGTCTCTTTTCAGTGTAGCAACACTGTCATGGAGGGGACCCGGGGGAACGCTCGACAAGTTCTCAAATGCCATCTATCGAGGAAAAAAGCAACCGTACGTACGACGACGACGACGACGTATCTTAATTGTAAAATTTACCATTTCGGACTTTGCATCGTAATATCTCCGCTCGTAGGGCACGTAGCGAAAAAATAAAAACACTCTTATGCGTAAATCAACCCAAGCTATCGATCAAGCCTACTTAGAACTTGATCCGTTCACTCGTTATTGAGATCTCAAAATCTCGGGTACTCGCAACTCGTGCGTTCGCGTAAAAGAGTCACGGTGCGTCTCGCTCCGCGCGTACTTGGCGCGAGACACGCCATTGAGCATCTTTGACACTGTCATCACTGCTTTGAACATTTAATTTGTATTCTGTATGATTTCTCCTGTATTGGCTCGTTCTTGGGACTTTTTGAAATTTATCTTCAAGATAATTGTGAGATACACCTCCCCATGATATATATATATATATATATATTATTAATATAATTTTAACAACAAGAGAAGCACAAACAAAATACACAGTAAACGGTAAGAGTGAATAATGACTTTGTCGTTAAAAGTTACAGCAGGCAAAAGCTTACGCATGAGCAGCCTTTAAAAAGTCCGTTGGGCTACATTCCAAAACTCGGTAATTATTCAGTTTAGGGAGCCTCACCTCAAATATCGATGAATATATGCTCAATCGATGTGTTTTTGCACGAAACGAAAGAATCTGGTAGAAAAAAGTGTCGCTCTGCCTCGCGAAGCGAGATATTCGTTAAAGTTGACGATCGACTATTAATTCAGATACCGACGAGATGTAGCGACTACCTAGCATATGTACTAGCGACATACGCATGTTCCGTGGTCACATGCGCGTGCGGCCACGGAGCATGCGCATGTCGCTGTCGCTAGTATGCTAGGTATCGCCTATATCGCCTCGCATCTCGCATTGTGTGTGTGTCTGGGGTTTAACTGTCCCCACTTTATACATTTGTCCGCTCTATTACGTGTTTTGTTTCTCGTTTCCGCCTGGAAAAGCGCAGCCGAGCACGTGTTCTATCTCGTTTAATCGGTTCAATAATATAAGGGTTTTTGTGGATCGACAAATAAATAGCTAGTGGACCGAATCAGTAAACATTTGTTTTTCGTTGGATTGCGTTGCTAGTCGCTCTCGTGGCGCGTCGATTTTGAAGGATTGCAAGGATCCTAAGCGCAGTCGTGTTGTATCAGCCGTTAAATTTTTGGTTTTGCGCGTTACCGCGTAGCATCGGCTTTGCATTTCTAGGGCGCGTTTCGTTACTCGCATGATGTGCATAATGCATCACTTATCCTTGTTTAACTTGGTGAGCAATAAGGATAAGTGGTGCATTAAGCGCATCATGCGAGTAATGGAACGCACCCCGACATTACGTTTAAGAGCATTCAATATAGTATCGAGTGTGTATTGAATCAATCAGTTTGTCGTCGGCTATATTATCGATTCCAGTTTGTCGCTGGCTATATTATCGATCCCAGTGAAGGGATCGGGTGCCGTTACATAAAAATAAAAAGAAGTTGGATTGTAGAAGCGCACATGAAGTTAGTAAGTAATAAATATTTTGTGTAAAATTTGTTTTTGTTTACCTGAATAATGGGGAGAGAATTTGATTTTTATTTAGCGGTGTTATTAAAAAAATGACTACAGAGCAGGCTAAAGTATAAATTCTCTTTTTACGTTGTATTTTTTTGGTTTACATTAAAATGGTGTTCTCAAAATAGATGTTATCATTTATCTCTGTAAAGGATCGAACATATTCTCGATGTAATCGGGCCGCGAGGCTGACTTCTACGTGCCTGCTGTCAGTTTTGTGGCACGGATTTGATCCGCACGGAGTTATCGATCACGCCGTCCCGCGTGCTAATAAGTGTTTCATGCTTTCGGTAAATGACGTAATTTTATTAGGTTTTTACTAGTATTTCATTCTTTACTGCTAATGAAGAGGACTTGAAACATAACAAACGACGCTATGTCTTTAAAAAACTGGGTTACAGTGATGCCGTACAAATAATATTAGATAAAGAAAATCCAGAGCCTAATAAAACTCAAAAAGAAACGGTAATATTTCAATCTTGTTATTGTAATAATGTTTTACAAATATTTAATTGCTGATTTTAATTATAATTATAATTGTTATACTTTTATTTTTTTTATTTATATAACACTTACACAATTGATAATATCCAAATTGTTAATTTTAATAGTAAATAAATAAAATCTTTATCCTTAATTGGATTTTTTGATCTACCTGAAACTGAATAAAAAAATCAATTAAATGTAAGAAATAAAATAAATTGCAACTATAACTTACTCTTTTTTTATCAACATTTAAAAAAAATTATGTGTAACATTACATGCAAAAATAATAAAAATAATAAGTTATAGTTGAAATTCTCGTAATATAAGTGATACATTTTATTTCTTACAATAGATTTTTATGCAAATTCAAGAAGATTAAAGAATTGATTATATGGAAGCTACTTTTTACACCACTACATTTAAATAAGACGTTTTATACAGATTCTATAAGATTGGCCAATTGGTAATTACAGATCTATATGAAACAAGATCCTGTTAAGTAAATTTTATTTAACTAGTGTTGCTCGACATTTTAAGCCGATTTTACTTAATAGTTCAGCAACATTAGCTAAAGAATTTTCTCCGTGTGAAAATATAAGTTTTATTTTAAATAAATATAAACTGAAATTAATTATAATGTGAACGTATGCAATCTTCAAAAGTAATATTTTTTCTGTTTTAAATATAAATATTATTTATTTTTTAAAATGCTTATTTTTTAATTGGAAACTTATTATAAAACAAGTTTTATGATGCTCTAAGTTTTTTAAAAATCATGAACTTTCAAGGAATTCAATAATGAGAGGACATCGGAAGAGGATGATGAAAATATAATCAATGAGAAATTGAAAACTACTAATCGTGACGCTATAATATTTAAAAGAAACCAAAACAAATTTTCTAAAATTCCATCTGCTGTAAATAGAACATCTAAAATGGACGATGTCGATATAATTAAGAATAAATTGGAAACTTTAAATCGTGATAGTATAGCATTTGAAAAAACTTATGAAAAACCGTTTGAAATTCCAATTGCTGTAGAACAGAAAATTCAGTATTTAAAAGATGAAAACAATAAACTACAATTAGAAAACAACAACTTAAAAACTGATATATTCCTTTTTAAAGAGGAACTTCATACGTTGAAAACAAAGAAACGATTATTTCCTAAAGGTAAAAAACATTATTTTTGAAACAAAATTGTTCTTTATTTACTTAATTTTTATCAATGTTTGACAATGTATTTTTACAGAACTAAAGCGTGCGGCATCACCAGCTAAAACCAGTACCCCCAAAAAAATGAGAAGTGAAACGACTGTTAATGCTCCTTTACAAGATACTATTTGTAGTGAACCTGGTACTTCTTAACTAATACATAAGCAATCTCCATTGCAAGAAGATGACTTGTGTATGCAAGTTTTAACAGAAAACAAGACTCATAAAGCAAACGATCCGAAAGCAAAGAGCAAGAAAAAAAACAAAAGAAAAAAGCAAAGAAAACTAAAAAACCTACGAAAGATCAAGAAAAAAAAGTAAAAGAAGTGACCTGGATTACGATTCTGATCAATTTGTTAAACTAACGAATAAAGAAAATATGACCGCTTGTCACGCACTTCCTCGTAACGTCTACTAACTTTTGTTTACGTTTTTGTACATCGAGGTTTTGGTAAAAACAATTTTTTAGGACTTATTTTTTAGTTTTAAAAACTTAAAATTTAAGTATGAGAAATATACTACTTAAATATAACTTAAAAATGTGCAAATTAAAAAATTGCGTATTGTTTCCTAATCATTACATGTGCAAGTTTTTGATGTACTAGATCTATTTCCTTCCAAGTTTCTTGAAAGTATGCAAATTAAAAATTTGCACATTGCTTCCTCATAATTGTGTTTCCCTCATAAAACTTCCTCTATGAAGAAGCCATACTATTTTATGTTAATAATTATGTTGCTGTAATATGAAAACAAGAAAAAAAACAAAATAAAAAAGCAAAGAAAACTAAAAAACTTACGAAAGATCAATGAAAAGAAAAAAAATGAAAGAAGTAACCTGGATTACAAAAGATTAAAGAATATAATAAAATTAGAAAAGTTGCCAATAATTAATATTAAATTGTCAACAAACACCAATTTTTGAAAAGTGAGAATTAGTTGAGACTTGAGGTGTAGGGTAAAGGTAAGGGTAAAAATATTAGAATATTGGCAATTCTTTAGTCTTTTTTATCCCTATTTCATATATAATTCTTTAAGATTTGGTTGATTAGACCTAGCTTTATACGTGATCAAAGGTCCATATACGAGGTTTTCGGAAACAAAGCTTCTTCTTTGAGGAAACAAAAATTATTAGAACGACCTTGAACCTGTATTTATAATTCAATAACCATAATCATTAAAATATTTTCTAAAATAAAAATTTCAATTTTTTTTTTAGATTAAAATGATGCACTTGAGATACAGTATATCAATACAGTGTAACGGTCGCGTTTTCCCGCACGGATTAGCTCGCCGGGCCAGGATGAGAAAACGTGGAGACACTGGTTGGTTTCACAAATCTTTATTGCTTGTTCTCTATTTGGCAATACAAAATGATGGAGGGTGTGAGTGTATGTGCGTGGGTGTGTGTTGCTCTGCTGAGCCGCTGTGTACGTGTGCGGGGTGAATTCGCGGACAAGAGACGGAGGCGCGGTTGCCTTGAACTTGCGGACAAGAGACGGAGGCGCGGTTGCCTTGAATTCGCGGACAAGAGACGGAGGCGCGGTTGCCTCGAATTCGCGGACAAGTACTTATCGCTAGACTTATAACTACGCGGACGGATTCGCGGAGGCACGGTTGCCTTATGCGGACGGTCAGGTGGCCAGGAGCTCACTCGGGGGCACCCGAGCGAGCGGCCCGTACACCGGGGGCACCCGAGCGAGCGGCCCGTACACCGGGGGCACCCGAGCGAGCGGCCCGTACACCGGGGGCACCCGGCTTGAAGACGGGGGCACCCGTCTTTCGTACGGCGGAAAGGGTCGGGGGCGCCCGACCCAGAGGCAGGAGAGGGCAGGTAAACCAACCGGGGGCACCCGGCTGGGGAGGCCCGTACTCTGGGGGCACCCAGGTGAGAACGGGGGCACCCGTTCTCTGCACGGAGAACTAGGTTGGGGGCACCCAACCTGGTTAAGCGGTCTCGGAGAGTGGTCGTGTCGGGAGCAGGAGCTGGACAGGACTGGTGACTCGAGTCGGCTCGAGTCCCCTATTTATACCCCGAGTGAGAGCGGTGGGGGCTGCCCCACCGCCCGGGCACAGGAACACGTGCGCCGCGACGCTGGGCACGTGTTAGATGGCTGTCAGGGCCGTAGCGCTAGTGACGAATACGCGTATCGTCACATCACCCCCCCCCCCTCGTTAGGAGAGGAAATACGCAGACATAGGTATCGTTTTACTCGCTTATTTATTTATCCTCTTATCCTCTAATCCACTGGCGCGGGCTCGAAACTTCCTGTTACGGACGACGGCGGATCGGGGCACGGCTACTCTCTCGCCGGTCGGCAGCTGGATCCAGAGCAGGTCGTCGAGGGGGGAGGCTCCTGAGGCTCGGGCCGTCGTGGTGGTCGGGGGTGGGCAGGGGCCTGGTCGGTTAGGGGGTCGGGTCGTTGTTGGGGGGGCAAGGGCCGGTGTGGTGGCGGCGCACACTGGTGGGGTGGCGGGGTTTTGGGCCGTCGGTTCTCGGGTTTCGGCGATGTTCGGTGGCCGTCTTGGCGCTGGTTTTCCCGTGCGGCCGTGGTTGCGGCCGGTCGGGCGGCCTGGCGGCCGGGCGGGGTCGCGGACGGCTGGCCGGAGGGCGACCTGACTGGCGGTCGGTCGGCGTTCTGTGACCGTTCTGCGGGCCGCAGGTTCGCCCGCACGCGGGCGGCTGGTGGACGCCTGGTCGGATGGACCGGCACCTCCTTGAGGAAGATGGCGGCGCGTCGACGAGTCTCGGCGTCACCCCGCTGAATTCGAGTCCCCACACTGGGGGCCTGGCGGCGGGGGGCGTCCGCTAGGCTGGTGGTCGGCCCGGCGTCGATCGGTTCCTCCCATAAATCGTCGAGGTCGTCGATGTCCCCGAAAAGCTCCTGGAGTTTCGCGCGTTGATCCATGTTAACGGGCTCGCTATGTTGGAACAACTGAAAAGCCTTCCGCGCCGCGAGCTTTTATACCGGTCGCGAACGTATGCATCTTTTCTTTTTCTTTTTGCGCGTTTTCCGACTCAGGAATGCGGGTGCCATTGTTCGCGAAAACGCTTTGGGCGGTGTTTACGCACACGAGGACGTCCGGCGGTGTTTACGTACGCACAAGGCGTGAGGTTTCGGCGCGCTTTTCAGATCTTGCACGTGCACGTGTCTGTGCCAACGTCCCCGGGGGTCGCGCAAGTCAACTATGACGGGTGAGATAATTTTCCTTACCTCTAGAGGGCCGGTATAGCGGGGGGCTAACTTGGCGTTAAACCCCATAGCTTTCTTTGAGAGCGGATACTCCCTCTTTCAAACCAGGTCCCCGACGCGGGGTCTCCAATCCCGTCGCCTCAGGTTATAATGGGCTTCTTGCCGTTGGAAGGCTCGGGCCAGGTTGACCCGTACCACCTCGTAGGCTTCCTCCAGCCGGCGGCGAGTCTGGTGGGGAGCCGTATTTGCCGCGTGGCGGCGGTCCTCCGGGTGTGGGAGGGCGAGTTCTCGGCCGTGGTTGAGGTATGCCGGGGTGTACCCGGTGGCCTCGTGCCGAGCGGTGTTGTAAGCGAACTGCAGCGGTGAAAGATGCTCGTCCCAGTGCCGGTGGTTTCTCCCGACATACTGGGCGACCATGGTCTTTAGCGTCCGGTTGGTGCGCTCGACCGGATTGCAGTGAGGCGCCCTTACGGGGGTAGTTCGGTGCTCGATCCGGAATGCCCGTAGGACGCTCTCGAGTTGAGCCGATTTTAACTGGGTTCCGTTGTCGGAAATGATCTGGTCGGGGCATCCGTGCTGGTAAATGACCCGGTCGAGAATCGCTTTGGTAACGGCAGGAGCGGTGGCTCGGCGTAGGGGCTTGAGCTCCACCCACTTCGTGAATCGGTCCTGCATTACCAGTAGCCAGGCGTGGCCCTGGGTAGACCGTGGCAAAAGGCCGACGAGATCCAGGGTCACTTGCTGCCAGGGCTGGGTGACGGGCGCCGTATGGAGGTTTCCGGCTGGCTTGACGGTGGGTGCCTTGTGCTCCAGGCAGGTCGGGCACTGGCGGACATACCGGGTGATGTCCTGGAACATCCTCGGCCAATAGAACAGTCTGGCCATGCGAGCGATAGTCTTGGCGACCCCGAAGTGGCCCGCCGTGGAGTCTTCGTGGTGCCTTCGCATAATCTGAGCCCGTTCCTCCTTTGGGATGCAGCGTTTCCACTGGTCCGCCGGGTCGACCTCCCGGAAGTCCACATCGTGCAGGATGTGACGAAACAGCCGGCCGTCTTGAATACTGTAGTCTGGAAACTCGGTGGGGCTTTGCCTTGCTCCGGTCAGGATCCGCCGATACCACCGGCACTCCGGAGCGGCCTGAGCTCCACACACCTCTGGCTGGCGTGAGAGCGCGTCGGCGACCTTGTTGAGGCTGCCCTTCCGATATCGTACGTCGAAGTCGTACTGCTGTAGTTCGAACAGCCACCGGTCCAGCCGGCCGGTGGGTTCTTCTAAGCGTTGCAACCACCGGAGGGACTGGTGGTCGGTTACCACCGTGAAGGAGTATCCTTCGAGATACCCTCGCATCTTCCGGATGCCCCATACGATCGCGAGGCATTCGAGTTCCGTGGCGCTGTAATTTCTCTCTGCGCCGTTTAGTGTTTGGCTGGCATACGCCACGACCCGTTCCCCGTCTTCCTGGTGCTGGGTCAGCACGGCTCCGAACCCGTGAGAGCTAGCGTCCGTTTGGAGTATGAAACGGCGATCAAAATCCGGGCAGGCTAGTACTGGGGCGGAGGTCAACGTCTCCTTCAGGCGCTCGAAAGCGCTCTCTTCGTCCGGATCCCAAGTCCACTTTATAGGGATGTCGTATCGAAAGGAAAGTATTGATATATCGTATCGATACGTATCGTAGAACAAAGTATTGATACACCAAAAATATCGACCGTAGAGTATCGATACAGTAAATATCGAAAGGAAATAACCAAAGAGAATTAGATAGAGTGGAAGGTCCCATAAGAGCGTAGTGTATTTTTGCGTATACAGCCTTCAGTGCCCTCTCGCGAGTCTGATGCCCAACTAAATACCCCCTACTCCCGATATTGCGCGAAATCTGACTTTCTCTTCTTCTTTAAATGAAAGGAACTTCCTCCTTCACGTCACGTATGTACATATACGGAATATTCACGTGTATTCACTTATATTTATTGGTTATATAATATATAATATTGGTCAATTTGAGCAAAAGTGGTTAAGTAGTTGGGCATCAGACTCGGTAGATGGCATTGATCGTTGTATACGCGTACCTTCCACTCTATCTAATTCTCTTTGGAAATAACCACGTAATAAATACAAAAGAGAGGAATTTATTGAACAAAATAATTGATATTGGCGATGGAATTTGGATTTTATCTCTTTTATGTCTCTTTCCGCGTTCGCAGGAAGGGATCGGTTACGTAAAATGAAAGGAAAGCGACAGCTTTTGCGACATGTGTATATTTATTTACATGATTGTTGCCAATCTTCACCATATAAAATTAGCGGATCTCTCGCGTCTTTATACAGAATCCTCCTTTCCTTGTACACAGAATTCTTAATAATTTAAATCATTGATTATAAACAGCGAGTAGGGCGACCGTTGCATAATCGAAACGAGCGATTTACAATGCGTCGTCTTCGTTCATTTTACAATTGTAAGAGAAACTCGCACCACAGCCAGTTGCTACATTTCTTTCCTTTTTTCTTTTTTTATTATTATTTTTTCTTAGCGAAGAGAATCTGCCCATTAATTATTAAACCCCGTAAAAATTCCCTATCACGGCGAACATGAAATCGTCTTACAATCGCAAGCTTCCAGTTCGATACGCTAATTTTAATCCTGCACTTATACTGATAGCCGACCTTTATGGTGGGTCTACAATGCGAGTCGCAAAGTCGTGAGTCGCAAGAATTGACCAATCACAGTCGATTATTCTCCTCAAATTCGACTGTGATTGGTCAATTCTTGCGACTCACGACTTTGCGACTCGCATTGTAGACCCAGCATTAAACTTTAATACTCTTACGACAAGTATACCCATGTACCGGAGTGTATTCGCTGCCCCGCTTTAATAAATATACACAATTCCGCGCTCACGCAATGTCCAAAACTATGACCAAATATAATAACTGCTGTAACACATTATACAAATATAACGTTGCGCCGATAAATAAATATATATTATGTAAATAAAATAAGTTATCCACTGGTTTCGACGGAGTATACAGTTTAATATAAACACACAAAACAAGGCTGAATTTACGGGTATATCGCAGGTATACCGCTCGATTTAAAAAAAAAAGTTAGCGATATTATATTATGCGCTCCAGTGGAAGAATTTTGTTTCTAAATTCTAAAAAAAAACAGTTTTTAATAGTGCGAAAATTTGCTACAAGTGGTAAACATCGCAATTAGCGCTCGTACTCTTCCACTTTCGTCAAAGAATACATACATATATTATGCGCAACAAAGTTCACGTAACGCAATTTGACATTTGCTGGCAAAGTGCTCGAATTGTACATTCGCTCAGGTATTGCCTTTATGAAACATCCGCCAATTCGTGTAATGATATTACGAAATGTTCTTATGCAATAGTTACAACTCGCAAAATAGAGAGACTTTGATGCGCGAAAGGATCCCGCACCAAACCACGAAAGGAGCACCATGAGCCGATGAACTCACCCCTCCGATGCTCGACGCTCCGCAACCCGAAAACTGTCCACCCCTGGACCCCGCGCCCACGGTCACCCCTCATCAGAACGTCATGAACATCACACCAAATTTCCAGCCAACCTGACCGGGATCCACCCCTCCGTGGTTTGGTGCGAGATCCTTTATGAACCTACGTAGAATAAAATAAAAGATTTGAGAATTTAAGAATGCATTGTTATTCTATAAAAGTGATATAAAAATAGCTGAAATAAGTAGTAAATCTCTCTTCAAAATTATGAAGCATAATCCTATAATCTCTCGTCAAACGCAGTATCGTTTCCAGAGACGTCAGATGAGCCACTTTGTACTCTTTGGTCTATCATCGTGTTTAAAGTGTACTAACTCGCTCAGAAGTTAGATCGTAAGAATTTGATGAGGAAGTAGCAAAAGAAAGAAAACTGCTTTTGATGGACTATATTTTGGAGACTGCGTGTTCGCAAGAGATCAATATTGCTATATTTAGCTATCGAAGGTATACAGAATGTGGTGATCGAATGAATGATATAATTCAAGCTTTGATTATATTGTAACATAAATAAGATTAGTAATAAAGATCCTCGACTTGATATTCTGTAACGTCTTTGTCGTCTATTGAAGATCTATTTCAGTAAATGATTCTTATTTCGCGAATCCACATTTATTGAGTTGAGACGTTTAATACTTTATTTAATTACTTTTCAATTGTAATTCATCAACCATGTGCTTCATATCAAGAGAAGGACCTCGTTTATCAAGTATGAAAAAACCATTACACATCATATGCAATAATATAACACTCAAGGTATAAATGAATATATATATGAAATAATATGTATAGAATCAATGTGTCAATTTAATTGTTCAAAAGCATATCTCTCAGAAGACTACGATCTTCGAATTCCAAGGATTAATCAGAATATTAACGAAAATATGATATTATGAGAAGTACAGAAAGTAATCTCAATGCTTCATCAAATCTACTCAATAAAGAATCCTTGTTTATCAATATTGACACACCAATTCTTGTTTGAAGGAATATAATTGTCGCTCGCTAGAATGTATCCGGGCTTATCGTTCCTTATAAGGAAAAGAACGCCAGTGAAATTACGCAACAACACGTAACCGGATACCTTATTATCTAATCGCTTAAAAATACTATAAATTGAAATATTTACAAGACAAAACGCTTGACCAAATTGTCCTTTGAGGAACAGAATTCAATACATCGTTATTATGGAACGAAAGGTTCAATACGCAGTTGTTATGAAACGAAAGTTCGATCAGATAGTTGAATTTAGGATAAATGACCGTTAATCACGTAGCAATCAAACGACAAAGAATGTTATAAATACTTGTAGATTTACTGAGCTCAGTATCGTTACCGTTGCACAATGACAAAATTGAATGGCCGACTTTATTTCATCAAGGAAGAAATCCTTGTTTCCATTGACTCGAACGTCTGAATTGATAAAAAGGATATTGCGTCCTTTTTCCGGTACTAGATGTAGATCTAGCGAGCTTTCCATTGACTCGAACGTCTGAATAATAAAAAGGATATTGCGTCCTTTTTCCGGTACTAGATGTAGATCTAGCGAGCTTTCCATTGACTCGAACGTCTGAATAATAAAAAGGATATTGCGTCCTTTTTCCTGTACTAGATGTAGATCTAGCGAGCTTCACGAAAACTAAGTTTCCGTTCTCAATGTAAACTGAGAATGAAAATGTTACCTGAATTGATGACTCGTCACGCTTACGTTCTTTGAATAGTGGTCATCACGACCCAATACTTTGTAATACCCTCTCAAGGCATCTCTAGATCCCGATAGATCTTTCTCGATTCGATAGTAATGGCCGCCGCCCTTTTGGAACTGCGACGGGCGTTCGTGACGGTATTCTCTTTCTCTAGTGAATCCGGCGATTCGTTCTTTATGTCGTCGAAATACGAAACGATCCTTCCTTTAAAACTGTGCAGGAGGTTATTACTTATAATTCTCGTTTGTAACAGAGAAACAGGATCGTATTGCAAAGACGTGGTTCGCTTACTACTTAGCGACCGGTCTCAAAATCACAAAGCGACTCGACTCTACTGACGATGTGACTTCTCGGATTGCCCGGACACGAATGCCGCTCGTGGCCTCGCAGGCACGTACACGCACGCCCGAACCTGCGCTGCCACGCCACCTCGAACGCTTTTGACTTCCGGCAGCCACGCGGCTTGCCGCACGCGCGCTTATTCAACTCAGGTGAAGCGGTAGCGTTAGCTACCACGGTCGCCATCTACCGATCTCTATATTACCGACGAACACACAATCTCCCAGATACCTGCTTTATCCTTGACATATTTTACCTTATGTTTAAACAATCGAATTCCCTCCGTCTAATGCCTCTCTCGCATTATCGTCTATTAGAAGGACGCGTCCCGAAAGGCAAGAACAGTAACTTTATAACTTACATGAACCAATCTTCTATTGGGAGGGAATTCAAAAATAGTAAATGTTGTAAATGGTTACCTGTTAATCTACTCCTATTGTCAGTCATTATATTTCCAGCTTTGGAAAATAATCGTTCGCTGGGAACGGAAGTGGCGATAATACTCAAGTATTTCATCGCTATGTCTTGTAGTGCCGAATGTGGGTGCTTGCTCCAGTATTTCAGTGGATCCTCTTCCAGAGTAATCGGTGCTTGATTCAAGTAATATCTGAGGTCATCGGGCATCGCATTATTGTCACGATTGGCAATCCGTCTCGATTGATTGTCAGTCACAAGACTGTCATGAAACGCCCAAAAGTCGTCTCGTTTGGCAGTGGACAATCCAGCACACACGTTTTGACCATATGATTGTTGTCTAGTCGCATTAATCATTCTTGTGATTTTGTCTATAGCACGAGAACACGCAATTTTATCAAAGAAGTGAATATTTTTGAATCTTGGATCGCAAATAGTGGCTATGGCTAAAGGCGTATTCTTTTCTATATGCTCAAATCGTTTCATTAACTGTTTCGTTAATTCTTGTTTGAAATGTTTACCTATTTCTGTACTCGGGTTTGACGATGCCAATTTGTTTTTAATAGTATGTACAATAGGTATAGCTTTACTTGCGGTCAGGTAAGTTTCGCCGCATATAATATGTGTCGCATCTTCAAATGGTTTCAATAATTCTGCGAACTCTTTTGTCGTCTGCAATTCCGAAGCACTTAGCATTGGTGGTGCTGATGGTGATTGTAATAAAATTGGACTGATTATATCAGCCAATTCGATAAATCGGTCAAGCATGTTCTTCGTTGAATTCCATCGCGTATCTACGTTCTGGATCAATTTAAGGGTTGATTTCCTCCGTAATTCATCTGCAGCGGGCACTGAATGCTTGAAATACGTTACGATTGTTTTGATCTTTTTGCATAATGAGATTACAATAGGGTCATCCTTAATAATATTTCCTGGTACTAAATTTAGCGAATGAGCAAAACATGCCAAATATTTTTCGACGCCAAATGCATCCTGGATCGCTTTTTTCATGTTAGCTGCGTTGTCAGCCACCACTATGGCTATATTTTCTTTATTTATTCGCCAGTCTGCAATAATCTGCAATAGCCAAGTTTCAATATTTTCAGCTATGTGTCTCTCTGCCAGTTCGGTCACACCGATTGTAACAGATTTATGCTGTTCGCTAGATACATAATAAGCTGTTACGCCCAAAAAACTTTTGGTGTTCAGCGTGTCCGTCCATATGTCGGTAGTGAGGGATAAATATCGAACTTCCGAAAGACGAGTTTTGATCATGTCTGATAAAAACTCATACTTTCCCTCCATAAGAGTCGTTATTGTTGTCCTACAAGGAATTTTGTACAATGGTGAGGCGCATCGCATGAATGTTCGGAAGCCTTCCTTTTCCACCGTAGAAAACGGCAAATTATCCTTTGCGATCATATATAGGAGTTTATTGGTAATATCAGCAGCCTTCGATCCCCCGTCTAGAAGAGAAATAAAAATTTATAACTAAAATTGTTAGAAACGTAGTTTACTTTGATATTTAGAATCAAACGCAACTAATTAAAAGGAGAGATTAAAATTGAAAAGTGTATTGCAAAAAAATATATTCTGCATGGTGAATATACACTTAGATAAGTAGAATAAAAATAAAAATATCTATATTTAATGTACCCAGTGAAAACAATCTAGTCAAAATGATGTCAAAATGAGTAATCAAAGGATTGTACACGTCATATTATGATAATGTTTCTGTACCATGAGTCGCAATAAATCCTTAAAAATCAAATAGTCTGTCAATGCTTGATGTCTCAGGAAACACCGGATCCCAAAAGCCTTTAAAATTTTTTTATATATATTATGTAAAAAGTTATATATTATAAAAAAGTTATAATAAAATAAAATATTATACCGTCTGGTGTATTTGGTCGCTCATATTTGTGTCGATGTCGCGAGCATTGATTCTTTCGTTTTTGTAGTTTTTCGTTTGATAATGACAGACTCTTGTAATACTAAAAATCAAGTATTATAAATTACTTTTTTATGAGAAAAATATATTTACTTATTCATATTTATATTTATTTTATTTATATTTATATTTTTTATTTATATTTATTTATATTTATTTATTTATATCCCGTAACTATATTGTTAATATTGTTCTTACTTCTCTGCATTCCCAACAATCCCAGCCGTTTAACTTTGCTCTGTCAGCTTTACATCGCATGTTAAGCTGATGCTCTGAAATGTCCTTTCTTAGAACTTATGTTAACTTTATCTTTTAATGTTTTAACATTTTCCATTTGCGTAGAAGTATGTTTAGGCGAAGGACATAATGAAAAATTTAAACGTTTTACGGGCATTATATTAGCTGCCTTATGTTTATCTATACTTGAGGATATCTTTTTATTATTCTTGACTGTATAAGATGCAAGTAGAGTATGTTTCATCATCAGTTTCTTCTTTAAACTGGAAGTAATTGGTGTAAAGATCATCGATGGACTTTTATTTAGCTGTTTATTTCCGTCGGTATTGTTGTGCGATTTAATAGGGCTTATATCATCTAATTCCAATAATGGGATACTGTCGCTTTCTTGCACATTAGCGTTATGTTGCGACATCATTTCATCCTTTGTTTTACAAGGTGTATCAACTGTCATTTAAGATGAAAAATGGTTACAAAATCCCATATACATATATAATAATTAATCGATATACCGAATTTCACTGGGTAATAATAAATAAAAAATATTTTAAGGCTCCTGGTCCCTGAGCCGAGAACTCCGCGTTGACGGCGACGTACCGTCGCGGTAGAAATAAGAACTCTCTCCAATGGAGAATTCTGTTCTCTGTAACATGTTGACAACCTATTTTGTTTCGCGTTTAATTTCTTTATTATTTACTCTGTACTTGTGCTATAACGTTTAACGTATTCGTGAAACTCGTAAAATTGTCCGAAAAGTAAGATTTGCAAGAAATACATATGCGGAAGGAACATTCTCCACTCCTTTCGATAGTCGTCAAACGGCTTGTTTTTCCGTATGTTTAGGCTTCGTTTTATGGCTGTTTGTTTATTGTCGAGAGAAAAGGATAGGTTCCGGACAATTTTAGAAGTGTTCTGAAACGATCTATAGTGATTTTTTTATTGAAATGTCTTTTTATTTCGGAATAAAACGCAAAACAAAATAGGGGTTATTTCTTGCCTCGATAGCAAGAATTCAATATGGCTGCGGTGACTACCCAGGAGCCTTAAACGACATCGTTAAAATATTTACTAATAAAAACTGCATACCCATAAATAATTTCTGTTTTTGAAAAGCCACGTCAATCCTAGATTGTTTCGTCTTTTTTGGAGTCTTTGACACAAAGGAAGATGTTGATGCCTTTGAAATCTCTGAATATATTGAAGTGGTCGATGATCGAGTCGTTTGAGAATCAGGATCATCTACGATCTCGAGCTCGTCGTCCGTCTCGGTATGTTCTTGAGACTAAAATCAACATAATAAAAAATATACTTACAATATTGTTTAATTTTATAATCACAAGATAGTGATCAAACAAATTGTACAAAAGTTCTATTTGATTGATCAATGTAATAGTAATTCTACTACTAAAGGGGGAATTGATCTGATTCTACCTAAAGAGCCTCTAGGAGAGAGAGGCGTCAACAGGTCATGTGACCAGCCCTCCGTGATTGGCTGGCAACAATATGTAGTAAGGTGGACATTGCAAGATTGCGAGGTGAAGAGAAGTTAGATCTCTTCTGTGCTCTTCTGCATTGGCGTCGCAATCTCGCAATGTGTTACTACATCTTACTACATATTGTTGCCAGCCAATTACGGAGGGCTGGTCACATCAATCCGTTGGCGCCTCTCTCTCTCTCCAGTCTCTCCTAGAGGCTCTCTAATTGTACCAAAACACATCATTATGCATGATACGTCAAAATTTGAATAATCTTTTATACAAAATGTGTTATATTACCGTATTATTTTTTTTTCTTTTTGATGCTACTTTATCTCCAGGAGGGGTATTTTCTTTCTGAAGCTGCATTTTCAAAATATCAGGATGTGAGCGTTTAAGATGAAAACGTAAATTCGTGGTGTTTCCCGCAGTTTTTACAGTCTTCAAGCAAGTTGAACATATTCCGCCTTCAGTACATTTTATGAAAGACCTCCAAATGTCGCTTTTGGGACGAGACACTGTGAAATGTAAAATTGAAAAATTCGTGTTTATCTTTTCAGTGATAGAACACAATAAAAATATTCAATACTATAGATAATGTTATTAGTGAAAGTTAAATGGATATAACAATATTTAAAGAAATAAAGAATAGTGTGTTATGCATGCGTACTTTTGTAGAATGTCAACGAAGACGAAGTTTTGGGTTAAGTGCTGGATAACGTGGACGATACTGACGATAGCTCTCTTTCTCTACTTCCCACACTTAATTACTTATACGGTTAACTTAATTTTGACGTAGCAATCATGCACGTCTGTAAAATTATTAAAAACAAAAACACTCAGAAATAATGAAAACTCACGAATGAAAGTATGAGATATCTCAGTAAAAAAGTGTGCAAGTAAAAACTTGCACATTGCTTCCTCATAGTTTTTAAGTGTCCAAGTAGAAACCTGGACATTGCTTCCTCTATGAGAAAGCCTGTTTTTTAATGCATAATTACTAGTAGATATTTATTAATTTGGCTTCCTCATAGAGGAAGCAATGTGCAGGTTTCTACTTGCACACTTAAAAACTATGAGGAAACAATGTGCAAGTTTCTACTTGCACACTCTTTTTTATTGTGATAAAACTTTATTGCAACTAATATCTGTTATACTCTTACAAAAATCAATTAAATAATTAATGTTTTTACTAAAAAGATCCCTACTAATTGCGGATATATCTTATTTCCATTTTGTTCAATACCAACCTTCTTTTAATAATACTCTATATAAAATTACATGTACATCTTATACACTTTTTAAGCAGAAATTGGTAATTCCTTCACCGATCCTCACCAAATTCAAGAAAAAACTGAAGAATATAACAGAATTAGAAATAACACGATATCAAAATTTGCGGAAGTTAAAGCTACCAGACATTTTTCAAAAATTCAGTTTTGTATAAAGAAAGAACCTTTTTACCGATTATCGCCAAATTTAATACCAACTTTCTTTTAATGATACTTTATACAAAATTACATGTACATATCTTATACATGTAACTTTTTAAGCAAAAATCGGTAACCTTCACCGATCCTCGCCAATTCAATACCTTTTTTAAGTGATATTTTATCCATCAAGTAACTTGCACATTTCTTAAGCAAAAATCATTACACATTTTTAAAGCAGGAATTGGTAACCCTCTCACCGATCCTCCCCAAACTCAGAACAACCTCCCTTTAATAATACTCTATATATAGAGATATTACATGTATAACTTGTCCACTTTTTAGGCAAAAATCGGTAACTCCTTCACCGATCCTCAAAAAATTCAAAATTTTATAAAGAAAGAATCCTTTTACCGATTATCGCCAAATTCAAAATACCAACCTTTTTTTAATGATACTCTATATAAAATTACATATACAACTTATACATGTAATTTTTTGAGCAGAAATCGGAAACTCCTTCATCAATCTTCGCCAAATTTTAAAGAATTATATATGAAATAGGGGTAGAAAGGACTGAAGAATATAATAAAATTAGAAATAGCCCAATATTTCAAAATTTACAAAAGTTAGAGCAACCACGGACATTAAATTCGCACATACACACACATACGGACATTTTTTTAAATGCAATTTTTCGACGTTTTAGAACACTGAACATATTAGCATCAAAAACTCAAAAAACAATTCTTTCTTTGGTCTCTTCTACCCCTATTTAACATATAAATTCTTTTTAATTCGGTTGATTAGACCCAACTTTATACAAAATATAAGGTTTATATACGAAAACAAAGCTTCCTCTATGAGAAAGCAAAAAAAATCAATCATGCATATTATTCAATTTGTACTCTACTCACCTGGTAAACAATTGGAACACTTGAAATTCTCAAGAATTGCAGAATAAATGTCTGCATAGACAAAGACGCCCGCCGGGAGAGGCTCTCGGTGGTAGCTGATTGCACGGAAGTGACTGATATCTTTGGTCTCTTCTACCCCTATTTAACATATAAATTCTTTTTAATTCGGTTGATTAGACCCAACTTTATACGAAATATAAGGTTTATATACGAAAACAAAGCTTCCTCTATGAGAAAGCAAAAAAAAATCAATCATGCATATTATTCAATTTGTACTCTACTCACCTGGTAGATAAACAATTGGAACACTTGAAATTCTCAAGAATTGCAGAATAAATGTCTGCATAGACAAAGACGCCCGCCGGGAGAGGTTCTCGGTGGTAGCTGATTGCACCGAAGTGACTGATATCTCGGCACACAGCTATGGCACTCAACGACTTCTTTTTCTTCATCGAAATCAATGCAGACAGTCGAATTGCGCGACGGAGACGGATAACGGTCAACGCGGGTACACGCTGCAGACTGCACGCAAGTTGACGCGGCGCAAGTTCCGCGAGACGCGAGCGAAGGCACGAACCTAGAGATAGGAACCTTAATATTTATCGCAATATTTTAATGTCTAATAAATTTTTCTTCCGGCAAAATACGTCCGCGCACGTTGAGCAAATATGGCAGTATGGCTGATGGCAATGAACGACGTAGGCGACGTAGGCGCAGATGGCAGATGCGTCGATTGCGAAGCAAATAACTATTCGATATTCGGGATCTAGTATCGATACATGTAAATATCGTTGGCTGAAATATCGATACAAAATATCGATATTTTAGCTACAAAGTATCGATATTCGCAATATCGATACAGTATCGCACATCCCTACCACTTTACTCCCTTCTTTGTCAGGCGGGTGAGCGGGGTGGCCACCGTCAAGAAGTTTGCGACGAATCGCCGGTACCAGGAGGCCATGCCCAAGAATTGGCGTACCTTGCGTACGGTGGTCGGCGCCGGCCATCGGGCCACGGCGCTCACCTTGTCCGGGTCGGTTTGGAGGCCGTAGCGATCCACGATGTGGCCCAAGTATCGGAGTTGGTCTCGGCAGAAATGGCACTTTTCCGGATTTAGGCGGAGCTTAGCTTCCCTGAGGCGGCGGAACACCTCGGCCAGTAATCGGAGGTGCTCTTCAAAGGTGCGGCTGACCACAATAATGTAGTCCAAGTATACGAGGACGTATCGTGCGAGGTCCGGTCCCAGTATCTCGTCGAGTAGCCTCTGGAAGGTGGCTGGTGCGGAATGGAGGCCAAACGGCATTACCCGGAACTGCATAAGGCCTCTTCCCGGTACGGTAAAAGCGGTGACTGGCCGACTTTCGGGCGTTAGTGGTATCTGCCAGTATCCGTTCTTTAGGTCCAGTGTAGACAGATAACGGGCTCCCCGGAGTTTATCCAAGGTGGCCATGACTTGTGGCAGGGGGTACGCGTCCTTTTCTGTGACTTCGTTCACTTGCCGAAAGTCGATGCAGAATCGGTACGTCCCGTCCTTTTTTCGGACCAGCACAATGGGCGAACTCCAAGCTCCGTGGGAAGGCTCAATCACGCCTTCTCGTTCCATCTTTTCTACCTCTCGGTCGATGACTGCCTGCATGGCCGGGTTCCTTGGTCGGTACCGTTGCTTGATGGGTCGGTCGGTCTTGACCCGGATACGGTGTGATATTCGGTCGGTCGGGCCGCGGAGGCCCTCAAATAGGGCGAGTTCCCTAGCTAGGAACTCCTGGAGGCGACGTTCCTCGTCGGGGATTTAGGAGGCCAGTCCCTGGGCTACGGCTCCGCATTCGGAGGTCTGCGCAGTCTTGCGTGGTGCGGTGGCCCGCAGCACGATCCCCGTTCGGGCCCACAGGTCCACGCCGATGAGTACGGCGCCCTGTAGCGATGGCATAATTAGGAAGTCGTGCTCGAGCATCTTCCGGCCAATCTTCACCGGGAGCGTCATGGTCCCGGGTATCGTGGTTGAACCTCCGTCTACCAGGTGGACGGAGCTCGTGCCCTGTCGGATCGGGAATCCGAGGCTCTCCGCGTAGCGGGCGGTATCCGTATTAATAAAGGACACCTCGGAACCGGTATCGATCAACGCTCGCATAGCGCGGTGTCGTATGCGGACGGAGATGTGCGGCCGCGGTTGGTAGGTTACTCGGACGGCGGCGGGGTCCGGGTGGCGGCGGTTTCGCCCCCGGCCCGTGCGGCGTTTCCCGGCGTCGGGTGACAATCGCGGGTGAGGACGCCGTCCTTGCCGCATCGGGAGCAGAACTTCTTGGCTGGCCGCTTGCATTCTAACCAAGTGTGCCCGCGTTGTTTACATCGCCAGCAGCACTCCTCCCGGTTGTACGTTGTACTGGCGACGGACGGAGTAGCGGCCGGAGCTTTTCGTTCTGCCTTTTGCTCGCGGTTTTGCTTTTCAATAGCTTCGTATTCCGCGGCGCGTGCGTGCAGGTCCCCCAGACTGGTAACGTCATTCAGTCGGATGTAATATTTATACTCGGGGCTCATATTGTCGTAGAGCCGTTCGAGTTGTTCGTCCGCCGAAAATCCTCCGGCTCGTCGCATGCTCGTAAGGAGAGACGTCGCGTACTTGTGGAAGGGCTCGTCAGGTTTTTGAAACCGCCCCTGGATCTTTCGCGACAGCTGCGCGCGGTACCGCCGGGGTAAGAACTGGTTGCGGAAATCTCTTTGAAAATCCTCCCAAGAGTCCCATGAGGCCTGACTATTCCGGTACCAGAGGAGAGTATCCCCTCGTAGCAGCTCTGGTAGTCCCAATAGAAGCTGGTCTCCGGAGTACCCGTATCCTTGGCGCAACTCCTCCACTTGTTCTAGGAACGCGAGTGGGTCCTTTCCGTCGAAGTGGTATCACCACTTCCGGATCTGATCCATGACGGGTTAGCGTCCACAAAATCTCGGAGTCTGTGTCGCAGGGTATCGATCGTGCCGCTGGAGTCGATCTCTAGTCTTTCTAGTTCGGCCGCCAGCTCGGCCTTCGATAATTGATAAATCCAGCTCTTCATGAATTAGGTGGGAACGAACCAGTGTCTCACGGATCAGGTCCCTGTTCGGGCACCATGTAACGGTCGCGTTTTCCCGCACGGATTAGCTCGCCGGGCCAGGATGAGAAAACGTGGAGACACTGGTTGGTTTCACAAATCTTTATTGCTTGTTCTCTATTTGGCAATACAAAATGATGGAGGGTGTGAGTGTATATGCGTGGGTGTGTGTTGCTCTTCTGAGCCGCTGTGTACGTGTGCGGGGTGAACTTGCGGACAAGAGACGGAGGCGCGGTTGCCTTGAATTCGCGGACAAGTACTTATCGCTAGACTTATAACTACGCGGACGGATTCGCGAAGGTACGGTTGCCTTATGCGGACGGTCAGGTGGCCAAGAGCTCACTCGGGGGCACCCGAGTGAGCGGCCCGTACACCGGGGGCACCCGGCTTGAAGACGGGGGCACCTGTCTTCCGTACGGCGGAAAGGGTCGGGGGCGCCCGACCCAGAGGCAGGAGAGGGCAGGTAAACCAACCGGGGGCACCCGGCTGGGGAGACCCGTACTCTTGGGGCACCCGGCTGGGGAGGCCCGTACTCTGGGGGCACCCAGGTGAGAACGGGGGCACCCGTTCTCTGCACGGAGGACTAGGTTGGGGGCACCCAACCTGGTTAAGCGGTCTCGGAGAGTGGTCGTGTCGGGAGCAGGAGCTGGACAGGACTGGTGAGTCACCAGTGGTGACTCGAGTCGGCTCGAGTCCCCTATTTATACCCCGAGTGAGAGCGGTGGGGGCTGCCCCACCGCCCGGGCACAGGAACACGTGCGCCGCGACGCTGGGCACGTGTTAGATGGCCATCAGGGCCGTAGCGCTAGTGACGAATACGCGTATCGTCACAACCGTATACAATATAGAAAGAAATAAAAAAGTTGAGAAGACCTTCGTTATTTGTTAGGCAATTGAGCCGAGCACTTTGGGGAGTGCACAAATTGATGAATAGAGCTGTAGTGTTAGAAAGATGTAAAAATAGATTGCCAAATCGATCCCCGAGAAAGCCACTGACACCAGTAAAAAAGGCTGTTTTAAGAAGTATGTATAAGGCTGAAATCCCATGGTGCGGAATGGAAGTGCGGAATAGAGAATGCGTCATAGACACAGCCAATCAGAGCTATGCCGCAGTGTTTACGATTTTTTCTGCATGCGTTCGTGGCGCAGTTGCGTTAAAGATTTGCGTCATAGAGCCATAACCTTAGTATTTGATCTGTGTATTTGAGTGCCTAACCTAAATAATCATACTTGAAGTTAAACCAGTTAATTTTTTTTATATTTGATAAAGTAAGTGGAAGTATTCTTAATAAAATGGATGAATGTGAGTCTAATCAAATACGTGATAATGTAAGTAAAAATGTAAGTGAAATTATTCACATATTATTTTAACATATTAAGATGTAGATTAAGCAATTATTTTTTGTAGTATTATCGCTGCTTTTACTGCAATTTTTGGCTGCCGAAAGAAAATTTTAATTACATGACCCATTCATGTTTCGCGCACATGGATTTGAAAAATGAAAGTTTATATGTAGATGAAAAAAATCGTTTATTAAAAGGTTAGTTTTATGTTTTGCTAAATACAATTTGATCGAAATTTGATACTACATTATTATATATGCATACATAACAAATATCATAAATATATGTTATACAATTTGTTTTTAAATTGTAGGTAAATTAAACTGTGCTGAAAATCCTTCAGAGACAATGCCTGAGGAGGAGGAATTACTACAAGAATCTGAAGTACATCATAATGATGTTGATGTAGATGAAGATGACCAAATGGAAGATAGTTACGATGATCCACCAGAAAAGAAAAGATTTCGAGGCAAGCAAGACAGGCGTTGGCTCGAAGCTGATGAAATTTTAATTACTGCAGTTCAGATGAGACCTTGTTTGTGGAATCACACAATAGATGTAAAAAAGAGAACTACATTAAAAGTTCGTGATGCATGGTGTGACGTTTTGAAAGAACTAAAAGGTAAGTAAAAAATAAACATTAAAATTTTTTTGTTATTGAAAACTTATCTATACATTTCATGAATAAGAAATATATTTTCAGATTATAAATTCACTGTAGAAGATGTGAAAAAGCGTTGGAGAAACCTACGAGACTCTTTCAATAAAGCAAAGAAGAAGAAAAATACATACTTACGTAGTGGTTCAGCAGCACCTACAACAAGTGATGATAGTACTTTTCGACATTATGATAACATGTTGTTTTTAATTGATAAACTGAAGTCCAGGCCGTAAGTGTAAAAACTATAAATAATAATTTGTTAAATAATAGACAAAATATTTTATAAAATAATTATTTTATTTTTTAGCACAACAAGTAATATTTTACCAATGTCACATTCATGTGACTCAAATGAAGCTCCTTTAATTTCCACTGCTTCAGATATTAATGAAATTGAAGAATCGATGATAGACAATGACTCTTTGAGTACATCAGGAATCAATAGCAATATTTCTGGAAACAATAGCTTCATCGACCACACTAAACGTAATTTCGCATGACATTTTTTAAAACTATGTATTTACATTGCCCGTTTTTCAGGAAGTGACACAGGCGACACAGTAGGTTCGTTCGCATCACATGCCTCAACATGCTTCTTTTCACTCCAATGCGATCCTATTGGATAATTTGGATAAAAGCTCCAATACGATCGCATTGGAGTGAAAAGAAGCATGTTGGGGCATGCGACGCAAACAAACCAAGTGTAACATTGTCGCTTGCTGAAAACAGGCATTATGAGCATTTAGTTTTAATGTACATATTTATAATATTTTTATCAAGTTTTAGGGCCTATCCAGACAAACTTGCATAGACGCATAACCATATGCATAAGAAATTTGATTGTTCCATAAACGTGCATAACGCAAATTCAACCAGTCGAATTTCTTATGCGTATGATTATGCGTCTATGCAAGTTTGTCTGGATAGTCCCTTATGCTTAATATTTATATGTTATGTTTTAGGTCCAAAGAATAAACATGAAGACAATGAATTTCAGAAGCAGTTAGTTAACATTATATCGGAGTGTAATAAACCTGATAATGGATTTTTACTTCATTTGGGTGACATTTTACAAAGATTGCCGTACAAAGAAAGAAGAACTCTTGAAAAAGAAATTTTAGATTTAGCTTACAAAGCGGAAGAAAGAGCACAACTTACTTCATAATTTAATACTCATTCATCACTGATCCTGGTTGAAAATATTGAACTGGTTATTTTCAATCGCGACATTAAAATTATATTTATGATAGGACTTGTGATTTAAAGTATATAATATATATTTATAACATTTTTTATAAACGATTATTTTCAATAAAACCTATAATTTCCTACATGTTTTCTTATTTATTTCAATTAATTACATAGAAAATATTGTTAAATACATTAAATAATAGTATTTTAATATTAAAATATATGTAAACAGTTTTGAGTCATAAATGTACAAAACATTAGGAAAAGCAAAAAAAGTAATTTGTAAAATATATATATATATATATATATATGCAAATTGATTACTTCAAGGACATATTTTAATAATGGTTATATGCGATGCGTAATTGGTTATTGATTCGTGTATTTTGATTGTACTCAATATATGATTACTAGTAACGGATATATGCATAAAAAATATATAATGATTATTTTAGGGACTTTCAGATGTATATTGATTACTTTGGGGACTTTTAGATGTATATTGATTACTTTGGGGACTTTTAGATGTATATTGATTACTTTGGGGACTGTTAGATATATATTGATTACTTTGGGGACTTTAGATGTATAGTTGGAACACCTTATGATTAGTTCTTAAAGTAATCATTGTGTACATAAATTGTCCTCAAAATAATTGTTATACATACAATTTGTGTGTGTGTGTGTGTGTGTGTGTGTGTGTGTGTGTGTGTGTGTGTGTGTGTGTGCGTGCGTGTGAACGTGTGTATGATAATATAATATAATAAATGTATAATAACTAAATATTATTATCATTACACTATTTTACACATCCATTTTTTAAAATAATATATAGACAAAATAATAGTTAATTTTACTGTCAACTACAAATTGACGCTAGTTTTTATTACTATAAATTTTGTGCAGGATATTTTTGTATTTTTTATGTATTATTTTTAATGAAAATATATTTTTATCGTTTATTATAATAATTCTTACTATCTCTTACTAATAAAATAAATAATAGTTTATACTATTCTTTTATTATTTATTATTTTTTACTATTAAACATTACATATATACACATACATATATTTCTAATAAAATTAATAGCTGTCAAAATAACATAGCTGCATATGTATAGCATAAGACTGTTTAAACTAATGAACGTTCAATATGAACCACTTAGGGCCGATTTCACAGTCTCCGATTAACTTGATCCTCCGATTAAACTCACTCTTCGTCTCTTTCTAGGGGGACAGTTAGAAAGAGATGGAGAGTGAGTTTAATCGGAGGATCACATTAATCGGAGACTGTGAAATCGGCTCTTAAGCCGTTATTCATAGTCGGATCTTAATTCAAGATTCTTATTTCAAGATTCTTATTTCAAGATTGTTTTAAGTAATGTCTTAAGGTGAAATTTCATGAGCAGTGAAAAGCAGCAGCAGATCGTACTGATTGGCTATAAAATAGAGAAGTTCTAGAAACTCGAGAACTTCTCTATTTTGTAGCAAATCAGTACGATCTGCTGCTGCTTTTCACTGCCCATGAAATTTCACGTTTAAGATGCTAATACTGACATTTTATTGGTTGGACGATGTCTCAAGTCTGCCTCTGACCATACTTAAAACGATCTTAAATATACGAATCGACTATGAATACCGACCTTAATTTACAATGCATGCTCATTGGTCTGAACATTCTCATGCTATGCATATGCATCTATGTCATTTTGTATTTGATGACTGTAAAGCGCGGCAACGTATACGTGGAAATCAAAGATTAGGTAGACGTTATTAGTATGTAAACGTAACGTTTCGTTGTTTGACGGAATAAAGGGTGCATTCGTTTACACAGGGCTGCGTGCAGAAACATCACCCGAGCGCTGAAAATTTATAGTGCACGTAACATATGCTGTAGGATTTTTAGCACTTGGGTGATGTTTCTGCACGCAGCCTTGCGTAAACAAATGCACCCAAATATTGAATATTGAATCAAGTTTCTCTGCGTTTTTTGTATTTAGATAAGCTGAGGTAAGAAAGTTTAATTTAGGTTAGGTAATGATAGTCTTCAATGTGCATACAAAGTTTGTTGTATTTAAGGTAAATGTACCAATGCCCGGACACGTACCTGTGTCTGGACATTTTTATCATTTTAGTTCTTAAATAAGTTATAATGCAAATTCGAATCGAAGAATCATAAATAAAAGTATTTTTTTCGTATTATAGTTTTGTCTTTAATTTTAATTCGCGTTATACTTACTTAAAAACTGAAATAATAAAGGTGTCCAGACATCGGTCTTAAGCGTCCCGGCATTGGTACATTTACCTTAAGCAAATTCACTGTTTTTTTTTATAGAAAACATGGCAAAAATACATTATTTCTTAATAAAAAGAAATCGAAAGCACTATGTGTGCACAAACAGAAAAAAGAAACATGACGTTATAATAGCTAAGCATGGTACGTATATTCTAACTTAAACACAATTGTCACAGCTGCGGTTCATTTGATGCTACAAACACTTTGAAGCATCCTTCTTCTGCTTCTTTCTTTATTGAGAGAAAGGAGAAAAGAAGTGCTTCGAAGCATTTGTAGTGTTGAGTGGAATGTATCTTTTATTGTAACCAGTAATTTTTTATAAGTGCAAAAATGTAATTTAATTTTTTAAACATATAAATGTTATCAATATTTTCATTCTTTTTCAGGAAACTATGGTGTACTTAAAAATATTGCGAATAATTTAAATATGAATATTCCTTACATTTATTTGACGAAAGTTATCAGAAAAACGAGTAAGAAAATGAATAATACAGAGTAATAAATCTATTATAAAACTATTAGAGTACTATTACGAATAAGTCTTAACTTTAATGTATATTTTTAAATGTGTCTAATATTTGTAAAACTACTAACTATGTAATATTTTCTCAAAATTAGATCAAGTAACGCACTTCAGAGAACGTCAGATTCCAACCATAATAGAAAATAAAATATTATCGAACTTTTATATAAAAGGTATCTACATATTAATTTTTAATTCTATAAATTTTACATACTTATTATAATACTGTTTTGTATTTTTTTTTACATACTATTTTATTAATTTAGAGATAGTTATTGGGTTATCATTAATAAATTGTTTAATTTAATAAGTTAAAAATAATTAGAGAAATAAACTATATTGTCTATTGATTAAATATTATTATAATGTAAAACTTAATAATTTTTTATTTTTTTACTTTACTTTTTTCTAATTTGTTTTAGAAAAAATGAGTTAATCACTAGATATAATTCCAAATGCTTAAATTTGATATTGGATTTTCATTTTATTATCTATTGTTTATTAAACATTAAAATTCTTTGCTGATTGCTGATTTGATTATTAGGGTATACTATTGAAATTTTTTAAATTATTAATTACAGTTGTAAAAAAAGAACTTTATTCAAACGAAAAACGAAAAAAGGAAAATCAAATTCAAGAACTTAATAACAAAAAGAACATAAGTAAGATGAACATAAGAGTGAAAAACGTACAAGAAAGTGAAATTAATTTAGGCGTTATTCTACACAATGATGATACTGGAATAACAAATAATTATAAAAATAAAAATAAAACAAATGAAATTAAGTTATATAATAATCTACAAGATAACTCAGGTATGATGTTCAATTATTGTATTCAAAATATTTTTAAAACATTTTCGACTTCTAAGTTTGTACATTTATCGATTGCATAAATAGAGAAAAGTATGTTTCGCAAAGCAATTGTAGAGATTATAAGATACAACAAAAATAGAAATAAAGATGGAAAATGAAAATAAAGTAAATTTCAAGATTGTTCTATAAAATTATGAAAGTAGAAATACTAATAATCATAAGTTTTGAAAAGATAATAAATTAATATTATATAATGAACAGAAATTGGAAGGTACACAGTAAATTTCTAAGTCATAAAAATCCTAGAGCTGAAAGATAAAATATCTATATAATGTTTATATAAAGATATTATTTATTAACAGAAATGAATGAAACTGAAGATAGAAAAATTCTCGACGGACATAACAAAACGCGTGTTTTACAAAATTATAAAGAGAGTGAAAAGAGTAATAAACAGTTTAATAATATACAAGGTAATTTGAAGTCAAAATAAGATAGAAATAAAAATCTGATAGAAGTTTTGGTATTTTTAATTGAAATGTCATGTGACATATACATATTCATTTACCTATCAGTTTTTCCTTTAGTTTCTTATTTTGAAATAATTGATATTTTATTTTAACATCTGCCGCTTTTATAGATCGTTCTCAATTTCTGCTTGCTGCGTTTAATCGCGCATTTTATAAAAACTTGTCATATAATGAAAATTCAAGCAAGCAACTAATATGTAATGACAGAAAAAATAAATCTGAAACAATTACAGAACTGGAAGTATGCAGGTAAATAAAGTTTTCCTAATGTTGCACAATAATAAAATGAAAAATTTTAATTTAATAAAATACGAATAATTTACTAGTTATTTCAGATGTATGCGGCAAATTATGGCAACAAGACACTTTTGAAGACAAGTATGTAAAATATATGTACGACATAGCGCATCACAAATATTTCATAAAGAAATAAAATATATAGTTAAAACTCTTTAATTTAAATAATTTTATCTAAAATAGTTATAATTACAATTTTGTAAATATTTGATTTTTAAATTCAAAATTATATTTAAAAAAAGTACTTTAATTAAAAGTACTTTAATTAAAAAAGTACTTAAATGAAGAATTAATTGTTCATATTAAAATTTTTTTAAATTGTTTCTTTCTACAAACAGCATTATTTTTCTATTAGAAGAAAACATTTCTCTTTACTATTTCTATAAATATTTATATCAATTAATGTTTCATAAAACCAAAACATCAAAAACTAATAATTAATCTAGTTTTATTTTAACGCTATGCTTTATATTCTTTTTGCCATGTCTTACATATTATTTTATGGTTACGCTTTATTTGCTATTTTTTCTGTGTATTATACATACTATTTGTTTTATAAATTGTTATATTGTTGAAAGTATTACACACATTTTTCTTGGAATAGATTGAAGCAGTATTCAGACAAAACATGTTCCTGAACTTGTTAAGGAATTAGAGATATTTTAGTTTTTTATTTCAATTTTTATTTTTGTGACTAATTTGCATCGAAATATATCATGCATTTATTTTTATGCATATATAAAGAATCTATATAAATTATTTATGTTTGATTGCAGGTATCAGTCTGAAAGTAACTCGCCAAATTTAACTGTATCGGACAAATCATTAATTTTACAACAAAGTAATTATAACAATGAAGAAATAGGAAACTGTTTGCTAGATTGTAGTAGTATTAATGATACTTCTTTTATAATGGATGAATTGATGCCTTTCAATAATACATATACATTAGAAAATTTTCCTGAAATTGAAGATATTACCCAAAGTTAGTTAATAAGTAAAATTTTGTCATAAAAATTATATATAAGTTTTATTAAAATTTTATTTACACGTATTTACATCTTTACATATTTAATAAAGTGTTGTGCCCCCTTTTTGCGAGGGGTCACTTGGATTCTTTTGGTCCACGGAGGGTACGGGGTCGATGGAATTAACTAGCACTTTTTGAATAAAGGATAACGTTTAATAGTCACTCTGCGTTACAATCGTTATTCGCGTTTGATGCCCGTTACTGGTCTGCTCCCTGACTCACATTGCCCTCTCGTCTCCTTTTGTCGCTTCCTTTTGTATCCTCGTCCTGTCCTTCGTTATCGCTGAGTTGCTCGATCGTATGTGGGCCGATCGCGCAACTCATCTCGTTCTGATTCGGCTTGCGTAATTCTGTCGGACTTTCGCGGTCGCGTTCCTTATTGTTATTCTCGGTCTTTCTTCTTTATTATTAAATTCTTTTCTTTAAACAGTATTTCTTAATCTATTTCGTAATACTAATTGGGGCCGCAACATCCCTCCCCCTTTGAGAGAAGGAAACTACGGTCTGTAGTTTTCGTGACAATGTTTTGTTGCTTATTTCCTACTCCTCTTTCTATTAGGGTGGTTTATCTTCTTTATGGTTTACATTTTTCTTATTTTCTAGTATAATATCGCTGGGTCGCCCTGTATGTGCGGTTGGGCCCTTGCTCGTTTCTTGTTTCTTTTTATTATATAGATACTTATTCCTATTACGCTTAGTATTATTATTATCGTGAGTGTCGAGCCTACGGGGTATATGATGTAGGGATTTTTTATTAGGGTGTCTTGGGGTTTTTCCAACTCTTTATTTATGTCGCTTATGTCTAGGCTTAATTCCATTAATTCGTTCGGATTTCTGATTACAGGTTCTAATCTAATTTCTTTTTTCGCTTGTCCGTTAGTATTTTTATTTTCGTTTGTTAGTGTTAGGTTAAAATCTGCTAAGTGCATTTCTATTTGTTTCATAGTTTGTCTTTTTGTTTTTATAATAATGTCGGGTGTGGTTAGTTTACAATTTTCGTTTATAATTAGTTTTCCTGTTCGTTCGATTTCTACTTTCTGTTCCGCCTGATCGTTACATTGAATCGTTAGCTTTTGCTTTTTTGGCGTTGAGAATAGCCACGTTTGTGGTTCGCTTAATGTTATCCATAGGGTTACATTGGATAGTATCTGACGTTTCTCGCAGGTATTTACATATCCTGGCGTTTTTACATAAACTTGCACCTCGCATGGTGCGTCGGCTTTTATGAAGTATACCGGGTAGTTTCGGTTACATACATATTTCATTCCGTTTCGTTTACAATCATTTAACTCGCGTTCCCCTAGCGTTATATAATTATGATTCTCTCTATCTATCGCTAATATGTTATGAGTAATTCTTAGAAATGTAAAAATATTCGCGTGGTTGTGGATAGGTAGTGGTGTCGTTTTTATTATTTCGTACACGGGGTATGCTACCACGGGAAATTTGATTATCGTATAAATGTTCGGGTTATCGTAATACGCGTTAATTTCTACGTAGTTTTGTATGTCGTTCCAATTCTCCAGTCTAACTTTAAATGGGAAATGAGATCCTCGCGTCAATTGTGACGTCGCCTCTTTTAATTCCGTTATTATTTTTTCTATCGGTAACAAGCGAGTGAGTATGATTCCTTCTCGCGAATATGTGAGGTAATCTATCGTGTCTTTCACGTCTTCTATTAGGTCTTCAGTAATTGTGGTTAGTACTAATAACTGTTCGTCTACTTTTTCTCTTTTGGCGTACAGTGCTGTGTCCACCTGTATCCGTGTCGTGACGTTCGTCAGCAGTTGCTCGTTATGATATAACGATTTTTCTAAGGCCTCCATGTGGCCTATTGTGGCATTTATCACCTTTAATTGATTTTTTGCGGTGTGCCGTAGAGTCTGTTGCTGATTTTGTATCAGTTCAAGCTGCTCCTGTATGTGCTTTGCGTCGTCGGCATCCATAGTGCCGAACAGCGTTTTGCTGATCGTGCCGATCGCATCTATTAAACCACGTTTATTATCGGTTGTTCTATATATTGACTGTAATCGCGTTAGTAATTGCGTTAATTTTTCATTATCTTTCTCTATCGTATGGAGAATATTTTTGCACCTCTGCTGCGTGTCCATTGCGAGTATCGTTTCGCACAATGCTTCGGTTTGCTGTAGGAACGCTTGTAGTTGGTGATATCTGTTTCCTAGGGCTGATATGTCTATTTTGATCGCTAATTTCCAGGTGGCTTCTACCTGTTGTAATTGTCCGGTTCTCTCGAAGTATATTCCCGGCTCGCTGCTGAATTGTCGTATCTCGTACGATGGTGCTGTCTCGGGTTTCGCTTTTTTCGCGAAGTGCTGGACGACGATCAGCGTCCTGTAAGATAAGGACTCATGTTACTTTTCTCTGAATTTTTCTCTTGGCTTTATTCTACTGTCTCCTTGCATTCTTTTTGTTGCGCGTTTAGTCGCTCTTGACGCTTAGATCTGAGCACATTATTCGTTGCGCTGATTTGTGGTACCATCTAAAATGAGGTGCATACGGTGTGACCTCTATTTTGCTCCATCAACGTGTGATGCGTGTTGGCGCACGTATTGGCTACGCGCCGCTCGTGCGGGCGCCGTGAGCGTGAGTGCCGCGCCTCGTGCGCCTAGTGCGCGGGTGGCTGCGAATTTAGGTTCGGGGCCGACGTCGCCCCCTCCCTCCTACGCGGAAGTGTTATTAACACCTCCGGGCACATGGGTGCCCATCATGCCCTTGGAAGTCTCGGTGGATGTGGCCACCGGTCGACGGGTGGTGCGGATGGTTCGCCGTGCTTGATGTTCGGTAAGTACTTATTATCTTATTTATCTTATTTTTTAATATCTTCTACTTTCTATCGCCTACTTTCTATTGCTTGCTCTTTTGCGCTTTTTACTGTTCTATAAAGGGCTTTAGTCGGTTTACGTGTACTCGCGTGGTTTTCCGTCCCTTTTTGATCGTGTAATTGACGTCTGAGTGTTTTTCAATTACTTCGTACGGTCCTATCCACGGGGATTCTAATTTTTTCGATCTCCCTCTACGCACCGTTTCGTCGTGCAAAAGAACTTTGTCTCCCACTCGGAAATTGATTTCTTTTGTCTTCTTATCATACGTCTCCTTGGCCTTAGATTTTTCGTTCCGCAAATGTTCCTTTGCAACTCTTTGTGTCGCTCTTAATTTTTCTTTCAGCTCTTGCGCGTAATCGTCATAAGTGTACGTTGGTTTTGGTGGTTGCGACAGTGCCGTCGGTAGTGTCGCTCGGTGCCCGTATACCAATTCAAAGGGTGTAAACCCGGTCGCCGTGTGTGGCGTTGTGTTGTACGCGAACATTGCGTATGGCGTCCATTCGTCCCAGTCTGTCTGGTCCGCGTTAATATAATGTCTCAAGTATTCTGCTAACGTCCTATGAGATCGTTCTAATGCTCCTTTGCTCTCAGGATGGTACGCCGTTGTTTGAATTTTTTCGATCTTCAGTAATTTACACGTGCTTTTAAATATCTCGCTAAGGAAATTCGTTCCTCGGTCTGTCAGTACTTTGTCGGGGATACCGTATTCAAAGATGATCTTTGTGACAAATTCTTTCGCGATTGTATTCGCTTCTTGATTAGGTACGGGTATCGCTTTACTGAATTTTGATAAATTATCCTGAAACGTGAGGATATATTTATTTCCGTTTTCGGTCACCGTCAGTGGTCCTACTATATCTAGAGCACATTTTTCGAATGGTCTGTCTGCGGTGTCTGTGATTACTAAGGGTGCTTTATTTTTCCGCGATAATTTGTTCTTCTGACACAATTCGCATTTATTAATGTACTCTTCGACGTCTCGAGTTAATCCTCTCCAATTATGCGTCAACCTTATTCGGTTTATGGTGCGTTCCACACCTTGATGTCCTCCTACAGGTGCATCATGGTATTCGTATAATATACGTTGCTTCTCTTCTTCTGTGTATTTTCTTTCGCTCTCCTCTTCGTTGTTCTCTTCCTTCTCTATCTTGTTGATATCTGTCGGCACATGTCGACTCAGCGCATCGGCGTTTCTATTCTCTTGACCGGCCTTGTGTACGATAGTGTAGTCGTATTCCTCTAATTTTAACCTCCATCGGATTAATCGGGATCCGGGGTCTTTTACGTTAAATAGCCAAACCAATGATTTATGGTCTGTCACTATAGTAAATTTTGTTCCATAAACGTATGGTCGGAAGTGTTTCACCGCCCATACTATCGCTAATAATTCTTTCTCAGTAGTGTTGTAATTTTGCTCGGCCTTTGACAGTACTCTGCTCGCATACGCCACGGGTTGATCTTGACCTATCTTTCCCTGTGACAGTATGGCTCCGATTGCGTAGTCTGACGCGTCGGTCGTCACTACAAATTCTTGGGAGAAGTCCGGGTATTTTAATACCGGTGCTGTAGTTAATTTTTCTTTAAGTATTTTAAATGCGTTTTGTTGTTCTGCGTTCCACTCGAATTTGATATTCTTTCTGGTCATTTTTGTGAGTGGCTTGGCGATTGCTGAGAAATCTTTAATAAATCTTCGGTAATATCCGGCTAATCCTACGAAAGCCTGGATGTCTTTTACCTTTGTTGGTGTCGGGAAGCTTTTTACTGCTTCTAGTTTTGAAGGATCTGGCGAGATTCCGTTTTCTGTTATTACATGTCCGAGATACGTCACTTCTTTCCGAAGGAATTCGCATTTATCGGGCTGTAATTTCAAATTGTACTTTCTCAGTCTTTTTAGTACTTCTACTAACCTTTTATTGTGCTCTTGTAAACTTGCTCCGTATACTATTATATCGTCTAGATATACTAAGCATTGTAATCCTACTAGTCCTGCTAGAACGGCTATTATTGCTCGTTGAAATGTCGCTGGGGCATTTTTCAGTCCAAAAGGCATTCGATTATGCTCGTAATGTCCGTATTGTGTAGAGAACGCTGTTTTTTCTTTATCTTCTTCTTCCATCGGGATTTGATGATATCCCGAGGCGAGGTCTAGCGTGGTAAAATATTTTGCTTTTCCCAGTTGGTCAAGGATATCGGTTATGTTTGGCAACGGGAAGGAATCTCCCTCCGTTAGATCGTTTACAAACCGAAAATCTATTACCACTCTCAGTTTTAATTTTCCTGATGCGTCTCTTTTCTTCGGTACTACTAGCAACGGCGCATTCCACGGGCTCGTGCTAGGTCTAATTATTCCGTTTTTTAACATCTCTTTCACTTGTCTATTTACTTCTTCCTTGTGCTTTTCTGGCAAGCGGTACGGTCGGACGTTGACCGGTACGCTGCCCGCCTTCGTGGTAATCTTATGCGCGACGATATCAGTGCATGTCAGTGGCTCTCCTTCCACATGCAATACATCGCTGTAATCTCTGCAAATTTCCATAATGGCTTTCTTTTCTTCTTCATTTAAGTGTTGCGTGCGTATCAATTTTTCGACTCTTTCGCTACGCGGCACTGTTTCTTCTGCCTTGTTTACTTGGTTTACTTCTATCTCTTCTGCTTCTTCTTGCTCTAACTCCTCTAATGTCACTTGCGGCATTAGCATTTCGACTGTCTTCTCAGTCGTATTCAATATGCTTGCTGGACATAGAAAGTTTTCTGGCATCACTAGGCAATTTCCTATGAACACTCCTGGCATTGTCTCTTCTGCCTGTATTATTCCTAGTGAATTTTTATCGGTCGCGACTTGTACTATTGTCTCGCTTCGCGGTTTTAAAACCATTTTCTTATACGGATATAATTTTAATATGCTTTTCCCTATGCGTATTGAGCTTGACTCGTAACTATATGACGCTTGATGCTTCTTTATAAAATCTACGCCTAGTATCCCGTCGTATTCAATCGGAAATCATCCTTGACGACATATATCGTGTGCTTGATCTTTCTATCTTTCAAATCTATGGTCGCTGTAAATTTTCCAATCGTATGGGCTTTGTGACCTGTTACTCCGGTAAGGGCCATTTTATCCTCTTCTATCATTGTTTCGCCTTTCAAATGTTTTACTTTTATTATTGATACGGCCGCTCCGGTATCAAACAGTAAATTTATTTTTCGCGCTTCGCTTCTCGCATGGGCAGAGTGATTAAGTCCAGTCCTGCATGCTTCCGCGGCTTGTTCGTCATGTGTGACACCTGATACTCTAATGCCGGTCGGCGGTGCTTTGTGTCCTCTTGTCTTCTTCATCGCTATTCGCGGCTGAATTGCTGTCTTTTTTTCTCGGTCCGTTCGTTTTCGGATGAAAGTTTTTGTTTTGTCCTCTCGGATTATTAGGTTTGTGGTGGTTTGTTCTTTCTTTATTTGGTCGACCATTTAACAGCCAACATTCTTCGCGCATGTGTCCTGCTTTCTTACAATAATTGCAGACTTTATCTATCGCGTTTACGCGGGGTGTCCTATCGGGTTTCGGTAAGGGGAAACGGTTCGCGTATCTACTGGTACGACATTCCCTTCCGTGATGCCCGTATTTTCCGCATTTTTGGCATTGTACTATCGCTCGGTTATCGCGCGGTTGCGGCGAGTACGCATAATTATTTTTGGGACGCGGCGGAATTCCGCTTGGCCCGTTTACTTTTTCTTCGGCGCTTGCTCCGGCAATCGCTTCTTGCAAGGTTGCGAAATGTTGAGCTCGGACAAGTAACTTGATCTCGTCTCTCAATCCTAATTGGAAATTCTGTAATGCCTGTTGTTGAATCGTTTCTAATATAGTTCGCTTGCTTTCTATCGTGTGATTTCTTCCCTCTATCATGGAGTCGTATAGCTCCATTGCTAGTTTATCTGCTCTTAATCCGAATGCTCTTGCATTTTCTCCGGGTTTTTGCTTGAGTGTATTGAACTCTAGTTGTAAGTGTGTTGTGCTTTTGCGGCTCAGATAGCAAACTTCTAATTCTTTCTTTAGTTGTGCGAAATCTCTTATTTCTCGCGTTTGAAAATCTATCATCGCTCTTCCTTTTAGCTTTGTGCATAATACTGCTTCTAATAGCGTTCCTTCTTCCATAGGATTTATGTTTTTTATTGCATATGACGCGGCGCTTAAGAATTCTTGTAACTTACTCGAGGATCCGTCGAACTCGGGTATCATATCTCGTGCCTCTTTTAAGCGTAGATATCCGATAGCGCGTTCCGCTTGGTTCCGGATATCGTATGACGTTCGTCCGTACGTTACTTCGAACGGGAGGTTACTTGGCTCGCGTCTCGCGACAAATTCGCGGCGTTCAGGATTCGCCGTTTCTAGTTGATTTACGCGGTCTTGTAAGTTGCGGATTCCATTTAATATCTCGTCGAGAATGGCATCTCTATCGTCCGGTTGTAATCCGGGAATTCGGTTACGATTATTCGCCGGTGTTCTCCTCTGAGATAACACTCTATTAAGGCGGTTGATTTCTGCGTCTACGTCTTCTGGAGTTATCGGCGCGTTGTCATTTACGTTATTCGCGTCGTGGTTGCTATTAGTTGCTTCCGCCATCTCGAGTACGTTCACGTTTCTCGAGGCAGAATAATACTCGTGCGGATTAAATACGCTGCTATCATACGAGGTTAATGAAAACTCTCGTCTGTGTGTTAGCCTACTGGTCGTACTGTCCGCGTCTTCGGATTGTGTGTGCGCGTGTGAGGGGTGGAGTCTATCTTCGTCGGGGCAGTTATTTTGTCCTATTACTCTCGCGTCTAAAATTACAACGGAATCGTCGAATTGTTCGCGTTCGATCACGCTGTTCGGGTGTAATTCCGGTTCCGATTCGCTTTCGCTTGAGTAGTACGCGTCTAAATTTCTACGCACGGTTTCGCGATTATCGCTTACGACTTCTTCGGTCGTTTGCACGGGGCTTAACGGTCTATTTCTACGCGCTCGTCGTGACGTCCCGCTATGGAGCCACGATTGGTTTAGTTCCGCAGGTGGATTTTCGTTTTCCGACATCTACGGTAATTGCGTTTTACATAATTTGCTTAATCGACTTACATTACGGTCGCTAGTCGCATGTTGCTGGTCGGTGCTCGTGCCGCTTTATCAGTCGGTGAGCCCTCGTTGAGGTAGGTCGGTGCCGTCTCGGGTTACGCTGCTTGCTTGTCCCTCGTCGGCCGCTACCGTGTTGTCCGCTGCTTTTGAATCTGGCTGCCGTGTCTCCGTTGAGGATGTTGCACTGCCTCACTGATTCACTTGTTTTTCTTTTTCAGCTGTCGTTCCCGTCTTCCTGCCAATGGATCCCACCGCTGCCACCATTTGATGTGCCCCCTTTTTGCGAGGGGTCACTTGGATTCTTTTGGTCCACGGAGGGTACGGGGTCGATGGAATTAACTAGCACTTTTTGAATAAAGGATAACGTTTAATAGTCACTCTGCGTTACAATCGTTATTCGCGTTTGATGCCCGTTACTGGTCTGCTCCCTGACTCACATTGCCCTCTCGTCTCCTTTTGTCGCTTCCTTTTGTATCCTCGTCCTGTCCTTCGTTATCGCTGAGTTGCTCGATCGTATGTGGGCCGATCGCGCAACTCATCTCGTTCTGATTCGGCTTGCGTAATTCTGTCGGACTTTCGCGGTCGCGTTCCTTATTGTTATTCTCGGTCTTTCTTCTTTATTATTAAATTCTTTTCTTTAAACAGTATTTCTTAATCTATTTCGTAATACTAATTGGGGCCGCAACAAAAGTTATATATACAGTAATGTTTTATGTTTAGTGGAATTAGGAAATACTATAATAGAAGAACAAGTGGAGAATAATCTGGAGAAAAATAGTGAAAATATCGAAGGTGAGAACTACTTTGAAAATTTTCCTGAAATTGAAGATATTACCCAAAGTTAGTTAATAATAAGTAAATTTTGTTATAAAAATTATATATAAGTTTTATTAAAATTTTATTTACACGTATTTACATCTTTACATATTTAATAAAGTTATATATACAGTAATGTTTTATGTTTAGTGGAATTAGGAATACTATAATAGAAGAACAAGTGGAGAATAATCCGGAGAAAAATAGTGAAAATATCGAAGATGAGAACTACTTTGACAAAGATTATGAACCATCAGAAGATTCAGCTAGCTACACAGATTATGAAAGCAATGATGAACTTATAAACGAAAATGAAGCAAGTGCATGTAACAATAGCTTAAACGAATCGACTACTTTTAATTTATCAACAACCGCAAATGCATCGGGTGTATCAGGATGTGATGATGCACAACTTACAATTGATAATTCTCGTAGTGGCACAAAAAAATATTACTGTTTTTATTGTAAGTTACCAAAAGCAAAAATTGCAAGACATTTAGAAAGTGTACATCGTAATGAAGAAGATGTTAAGAAATTCGCTGCATTACCGAAAGGATGTCTTGAACGTAAAAAAATAATTGAAACAATACGTCGAAAAGGAGAATTTCAATTTAACACGAACAAATGTTAAATGATGGCAAGTTACATGTTGTTAGAAGGACCGAATATAAAGTTTGAACAAAACAGCTAATGAATATGGAGTGTGTATCAACTGTCATGGATTTTTTTTCTAAAATACTTTACGAAATCATGTTCGAAAGTGTGTAAATGTAAAACATTCTAAAAAATCGAATAATAACAGTCCCTTGGACGAGCAATCCTCGGTAGAATTAATGAAATAGCTTCTCAAACTCTAAAAAAAGTGATCTTTCCAGTGTTAAGAGAAGATCTATTACGCGTCTTATAAGATATGACGAATTAATTATTCGATATGGTAACAAACTTTGTATGAAATACAAACCGCAGCATCAACACGATATGGTGCGAAATCGATTACGAACACTTGGACGATTTTTAAAAGCATAAAAGAATAAACAATGAAATTACAGATTTTGCCTCACTATATGAACCAAAATCTTACGATGACTGTATTAAAGCAGTATATCAAGTAGCTCGATATAATACAGAAACTCAGAAATTTGAGGCTGCTATACAGCATTTCAGTTAGGTACATTATAAAAGAGTTGGAGAATTATGGCGCTCACAGTGTATTAAAAATCATGATCCTGTTAAAAAGGCTCTAGTTGAAGATTTTCTTTCTCTTCGTAAAGAAGATTTTAGCCATTTCAGTTAACAAAACAGTAATGGAAACGAG